>NC_139656.1:7849609-8109609 GCF_951799395.1 Argentina silus | reverse complement strand
ACACACACACACACACACACACACACACACACACAGGCGCCAGTGTGAAGGCCGGGACACTGTAATTGCCTGTCTCCTGGCTGTCCTGCCAGTGTTGTTAGACAGGCTGTAGTGAGGCGTCTACACTATGACGTTGCCTAGCGTATGTGTGTGTGTGTGTGTGTGTGTGTGTGTGTGTGTGTGTGTGTGTGTGTGTGTGTGTGTGTGTGTGTGTGTGTGTGTGTGTGTATGTGCACGTGCATGCGTGTGTGGCTAGCAGCTTGTGAATGACAGAGTGAATTTAAGAATGATTGAAAGATTTACTGCATGAGCTTGGAGTTTGGCCTGGACACATGAACTGTGGGTTGGGGCTTCACTAGTTCTTCACGCCTGGTAGGGCAGGCTACTCAGATCCCCAGTATAAGCTCCACCTCCCCTGAGCCGCATCCACCCTGCTCCTCAGATCACCACACTCACAGGGGAAGTCCAAGCCTCTCTGTGTGTTTGCCTGGGCATCTCAACTGTAGGAGGACATGGACAGGTCCCTGGAAAGAGACAGTGGTGAAAGAGAGAACAGCACACAGAGATCCTATGGCAGCCATCTAAAATGTTTTTGCCTTGCTCCACTGTATTCCTTTTCCATACATCTGGTGCATTATCTCACATGAGCACATCGAGATAGATCTATTATTAATGAGCTACAGTATAAGTTCTGTCTGCCACAGTGATGCTGGAGAGATCCTCTCCACACCCATGAAATATTTAGCACTTATTAGCTGGACGAGATGTACAGGAGCCTTCGGGTTTGAGAGAGGCGTAGATCAGCAGGTTCTGTTTCTTTCCCTCGGTTTTCTATGTGAGTCACACACACATATATTGTTTGCTGTCTGGGAGTCAACAGTAGAGGTACACAGTTGCAGACAGCCACAGTGGTGGCAGCAGCTGAGGTGCAATGATTCAGATGTTTGCTTGACTGTGTGAGGGTGAATATGCAAAGACGGATTACGCAGTGAAAACTGGCTGGCTGGTCTTGGTCTCTCAGATGGCCACTGTTTCAGTCCCACAGTCAGAGATGAGGCTGGGCAGTGGTGCCACTGAAGTGTCAATAGACCCGTTCTAATCTGGGCTGCTTCCCCAGCTATGCACAAATGAGGTCATACTTATTAGAGGTGGCTTAAGTGGTTCAGTTGGAACCCACAGAAAACAGTCACATACACATTCTCATTGGAAACGTATGCAAACTTAGACAAACATATTGACATTGACACAGCTTAATCAAATAAAAACTCAAATTGTTACATGTGACACACACACACACACACACACACACACACACACACACACACACACACACACGTACTAACACACTGGTTCTCAGACATCTGCAGTGTGTTTCCTCTCTCCGTGGCGGGGAGAGGAAGTGGGATGGAAAAAGCGTCCCCCATCCATTGGAGTAGAGTGGCGCGAGCCAGAGGGAGGAGAGCCGCCGGTCAGGAGCCCGCCGGCCGCAGTTACACATATTTGTGGTCGGCTCTCTCTCCGCTGCAGTCTCAGCCTCTCTGTGGCCCAGGCTTACCCCATTCACACAGGGCCTGAGAGGGGCACACACACACACACACACACACACACACACTCTTTCTCTCCTCACACACACACACACACACACACACACACACCCTCTTTCTCTCCTCACACACACAGACACAAATACACACATACAGTATATTACAGAACTCCCTTTCTTTCCCAGGGCCCAGTGTATTTATATGGATCTTGGTGACACATGAAAAGGGATCACCCTTACAGGAACGCAGCGGCAGGATTTGCCCCCGTCAGCAGTGCACAGTTTACCACCGCCCTCACAGTGGGGGGAATGAATGACTTCCAGAGCTCAGAGTTTAAAGGAGGAAAGGGGAAGTAAGGTATTACCACAAGGAGTAGCATTACACACACTATGGAAACATGTGCTTGGCTTTCAGTTCTCCCTGACCTGATGTAGACACCTCCTCCTCTCCTCCTTTTTTACACTTCTTCCTGTTAAATGGGGCGCCTTTCCCTCCCTCCTCTTAGCCTAGTTTCATTGAGCGGAAATAGAAGCGGGGGGCCAGAGATCCATGGGTCCCTGGTGGGGATTGGAAAATGAAGTCTGTCCTCTCCAAGCTGATGGGTTTGTGTGTCTGTGTGTGTGTGTGTGTGTGTGTGTGTGTGTGTGTGTGTGTGTGTGTGTGTGTGTGTGTGTGTGTGTGTGTGTGTGTGTGTGTGTGTGTCTGTGTGTGTGTGTGTGTGTGTGTGTGTGTGTGTGTGTCAGGGGATCTTGGCTAGCAGTGTGAGACATAGCACAACACACACTTGCCTCACAAAGCTGCACACATACATATTATAGACTTATTGAGGTCTCGTCTGGATTAGACTATTACAGTCTATTGGTTTGAATGAAACATTGTGGGTGAACAAATGAGGTTTCCATGCAAAACAGGCTGATAAACATTTACAGCCCCACCTCAATAAACATGATAGAGAACCTCCATTAAACATGATAGAGACGTACTACGACAGACTCTTATATATCATACTATAGTGCCACCATTATTAGGATTATTACAGTACTGTATTTCTACTGTTCCGCTCATCTCAGGATGCTACAGAAGGGACAAATACAGTATGTCCCAGTTTCCTTTCCTGACCTCAACCAAGCTCCTCTGCTGATGATCTACAGTCCACAGTATGAGCCAAGCCCAGCCTCTTTTACATCACTGCAATTCCCCGAACAACAGCTCAGGTGGCCTCATACAAGCTAAAGCAAAGAGTGTACAATTTAATGTATGTTTACCATAGAAGATAATGTAAATGATGTACCATTAAGTTCTATACTATACAAATACAGCGGTGTTAAGAAAGGCTATGGATCCTTATAGCATCTCATAAAGCTGCATTCAAAGTAACAGTCATAAAGGCAGCCTTTATAGGAGGTTTGAATAAGCTTTAGCTCCAGACTGCACCCTGGGCTGTCTCTGCAGACATAACATCAACACTAGGGACATCAATGTGTCACTGTCACAGTAAACTCAGAAAAAAGACCTTTGCTAGGCTTGGTCTTTTTAATTGATTAGATTGCTTAATAGCATGTCTTGGTAACATGTCTTGGTTTTCATTCTGTCTGATCTGGTCAGAATGGTTGTCCGTCAATGATCTTATTCTACTGCATGAAGGAAAATAGGGCCTACTTTTTTCATCACAGTGGTAAGATTCAATATCAGAAAGCCCATTTGTTACATCTGAAAAGATTTGTCAGTTAATTCCCCATGGAGGGCTGCAAAGCCAAAGTAATTGATAGGGCCAGGAAACTTACAAAACTCAATTTTAAAACTCGAACTTTGTTTTTGCTGTTCCCTTGGCTTGTTCGTTGTTCTTGTTTGATATTAAGGTATAAATTGAGAGCGAGGCCCATTTCTCAGAGGCAGTGGCCTACAAAGCAGCTTTTAGAGTACATTACTGAGGAACAGCCGCAAGCTCTCATTTGCATCAGGCCTGTGTGTGTGTGTGTGTGTGTGTGTGTGTGTGTGTGTGTGTGTGTGTGTGTGTGTGTATGTGTGTGTGTGTGTGTGTGTTTTATCAGGCATGTCTACATTCCTGCCATGCTCCGGTGTCTCTACATAGGCAAAGCACATTGGATATAGGACCCTGGAGGTTTGAGACTTGAGAGTCTCATTGAGAAGATTCAATTAAATGCACCCAAGTAGTGAGAACACTTCCACAGACCACAGAGTTAATCTACTCTGTGGTTTGGTTGTGATATACAGTACATTCCCATACTGTACTTTTATTATATAGTTTATAGTGCCAATGTCTCCTTAGAAATACCTTTGGAAGTTTTAACATTGGAAACAACCAATGCCTACCTCTGCCCCCGGACAACAGTGGTGCTGTAGTACAGTACATGTCAGATATATGGCAGCTATATTGTGTTGAGAGCCCAGGGCGGCAGACAGAAAGGAGAGGCTGGTGATTTGTAAGTCCTCAGGATTTCATAGGCTTACTTCCACTGCTGTCTCTCGACCTTTCCTCCTTGTGTGCCCACACAACGTTACCATGGCAACATAGCCCTGACGCCGCCTGGGCGGACAACGGGCAGTCAGTGTGGTACCTCTGTCAAGTATTTCATCCAGAATCCTCTAGCTGAATGAGGTGGAATCAGGATCTTTCTTATGTTCCTGTCAGTGATTTTGGTATGTTAGGGCCATAACTACCCAGGCAAAGGTGTTATAGAGGGCAAGAGAGTGTGGGGACAAAGTAACAAAGGAAGAGGGGAAGGCGAGGAAGGAGGGAGAGGTAGAATGGAAGAGATAGACATATGTGGGAGGGTGAAGCAGAAGGAAGGAGGGAGACAGGAGAGGGAACGATTAAATTGAGGGCAAGGGCAAACCTCCGCACGCAGTAGTCTGTAAATGAAAGCACTCCTTGAGAGTGTAGATAGCAGGCTTGATATGCCAGTGTAAAACACAGAGCAACCTGCTCCCTGCCATCTCCAGGGTGAGCTGTGGTGTAATGGGGGGCAGGTTGGAGGGGGGTTCAGTAATTGTGCGGTGAGTGTGGACAGGCGTGGTACAGGCAGGTGCTGACTCTGCTGGGGAGGGACGCTCCACCATCTGGCACAGGGATCCCCCTCCCAGCGGGCACAGTGTGTGTGTGTGTGTGTGTGTGTGTGTGTGTGTGTGTGTGTGTGTGTGTGTGTGTGTGTGTGTGTGTGGCTCCACCAGGCTAATTAGAGCGCAGTCTCTGCGGAGTGACAGCTCTGTCGCCGTGGTAATGCTTGACAGGCTCGACAAGAGAGAGAAATAGTCTCGCCACTGCAGCTGACCTGTCTGTGCTGAACATGAATAGTGTGTGTGTGTGTGTGTGTGTGTGTGTGTGTGTGTGTGTGTGTGTGTGTGTGTGTGTGTGTGTGTGTGTTTGTGTGTGTGTGTGTGTGTGTGTGTGTGTGTGTAGGTGTGTTTGTGTGTGTGTCCTGTGTGCATGTGTGTGTGCATGCGTACATGTAGGTGTATATGTGGGTGTGTGGAAGCACTCTTTGGTGTGGTCATAATTAGCTAGAAACCAACCAATGCTGTGGGTGTTTGTTTTTGTGCAAGAATGCTGGTTGAAGTGTGAGAATGTGAACAGGTGACTTGTCTCGTCTGACAGGAATGCCATTTATGTCCCTGCTCAAAGTCCAACCTGCACCTGCTCCAGCTTCGCTTCCTTAGAAATATGCTTTGATTCTGTTGACAGATGAATGGTTTGATGACAGCAGTCTTTTGTCACTTCTGGCTATATTTGACAAAATTAGTCTTAGGTAACTAGTATATCATCCTGAAGCTCTTGTCAAAGGATACAAATCAGAGTAGTTCTAGTGTGGAGGGGGTAGTTGGTCAGGAGAGCCACAGTGACATTGAGTGCAGCTGAGGTCTGCAGTAGTCTATACCAGAGGCTGCTGTTTGGGATGTTGGGGATGTTGCTGCTCCATATTCATGAGCACTGCGCTGTAATCCCCAAGACCAGGCTGTCAGTCTCACATACAGCGCTTAAACACACAGCCCTGCACTCTGTGGGGAAAAGCTTTTGAGGATATGGCAGAAAGCGAAGAGGTATTTCTTTAAAGATGCAGTTTTAGGCACAGAGTAGAATTATTTGGAGAAGAAAGAGGCAACATTTGTTATTAAACAAAAAATGGTAGTAGTTGGGAAATTGTCTTGAGGAAAATGCTCTTTGGCGTTAATGTCACCTAGATGTATTGTTATATTGCTGTGATAACAATTTCCGCAACAACTCCACTACGCAGGACAGGCAGCCATGATTTTGTCTAGATGGTTTTTTTCACAGTGCTTATGACATTGGGTAGATTGGGTAGATTGGGTAGATTGGGTAGATTGGGTCCTAATGTTATGATGACAATGTAGGAGTCGAAGGGAACAAAGGAACCAGAGACTTGTTTGCAGTGAAAAGCCCAAATGAGTTTATTTTCACCTACCACAACCAGCATCAACCCCCCCAGTCAAAACCAACGGGCGCATAAAAAAAAATGCGTGACCACCTGCGTCACAACTGCAACCAAGTCTTAAAGGGCACTAGCCCATATAACACATTACAAACATGCTGGTGAATTATGTCAGTGTCTCTAAGCGGCGTCCGCTACAACAACACATTCAGCTGTTGGCATATCTCCTGCCAGTTATCACCCAGTGCCATGCAGCTCATTAAGGTTTCAGTGAAGCTCTCCGTGTGACCTTTTCACATCACAGGAATCTCCTCTTACCAGCAGTCGGTGTGGTATTCTTCCATGGAAGGAAGAAGTGAATCAGTGGCATCTAGATTGATGGTTTAATTTATGTTTCCATGCAGAGTGTCATCTGGGGGTGGTGTTCCTTTAGGCTCAGAGCTCACAGAGGGAGTTGGAGAGGACTTTGCACCACCTCCCTGCAGCACCATCTTAGTAGACACTTATGGGAGCTTTGTTCTGTACACCAGCCAAGAGGGCACTTATTAGTTAACGCACTGCTGCTGCATCTCAGAAATGCAACCAGAATGATACTACCACAGAGGCCGACGATGATGATGATGATTATACCACAATATATAAACTATAGTAGTAATCAAACTCTCTCTCTCTCTCTCTCTCTCTCTCTCTCTCTTCTGCAGGTGTTCTGCTTGACATCCAGAGGCACTTCAAGGTATCGGACAGTGGAGTCGGCTTGTTGCAAACAGGTAAGTCCCTGTCCCACAATTACACCTGTGACAACCCCCAAGCTCAAAAAATCAAACGTCCTCCCCTCACGACAGAGGGGACTATTACCTGAACACACTAAGCTCCTTTTAGCCCCACAGTTTGGGACAACAAAAGGATAAAAGGGTATGCTTCAAGTCCTCCACCCCCCCACCAGCCCCGGCCACCTCCCATCCTCCCCCCTGCCTTCAGCCTGGGTAATTGACTGTGCCTAAACCTCAAGTCTGAGTCAACAACAGACACACTGGCTTGCTTTGGACCATAGTTCATAGTCAAGACGCCCTACTAGAGATGTAGAAAAAAGCAATGTTAGAGCTAATATATATCATATAAAGTATAGATATTAGGAATTGATTTTTTCTTTTTACGAATATGCTGAATATTCAGTCAATTAAGATTAGATCATCCATGCCCCAAACCCCTTTCAAATGGATATATTGCACACATTCTATGGTCAATAACTGAACCTGGTGAATGATGCAGTGTAGAATGGGCCATTTCTGAGCTCCAGTCCCCGAGCAGGAAAGGCAGACCAGTTGAAATACAAACAGTGGTGAGAGGCAGGGCAGGGGGCTGGGCTCTGGGAGGCTGAGGGTTCTGGTCTGGGCAGGGTTTCCTGCTCTGTAGCCCTTCATGAATCCACCTTTTGTGAGGGAGTGTCTCCATGAAGAGCTCTTATTGGAGGGCAGAGCTCAGCCTTGTCTCCCAGTCCCCTTATCCACACACACACACACACACACACACACACACACACACACACACACACACACACACACACACACACACACACACACACACACACACACTCACACAGAGCACCATTGAGGGCCAGAGAGCAGGTTAGGGAGAGGGCTGGGGAAAAAATATACCCCAGTGTTTCCCCTTCCACTTTACATTCAAAAAATGAAAAATCACACTGCCATGGCTGAACTGAATAGAACTCTCAAAGGAGGGAAACAATCTGTTCAAGGTTCATTTGATAATAATCACCTCGCAATTTTGAAGATATTTTATTTAATTCAATTATCGTTTACTTCCACCCGAAATGGAAAGGCTATTTTGTCTTTCATTTTCTCACTGACCATGTTTGCCTGAATGTGAGAGAAACCCAATGCTGTGCCTTACCTCTGCTGTGAGTGACAGGTGAGAAATCTCCCAGACATCTTTTCAGTCAATTAGAGAGACTAGCTCTCATTCTTTCACAGAGCCATCTGACTTTTTCACATTACACCCATGCAGAGACAGTCATCGTTATTGAGCAGTAATGTGTGAAATCGCTACAGCGCATTCTGGGCCCGGCTCAAGCAGAAAATGGGAGAGAAAAATGCATGCTATTAGTCTAGAATCAGCAGGGGGCTGGCATTTCTGGGGACTTGTTGACCTTTCATAGTGAAGGCTGTTCTGCCTTAGCACATTCTGTATTCTTCTCTCCCTCCAAAAGCTGAATGTCATGATTTTGGGTTTGTTCTAAAACCTCATAGTGGCATGCACACATTATCCACTACTTCTTAGGTGCTGGTTAAACTCCCTGACACAAATGGAATGTACAATGTATAAACTCACACTGATTTGTGCTACTGTGTAGCATACAGCCACACACACACACACACGCACGCACGCACGCACGCACACACGCAAGCACGCACGCACGCACGCACGCACACACACCCACACACACACACACACACACACACACAGAGACACACACACACACACACACGCACACGCACACACAGACACACACACACACACACGCACACACACACACGCACACACAGACACACACACACACACACACACACACACACACACACACACACACACACACACACACACACACACACACACACACACCACACACAGCTGCCTTGCCCTCTGCCTCCTGTCTGCTAGAGAGAGGCACCCAGGCTAAACGCAGTGCAGGTCTGTGTGTCTGGCATGCCTGTCCTGTCTTGTCCTGTTCTGGGCCTGGGCTGTCATGGACCAGACTCCTCGTGGCCCTTGATCCCCGGCTGACCCCAGTTTCACGCTGGCCTGAGGAATGCAGCCCAGGGCCAGGAGCTGTGGGAGCGGGTGGGCCCCGACTGGGAGCCTAGGTGTGAAGGGGAGGTTAGGGGGCTGGCGTGATCAGAGAGGTGGGGGTAGGGTGTATGTGTGTGTTTTGTGTGTGCTGTTCTATACTCAACCCTCTCCTTTCCCCAACCCCCACCCCTCCCCATTCTCCCTCTAGGGAGAACAATCCCCCACTCTGTGAGCACCTGCACACACTCTGTGCCCTCTATTTGCCCTTCTTTCCTCCCTCTCTCTCACTTTGTCCTTGGCAATTTCCTTCCCCACCTGAGAGTCCAAACTGCCGACGCTGGTCTTTTGTGGGCAGTGGGCGAGGTGTGGAGAGTTGAGCCTTACTCCTTGATGCCAGGTCACCCTCACACCTCAAAGAGAGCAGCGACCACACGCTGCAAAGTCCAGGTTTCTTTTAACATAAATGATGATATTTTCACAGGTTTTGGTCTGGCTCATTGTAGCCATTAGGCCCTTGTAGTATGGGCCATTGTCTTTGGCTGTGGCTGATGGCAGTGGGGTTGGCTTTGTGGTTGCAGACTCTGAAAAAGAGAGTTTGACCTCACTGGCCACGAGAGTTGCTATTTGAACCTGCAGCAGCTGTAAACTTTGCAATTCACATGCAGTGATGTCTGCAATTGCATTTTCACAGACCCTAGATCAACTCAACCTTTGGAACAACATGTCTGTCAAAATGAACTGTGTGTGTGTGTGTGTGTGTGTGTGTGTGTGTGTGTGTGTGTGTGTGTGTGGGTGCGTGCGTGCGTGCGTGCGTGCGTGCGTGCGTGCGTGCGTGCGTGTGTGTGTGTTTGTGTATGTGTGGTAAGGTAAATGTCTAAAGGTCCATTGAGAGGCTCTCTCTGTAAGAGGATCAGGAGGACTCCATTGATGTCACTCAGGTGATGGCATGTGCTTGGCTTCAGGTACTCACACCTGTCCATCAACACCATGGAATGCACACAGAGGTAATGCTCTCGCATTCCTGTGCTGGCCCAGCCCTAACCTGAGAAGACCTGTCAGATCACTGGGACGCCCAGTGTTCAACGCTCCCATTGTAAATGACAGGCCTCTAAATGCTAATGGCCCTGAAGCTCTGAGCATCTACTGTTTTTTTCATTTTTTTTGTTGCTTGTTTGTCCTCCATTTTGTCGTCCAACAGTGGCAGACAGACAGACAGACAGACAGACAGACAGACAGACTGACAGACAGACAGAGAGCTGTGAGCAGGACCTGTGACCATGTGGGCCAGGAGACTTGCCCGGGGAGGGGTAATGGAAGGGGTTCCACTGGATGATATTACACCTGGTGCAAGTTTGGAGGAGTCTTGAGGCTCTCCTCTTTTGTTAACCTGACAGGAATGTGAGAGAGAGCTTCTCCTTGAGTGATGGGTGAGATGGGTCTTAATGGGCTTGAGTTACTCCCATACCTAGTAAAAAGAAACACTTGTATATATAAATGCTATCCAGTATAACTGTCTGGTGTCGGGGCATGTTTTTTGGGGGGTCAGGAGGACAGGGTAGATCTTGGGTGGGTGAGTGTCTGAATAAGGTGCCGGCATTTTTTCTGGCTGTCCTGCATTCATCACTGCCAGTCTGCAGACTGTGTCTGTGTCTGTGCCCTGCTCTGTCTGGGGCTGCCCACCCTCGTCTGAAACACAACACCCACGCACCCACCCACGCACGCACGCACGCACGCACGCACGCACGCACGCACGCACGCACGCACGCACGCACGCACTCACGCACGCACGCACGCACGCACACACGCACACACACACACACACACACACAGACACACACACACACACACAGCTAGACACTGCTAGACTCTGACCAGGGTGTCAGTCAGTCATCCAGGCTGTGAGCTCTGTGGTATGGGGCCACAGGTGGAGCTGTGAAGTCCCAGTGCCTTGAGCCCCACTAACACACACACAGCTCACACCCCTCAGGCGTTTAAGCATAAGGAGAAGTCAGTGGGGCTTTGCTCAATACAGTCTCAGGGTTTACACTTAATGCCTCTGATTTTCTTTGGATCCCAGAGGCTAAATCTTAGGCTTAGACCGTGGCTTTGGACATCTGAAACCCCTTAGCAACTGGGACTGTTACAAGTGTGGCCAACTTTATATGTTTATGGACAGTGCTGGTCTCAGTCTCGAGTTACGCTATAACAGAGATGGTAATTTCTCTGGTTCCGTCTCTCAGTGTGGAGTAAAGCTATCAGTGCTTGATCAGCTGTGCTGGCTGCTCACAGCTGCTCCTGCTTTCCGGTGTCTCTCGTTCCACACTCGCCGTCTCTCTCTGTCTTTTTCTCTCTCTCTCCCTCTCTCCCTGCCGTGGTCTGTCAGCGATTAGGCATGACAAGACTTGCTCTCCTGGTTGGCAGCTGTTCCTGCTTTGCCGTCACTCTGATGGGCACCTTGCTGAAGAGGAAGCAGTGGCAGCAGAGAGCTAGAGAAAGAGCGATAGAGGGATGGAGGGAGGCAAGGAGTGAGAGAGAGAGAGAGAGAGAGAGAGAGAGAGAGAAAGAGAGAGAGAGAGAAAGAGAGAGAGAGAGAGAGAGAGAGAGAGAGAGAGAGGGGCAGAAGGAGACGTATGCGAAACACTCCGGCTGTGCATTCATGGCTGTGAGGCTTAATGACCCTCTACAGTATTGATGCCCAAACCAAAACAAAAGCATTTTTTATTGTGTTCAGTGTGTAATATATTCTTCTGGACTACAGAGTGTAATATGTGTGTGTGTGTGTGTGTGTGTGTGTGTGTGTGTGTGTGTTTGTGTTTGTCTGGGGTAACTATGAATGAACCCTGTCCCCTGGCCTCAGCTCTGGGCCATGGCGGCTGTTTTTGTAGGCCACGTCTCGGAGGAGGGCAGCTGCCAGACGATGATTGGCACCCCTCTCACGCTCTCGCCCCACCCCCTCACTTCCTGTCCATGAGCCAAAACTTGTCTCACAGAGTGGCTGCCAATCCAATCAGATGACCAGAGCCAATTAAAACAAGCATGTCACTTCCACAGTGAATCCTCTCCTTTGGAAAGTTCTATCGGGTTTCCCCACAACCCCATGTAGAGTTCTCTCCTCCTCTCTCCTGCCCTGCCATAGGGCAGGAGAAACAGCACTGAGGGGTGCAGAGGCAGGGCCTGAAATAGGACAGCTATTTCACCCCTGATTACTTTTCTTTTTCCCTCACCACATGAGTGATGAAGCTTGTGTTTATGCTAATGGAGACGTGATATTTTCTCTCTGCTCTCTGACTGTGAGCTTGAACTCAGATCAATAATCCTGCAGCCTTGCCTGGCTCTCTGGGAGACTGCTTGATTCTTTTATCTTTTGACAGACATCAACAAATCAATAAGGAACACACAGACTCCTGGCTCCCAGTTAAACAGCAATGCTCTAGTCTAGATGCATACGTGTTCAGACTCACAAGATTGAATATCGGAGAGGCTCATGCATTAGCTTTCATTCATTAGGAAAAGGGTTGTTTGTTGACATGAGAATATGTTTAGGTGAATCAGTGTAAGTGTTTTTGGTGTACATGTGTGTTTGTGTGTTTGTGCACATGCATACAGGCCTGTGTGCAATTGTGGTTTTGTCCCTGCGGTCCGAACGGTCCTGGCACACACAAACGGACACACACTGTAGAGTTCTCTGTCATTTCAGCCATGGCCTGTCATTAAGTCTGCTGCTCCTGTAGTTATGGCAGGAAAATGGCAGGAAAGAAAAACTCCTCGCCCTGCACAAGAATGCCCCTACTTCCCACTGCAGTGACAGATCGGCCACCAACTAAGGGAAAGTGTCTGCAGAGGAAAATGACAGGGTAGTTTATGTGCTGCATCTTATCAGTCTGGGCCCTATGAGCACGTCCGGCTATTTGTTTGTTTGTTTTAATTTTGAGTGAATGATGTTCATACACTTTAAGTACCATCAATGCATGTGTCTTTTTATATGATATGATCATTTAGGAGAGGCAAATTGACTTGCAATTAACAAACATTCTATTTAAGCTTTAACCAATTGAGACATCCTAACCATAAGTATGCACACTCACACTCTACCCTACAGTATGTGTGTGGTGGTGCACTTCCTCCCCACCCCAGAGGCAACAGCGGTAGCTAATACTGCCCAGCTGGGGTGAAGAGACCTCAGCTTTCAGCAGAGCGTCCAGTCCCAGGCCTCTCTGACGGAGCCTGCTGCATTCTAGAGCCTGTTGAAAGCCCTGAGAGGGGAACTCAAGGCTAATGGGCTAGCAGAGGGCCCATGGTGACAAGAGAAGGCTAACACCCCTCAGTACTCCAGATGGGTTCACTAAAAGCCATGGGGTTTTTACCCAAAACTTGGCAGCTTCGCTGGTGCTTTCTATATAGAAGTCAACCACTGGATTCCTGTGCACCTAAACAGCCCTATTCTACACAGGCAGCTCCCAAGCCGCATAGAGCATTTATCAAACGACAGACAGGGTGCTGGTAATACAACACTACTGAAGTCTGAGCTGTTGGCTTCTTTCTACATTTGCTGGTGAACATAAATGTGAGGAATGCAGGGATGTTTAGAGCTCCACCCGGGACTTGGTGTGTAGTTTCGGCCTCAGTTTGAAGGGGGAATACTAGGGCAAGAGAGAGAGAGAGAGAGAGAGAGAGAAAGAGAGTGGGAGAGAAGGAGTGAGAGAACATTAGATTGTGAGAATGCATAAGGTGCAGCAGGGAGGTAGGATGACCTATCCTGGCCAGAGTTATGTGTCACACCCTCCTCAGGCAGTCAGGGACTTTAATCATTAGAGGAAGAACAGCAGCTTCTTAGTTTCTTAACGCTGACACTCCTACCCACCACAACTCTACACCTGAGAGACAGCACAGCACAGCACAGCACAGCACAGCAACACAACACACTGCTGTCACAATACAAACGCTTAGGGTAACTGTTCACGGTTGAAGGAGAGGAGAGTAAAATGATTCGATGCCGTTAGGCAGACATTCAGATTTACTTCTCAGCTATATCAGATTTTTCTCTTGCGGTTGTCTCTAGTAGCACAATAGACAACCCTTACAGTCAGTTTACTCTTTCTAACACACACTGTAGGCTTGAGAACCAAGATTAAATATTGCAGTCTGTGGTTATTCAGCTCCCCTGATATCCTATCCAAGGCTTTTGAATATGTATTCTCTCCCAGCCTGAGTATTGCTTTGTGGATAAATGATCCCTGAGGTTATTTAACTAAAGTGTGGCATGAGCTCATACAGCCAGAGGAGGGTAGACTACAGTATAGCTGATACACTTGCGACCTCCTTTCTATTATACTGTTCTATTACTGTAGGTCCAGTTTGTTTTATGTTACTACACAATAGCTTTTTGTCGCAGATCATTGTGTTCAGCCATAAGACTCCCAGACCCCCCAGACCTCCCTGAGGTTTAGTGTAGTGATAAAAGCAGGGCAATGGAAACCCTGCTGACACTTCAACAAACTTCATTAGATTCACAGGGCAGTGGTGGAGTGGTGTCTGCAGTATTGTGTCTTAGCTCAGCTCCTGAGGGAACATGCCTTCATTTACCATGCTAATCCATTTACCCTGCTCCTCCTCCTCCCTCTCACTAGTTTTTTTATAATTACACACTCACATTTGGTAAAAAAAAACATGCATAAAAACCATGTTGCTTGCCTATCCAAGTTAAATTTAGAGCTGGTCCTTTGGGCTCTCGGCTCTAGTCTCTGTGAGCCAATCTCCCTCCCTCCCCTCTTTCTCTCCAGCTTACATTTTGGTAAATGGTGTAATCTGCCAATCTGTGGAAAAGCCTTTCTAAGACCTACTGTAGAAAGAGTCCCCCTGCCAAAGTGCCCTATGTGGGATAATAATGATAACAGAATTGTCTTTGTTTTGTCTAACACACACACACACACACACACACACACACACACACACACACACACACACACACACACACACACACACACACACACACAGAGGATATCCTGTGTCTGTGTGTAGTACAAAAAACCTAGGAAACTACACTCACATTGCCAAACCATGTTGTGTGTGTTGGCTTTCTCATCATGGCCATTTGCACTCAAATTTGAGTAATGTAGACTAATTATGGCATGAGGGGCCTCCACCCAAACCCACCATGATTCATATACTAATTTCCCCAGCTGTTATACACACGACTCACCTATTGAGAATAATAGAAAACTGTGATTGAACAGTATCCTTCTGAGGGAAGTGTGAGTGACAAACTCGAGCTCCTCCAGTTTCCACAGTGTTCCATAAGCCATTGTCTCTTCCTTCCGGGATATGATGAGGATTCCGGCACCTCTGCAGCACATCATTGAGACCTCACCAGGAAAATGAGGCACACACTTTGTGTGTGTGTGTGTGTCTCTCTCCCTGTTCTGTTAGTCTCAGAGGGATCTCTGAACATGTTTGAAGTGGATCAGTATATTACTGCACAGTGTCAGTTTGAAGAAGGAGCCCAGTGGTTTCTGTAGGGAGAACCAGGTGAGGCTTACAGTTGGTTTCTGCCTCTGTTGAATGAATGGGACAAAAGACACTGGATGGTTCTCTGTATTATGCTCCCTATTCACAAGCCAAACACACTGCTTCCTGATAGATGGGCTTGCATTGCCTGCTAATCTGTTTGCTTTGTGTATATTCTTTCCTCTCCTCGATAGACATATTCCAAACAGGCCCAATACTAAACAGAGCCTCGAAACCATTCACATTCTGGGCTCTTTTAGAGTAAGAGCCTAAGCCTTCCCAGAAATAACAATAACAAGAAAACATGTCATTGTTACATTGTGCATGAGAAAGCTTCCTATGAAGGTCAATATCAGCCTACTGCACATAGCATACACATCTGTTATTCCTGTCCTGAATACACAGATTAATGCATTTGGCTTCTTCAGAAACCTGAAGTGTCTGTTCTTGAGGACTTACTGTATGTAATAGAAACAAGTAAACATGTGAGAGAGGAGGTGGATTATCTTTCCGGGCTGGCCGGGCTGACATTCATAGTTTGAGTGCTTCACATATTCTCCATTTGTATAGCCGATACTTAACTGAGGCATGTAGGGTTGGATTACCTTCCTTAAAGATGCTGTTGGTGTTTCCCACCCTGGGTTTGAACCTGCAACCTCATGACCACAGGTGTGGTTGTCAGTGCACCTCACAGTGAGTGTTGTTTTAACCTTCACACTTATGTAACAAAATGTCCGCCACAAGATAGACTGCAGTCCCTTGCTGAGGTGAGTGTCACTTTAGTAGTGAGGTGAGTCACTAAAAAGCTCCAGTTGTATCGAGCTGAATTGTTGCTCACATGTGTCATCAAAGCTTCACGTTGCAGGTAGGGAGTCATCTCACCAATCACAGTGTGAGCTACAAACACAGTGCTTGTTTTACCTGCTTTGCTTCTTCAAAGCAGTGAACTAGGGAGAGACTGAGAGAGGCAGTGTAACAGGATCTCTCTGAGAGCAGACTATTCTGCACCCAGATCAAAACATCTGAGGCTGTCAAAATCAAAAAGTTATGAAACATAATGAGAGGGAGAGATTGACACCTCTTCAGTGTTAGGCACTCAATAAAACATTAATGAGTTTGGTTGGTGAACCACAACGGATTGCATATCCTGGTGCTCAAAGAACAGCCTATTCAGATCTCATGACTGACATAGTTCAGTGAAATAAATGTATTGTTTGATTATATAGTAAAGTCTAAATAGTAAATGTCTCAAATGTAAATGTGTTTTTCTTATGTTGATGGATATATAGATGATTCACTTGCTTAGACAAATGTACTTGTTGTAAGTCACTTTGGATAAAGGCATCTGCTAAATGTCTAAAATGTAAAATGTAATTGTAAAAATGTAAAGTACAAACATAAAATAAGATTCAACATATAACATTATGTTATTGATAATATATAATAATTGCAATTCCATTAGACCCAACATTAGCAATGGTCAAGTTTTATCCTGAGCCAAAGAAAACTCCAACCCAGCAAGGTTTAAAAAACAAAACAGATATGAGTATGTAGCTATCAAAATGAGTCAGAACTTGTTGGCACTCCAAACGCCCCCTTCGCACCAAGCAGATAACCTTGGCAGTGACAGAAAGGGCAGAGACAGAGGAGTAGAGGAGAGTCAACAGAAACCGAAAATGGGAGTTGTATTTATGGAAGCAGAATATTTGCAAGAACACTCACACATACTGTAGACACACACACCCACATGCATGCTAAACAGGTTGAAGTAACACCGTATAATGTATAGAGCTGTATATGGCCCTTAATGACAACACAGACATGTCAAGGCCTGCAATTAGGATGTAGTTATTCTATTCCTCAAATTCATCCCTGTCAGCCTATAGCTATTTGAATCCCTCAGTCTGCAGTCTGCTTTATCTGTATGTGCTGCTGGCTGTCACACCTCACAGCTGCCAGCCCAACAGTGAGGCATGTCTGTCTGTCTGTCTGTCTGTCTGTCTGTCTGTCTATCCGTCTGTCTGTCTGTCTGTCTGTCTGTCTGTCTGTCTGTCTGTCTGTCTGTCTGTCTGTCTGTCTGTGTCCGTGGGGGTAAGATCCTGATGTTTTGTAGTCCCTTACACCAGCCTCTCAAACCATATCACCCTCAAACACATGGACAACATGACAGCAAAAGTCAATTGAATTATCCTGCTAGACGAAACAACATAGTTATCTCAAATACAGTTTATTATCAGGGACATGGAGGTATGAACAGTTGCTGTCTACAAAGTTTCATGAAAAAGATCAAACAGTCCGCTGTGCATTTGGTATCCTAAAGCCGTATCCAATGCCTTGCAGGTGCTCTCTTCAGTGGGGGCTGTTTCATAGGGAAATGTACCCATAGAGCCGAGCTCAGTGAATATCAATCACACATACCCAACAGCTTCAGCTTATGCTTTATTCATGGGGATACAACAGTGGATTTGAATCATTGGGGGTGACTCATCGCACAGGGGATTGTTCCATTGGCCAATCAAAGCCCTGGCAGGATGTCCGGGTGTTCCTATTCTCCCTGGGGGTGGGATGTGTTGATGAGGCAGACCTAAAGACTAGCTGCTAGTGCCTCTGTGGAGGCAGACAGCTCCTTAGAGATTGTTCTATATTACATTTATTACATATATCTATGAACAGGTCTCTGTGTTATTACAGTACACTCTGAGTTACTGTTAGTGGACTCTCTAGTGAGGGGTTAGGACTGTCTCTTTGTGGGATGCACCTTAGAGAGAGAACACTGTATTCTCCACTAAAACCCCACTGACTATACCTTTGACCATGAGCACTTTTCTGGCTGTTTTCACAATTGTATATATACTATATCCTGATAGACTGTGAGCTCTGGATCAGTGACACACTCAAGTCATTGTGGAGGCGGCCTGTAGATCTCTCCATGGATTGGCTGCCTTGGCACCATGACGCCCAATAGCAGCATGGCATGCTTAGTCACCCGTTGCCTTCGTGATGACACCCCCTCATATCCAGCCCTCTCATGTCCTGTGGCTCAGCATCAGAGAGGCGGCCTCCTCTCCTCGTAGGCTTAAGCCTCGTCAAAGGTAACTACTGTACATGTGTGATTCATCTGCCAGGAGCATCACAACGAAACTAGATCCACGTCACAGGTTAATGTGAGTCAAAAATAGAAGCATTATGTGTCCGTTCTCACACAACCATTGTTCTCCGATGGAATGTCCTAAAAGCAGCCAATTCCTGTAATTGATGTAATTTGCAACTTCAGAGACAAACTGGTCCGCCTCAGTACTCATCTTAAAGGTATGCATAGCATCTCATTTGGCATTTAAGGAATTTTCAGGTTTGACACTTACAGCTCAAACAAGTGTTTGAAACTGGAATAATGGTGTATATTTCACCAGTGTTTGAATACAGTTAATCTATTGGCCTAACACCACCAATCCTCACAAAAACAACACAGAGAATAAGAGAGTTCAGGAGAGACTTTGAGACTTTTTTCATGAATGCCTCAGGCAGTCCAACTCCACACACAGTTGTTTAGAAACGAGGAGAATAAGAATGAAGTAGATAGGCGAGTAATGATTAATTCATCAAATCTACAAAGCTGAGAGATACAAGACTGCTCCACCTAGACTGCCATCAAAAGCATCTCCCCTCAGAGACGGGAGTCTACATCAGTGAACACTCTCTCTGTAATGAAAAGTCTGTAAGGTGAAGTTGAGTCGACTCTTTGGTCTGGGACTTTGTGAAGCATAATTATGTTTTACCCAGAAATGTCCTTGTCATCTAACAGGGGGTCATCCCCGGAGAGACCGTAAGCACTCATGTAAAGGACACATTTCTGTGTCTCATAATCTGTTGTGAAGAGACAGAGTTGTACAGACATGATAGCCAATTACTCTGCCTAAGAAGAAAGGACACGTTTAATGGACAATATAATTGGCAACAGAACGTACTGAAAGATAGAAATCTGCTGTTACGCTAATGGAAGGAAACAGGTTACAGAATTCTAATGATAAGGTTGTCTGGAAGTATGTGTGTTCAGTGGTGGATCAGCAGAGGGAGAGGGGGATGTTGAGTCACTTCCCTGAGAGACAAATGTCGGGGTTTGTCCACCATTATCAGTGACAGCTATCACAAAGACACACAACACAACCAGATAAATAAAGTAGGTCTATGGACCCAATCATTCTGATGAGCCTCAGTAATGACCCAGCATTCTATCGCCTAACTGATCAAAGATTTATAGTGACAGAACGTCTATGGTACTGATAAAAGCTCTGGATATCGCGCCCACAGCAGCGACTGTAACCTCTTTACGTGAACCTCATCAAACACATTACAATCACATAACACATCACACATTACAATCATGCCATTCAAAACACTTCCCATTTAGAGAAAAAAGAACACAGCTGTGTCAATCTTCTCTGTCAAACATTCATAGATTGTTAATCTCCTATAACCAAACACTGGTGTTGGTCACGATGTCTGTGTCCCATTACTCCTTAGAGGTCAGCTCATAGTTGGCTCTGCTCATACTCCAGTGGAAATGTGGGTTGACTAGAGACAGTGGGTCTAGGTCTTTTCTGTTTAAAAAGTCGGTCAAGCTGGCCATTGTCCTATGAATTAGCTCATCAAAGCCATTTCCTCCTCTTCGGTACATGGTATAAACAACCAAAAAGTAAACCCACCAAACGGAGGAAACCCACTCCAGATGAGCCCACGCATCAAATCCCAACTGTTGATTGCAGGGGTTTCCTGCCATTTTCACATGTGTGTATATATACAGGAGTTATGCATGCGCTTTATTTATTGAAGATTGTTTGTCTTTAGCGTCCGCTAGCCTTGTCTGCTAATGGTGCTGTGGAGATCAAATAGAGATGTGAGCCCCGTGCGGCGGCATCAGTCCACAAACATAACAGGGCGACGGACCATGGTGGTCAGACTTGGAATATGAGTAGTAGAGAGGATGGATGGAGCATGTTCAGGATTATGCCTAAGATGTCTTGATCCTTATCAACACAACACTCTTCCTTAACCCCTGGCTTAAAGAGGCAGCTTATGATATAATGAAGAGAAGGAAAACATGGGAGAAAATTCCTGTCTTGTCCTCTTGTTACTCTGAGAGTAAAGTTGATGTGGGAACAGGAGGGAGTCACGGTTTATTTCTGTTCTGCAGTTTTTGTTTGATCCCCTCTGTCAAAAAAGTAGATCTCTTTATTCTCTGGCCATCAGTGAGAGTGAAAGGGGAACATTAGGTGTGTTTTAAAGATGCTCTTCAGACTGACAGGCCAATCCACTTATCCTGTGCAGAGTTGAGTCAGCACAAATGGCCTGAGCAGCTATTTAAGATTAGTAAGCAGAATAGGAAACGATAGTGAGAGAACACATGAGAGTGTTCAATGTTTAAAAGTAAGGTTTTTTGGCTCAAGTATATTTTCAATTATGAATACACACTGCCAAGTGTTGGCCCAAGGGAATTGTTTTCAGCTAATTGAACCTTTTTTCTGTAAGTGTTGTGCCCTGTTCAAATGACTCTTCAATTAGGAGATGTCTGTGTTGCTGCTACAAGGCTCTGCATGATGTGTCACTATAGATTAGAGAACTTAGTAGAACTCACCAGCCCTGATTCTGTGGAAGGGTGTGGCTGTGTTGGCAAAAACAAACAACAATCTGACAACACTTCCTGTCTCCTTGGTCAAGCAGACAAAACGCCCACCAATAATACCACAATGTCAGAGCGATTAATCACACTGTTTAGTGACGGTAAACATCACAAAGAATCTACCTTGGAAAATAGCTGTAGGTGGTAGTCACTGAACACCTGTTCTGTCCCCTAGTAGACAATAGAGGATTGGACACCTCACTGACTCATTCTATCCTGTAAGAGCGTTGGAATCTCCTTTCCTCCTGACTGCATCAGTGTAATGAGTACTCTCAGTCAAGCTTAAGCGTGTGTGCACCCTGCCTTATGCATAGTGAGATACTGGTGAGATCCCCTCATCTCATGGTGAGATACTGCCTGAATGTTTCATAGCACTACTCTATATGTTGTGTAATCAGGTTTATATTTTGCCGCTGCTCCTTTCTGTATTAGTTTTTGTTTGAACTGAAGCATACGCTCAGGGAGGTAAATCATTATCAGAAACGCTAACATCGAATGTAGTCCTGAACTCAAAAACACTGCGAGGTTAATGAGAGGTTATTTGGTTAACGCTGAATAAATGCTCACACGTCAAACAAAGCCTCCACTTCCAAGTGCTTTAAATGGAGGGAGGTGATAATGAGCCTTCCAAAAATGACACAGTTGATTTACCCAAAAAAGTCATCCCAATATCACAGGATACAGGCCAGAGAGGGTTGCCCGTGTGTGGTCCCTCTCTCTTAATTGCTTAATTAACAGTAATAATAGGAGGAAGTCAATAATAATAGGCCACGTTGTACAGACAGTCCTCTCTTTAGCACTGTCACCCCTGTGAGATTAGCGTTGTACCCCCTCCAGGCTATTTAAACCCATGTTTGGCAGCTGGTAGAGTGTGATTGTGGACCTCTCCCTCTCGTCTTATCTGTGTGCAGGGTAGGACTCCCTGTTGTTAGTGGGCTAGTGAGCAGCTCTGCAGCGCTGTTGTGGCTGCAGGTTGGAACAGAGAGCTCTTTAATGAGCTGGACCAGGAGCAGTCATCAGTCATGTACCCTTACACAATAGACCCACAGCATGGCTGCTAAATACTGATGGGGTTTAGAGGCTGGGAAGGGAGGGAGGGAGGGAGGGATAGATTTAGACTTTGAGGTTGGTGACACCTGCCTAGAAAGACCTAAGGTGTTATTTGTTATGAGGAGGATTTCTCAATGATGGTGTTGAAGAGATCAGAAGAGATCAGAAGAGATCAGAGGGTCAGCCGAGAAGAGTGGCAGGTTTAATCATAATTACCCGTGATAAATTAACATCTACAGATAACACTGACAGGAGTACACCACCCCTTTCCCAGTGTCAGGTCATTATCAAGCAGTTCCCTACCAGGGTGTGTAAGACCTAGAGAGGTGTGTGTGTGTGTGTGTGTGTGTGTGTGTGTGTGTGTGTGTGCGTGTGTGTGTGCGTGTGTGTGTGCATGTGTGTGTGCGTGTGTGTGTGTGTGTGTGTGTGTGTGTGTGTGTTGTGTGAAAAATAAATAATAAATATGAATGAATAAAAGCGAGGTCCTACAAAAGATAGGTACTGTAAACACACCAGCTCACACTTGACCCTCATTTGTTTCACTGTGCCAAAGGACAGTGATTTCCCAACAGTCTCTCCTCCCTTGTTGTGAGTTTAGAGGAGCAGTCGGCATGGAAACCAAGTCAATGGTGACATCCCCATAATGTATCCGCCTCAGCATTTTCTCTTCCTCTACATGGCATTGATATCTGGCATGGAACACGACATTTTCAACTACAATGTCGGTCCGCTATCGTATACTATGCAGTAGGTCAGTTGGCTCAGTCAATGGTAGTAGGACAGACCCAGTTGGCTCTGTTCTTTCTAACACCAGCTACTCTAGTTTATGCTGCTATTTTGGCTGTAGGCTGCACACACATTCTACGAGTGTTGAGTTCAAAGCAAATATGTTGCTTAGTGATTTTGTTAAAGAGACAAGATGCCCTCTGAGGTCAGTGTTCTGGTCATCCCTACCAGTCATGTATCAGTAATGCTGCAGACTCTGAGTGTTACATAACCTCCCTCTCCTCTCCTCTCCTCGCCTCGCCTACAGGATGCTGTTTATGCTGATGATGCGTCAAAACTCCCCTGAAGAGTGCTCAGCTCAAAAGCCCATTGTCAGACCTCGCTGTTGTCAAGTGTAACCTCTCTGCCCTTCATCTGCAAAGAAATAAATCTGTGTCTGAGAACATAAAATATTCAGACCTGCTTGCGGTTTGTCTTTCTTATAGTTATTGGCTCAAATCCCCCGAGGATGAGAGCTGTTATCAAACCAGCAGTCAGAGAATTAATGAAACACACTTCCAGACACTTCAGACACCCGTTCATTCATGGTCAGCTTCAGAGAGGGGATTACTTTACCCAAAAGACAAAAAACATTGTTTCTCTCCCAGATGATGTAGATAAAATCAAATCAGATCAGCGATCATAACAGGCTAACGCTGAGGACATCCTAATAACATCAGTCACACAACAACGTCATTCCTAAATACATTAGAAAGAGCTCTCATCATGCCGCTGTTATTATGCTTTCATCACCATCACTGTAATGTCACTTTAAATATGCATGGTGTATAATGGGATCCTGAGTGATATTGTATGAGTTAGCCGGATTGTGACCTCTGGTAGTCCTTTACTGTGTGGCTGCTGGGACCAGGGAGCTGAACGTAGCATAGAGGGGAGAGATGCACCCGGGAGCCTGGCTCAGTCTCAAAGCAGAGCAGGGAGACGGCACTGGATACTTGAAGACCATTGCAACATCACACAATAATTCACTGACTATAAGGACAACAATGATAAGAACAACTGTCAAATGTCTTTGGTGTGGAAAAAGAGGAAGGCATATTTTGCTAGTGATACTAAAGTCAGTGGTTTTGCCTCTTGTTTTGATTTCCACAGTCTTCATCTGCAGCTTCATGGTCGCAGCGCCCATCTTCGGTTACCTGGGCGATCGTTTCAACAGGAAGGTCATCCTGAGCTGTGGCATTTTCTTCTGGTCTGCCGTGACACTCTGCAGCTCCTTCATCTCCAAAGAGGTACAGCATGACATCACTTCCTCTCTATTGACTACTGTCTTCATCGCCTGCTAATTATAGTAAATCAGTAAACCAACTTGCTTCACCATCAAAGGGACAGCATTGAAACCTCTTCAATAAGTGCTCCACTGATCCAGCAGCACTAGTATTATCATCTACAATGAGCCTTATGATCTGATGTTTTGATGTGCACCACATTAAGCTGCACATCTCTTCACCTAGGGGCTAATTGGTTTGTTATGATTGAGACATGAAGGTTAGTGACCGCACTATTAGAAGTTAACTGGCGTGCTCAGCCAAAACAAAGTTGTCTGTCTCGCTAATTCAGATTAAGTGACATGTCCATTTAGCGTGATGCTGACTTTGCCTTGGTAGACATTCTATTATTCCTCCCTCGCTCCTTCTCTTTGTACGTGTTCTCCACCCTCATCCCCCCTCCCTCCACCCTCATCCCCCCTCCCTCCACCCTCTCTCTGAAAATAAGGTTAAGAAATAAGTGGTAGTCAATTAACTAATGGCAGCTGACTGGGAATTATATCACGATGATAGAGAGTACCAGAGGAGAAGGTCTTACTCCCTTCAGAAAACTGGATTTGGGTAATAACACTAAAGGTCTTATGTTTGAGATTAGGGGTGGTTGGGGTTAACCGCTATGGATTAAGGGGAAGGGATGGGGGTCAGACTACAGTGTGATCCATACAGTAATGGCTAGTGGCTTTAAAAACAATGGCTATAAAGTTTAGAAGCAATTAATCAAGACAATCTATGACAAATCAAATGGACCATTCCAAACCATTAATTAATTAAACTCTTAAGTTCTATGTCATCACAGACAAGTCCAGTTGACTACAGCCAATGTTGCCCAGGTTATGACCCTGCAGTGCAGAGCAGAGGTTCCAGAGGTTATACTGAGCCAGTGATTAGACTTAATTAAAAAGGCTCTTCAGCCCAGAGCTATGGAATGGAGTGACATCTTAGGGATGTGTGTTGATGCCCCCCAGGAGGCCATCCTCTAACTAATCCCCCGGGGACCCCTCCACTGTGGGCCAAGATGTTGTCTCTGCTGCTGTCACTGCTAAATTGACAGGAAGAGCCAGCGCATATCTCCCATCTCACTCCAACACATGTCACAAAGGCCATACTTGATGAGGTCATCAGGCTGTTTCTCCATCTTCTCCTCCCCCTCCACGAATTTAACTCCAAAGATGTCCTCTAATCCATCAATCAAATGAGGTCGCTGTGGACGGCTCTTATGTAACAGTTTTAGGCGCAGCGATCATAAGATCACTATAATATATTAATAGCACTTATAACTGATGCTGATCATTATGCATTTATTAACTGACTTGGGGTATTTTGAATAGCTTTTTAGCGAAAATGTCACTCAACACTTATGTAATAGAAAGAGTCAATTTGATGCAGAATTACATTATATCAGACTTCTTAGATTGACTGTGTTCCACTTCGATAGACAACATGTCCGTGAGGTGTCTCCCAATTATCATCTTCAAAGGATTACTTCTACATGATTTGAGCGATTGGAGGCAAATTAGATAGAAGTGATGTTCCTCCTTAATTAACAAACAGTCTTGTCATTAGTGAAAGTTTTTTTTTTTCAAGTCTTGCATAATCCCATTACTGCTTTTGACAGAAAACCAAAAGCTAAATGTCTTGCAGTGCTGTAAGCGACGCCTCAGTGAAAATATGCACATATTTTAGACGCTTGTGTTTCATCTTTATTTATCATTTTGTCCCAGAGGGCGAGAGAAGGGAGATTTATTATATTTCATACAGTTGTATCTCATAAATCTAAACTGAGGGACAAAAAACAAAGATAGGTACTGTTTGTGCTGTTTTGTTGTTGCTGTTGTTGTTGTTGTTGCTGCTGCTACTTTTAGACGTTTGGTCATTTAAACCAAAGAGCATTCATGGTCTGACCACACACACAAAAACAATATGAGTGCTACTATCAAAGAATCCACTAAACAACATGCCCTTAAGAGGAGAAAATAGCCTGGTCGTAATTCATTCAAAACAGCACTGCATTGCATTATAGTGTAACAGGCCAACAAACAAGAACAGGACTATAATCACTGTTGTAATTCATTCAAAAGGATACAGAAGATATGATTTCAAACCAATGGAAGAGGAAAAACAGTTTAGCGTAGCATAAACACATTATTTAAAATGACACCAAATACCACAGCAGGAGCGTGTCACAGTGTATCGTAGCTTGCGTGATGTGTGTGTTGTGTATGCTCTAGAGAGGGTGTGTGATGGCTGTGTGCGTGACCCCGTGCTGTCATGGCTCATCCACCTGGGGCATCCTGTGACAGCATTTAAGGCTTGTGTCACGGTAGGGTCATGGTTCTACCCCGGTCTCTGTTACTCCTAGCCCTTAATTAATCCTCTCACATAGGCTGTCAGAACCAGCACTGAAGACTGTAACCCCCCAACACACAAATGTGTTGTGCAAAGGTGCACGCACACACACACACACACACACACACACACACACACACACACACACACACACACACACACACACACACACACACAGACAGACAGACAGACAGACACACACACACACACACACACACACACACACACACACACACACACACACACACACACACACACACACACACAGACAATAATGACAATAATGACATAAAATCATAGCAAAGAACTGCTCCAGTCTGTGCAGATTCCTGTCACATAATTCCCGTCCCACAGGCAATTACATAACAGAACAATAAGTGTTTTTTTTTTCTGTGAATGACTGTCACACTGCAAACTGTCAGGTAGGGAGAGGGAGAAGAATGAAGAACTAATGGAATGTGGGTGTACGCCGCAGGGCATGACGCTATGGTCCTCTGTTCAGCAGTGTAAAAATAACACCCCCCTCCCCTTACCCTCTCACATCTGACATTTCTGTTATTTTCATATCCTTTGGTGTGTACTGTGATGCGTTCTCTGACAGGAATACAGCCTTCCCTTCTTATAATAGCCTTCTTTTTTTAAATTGATATCTTTCGTCTCTGTGGTGCATGGTTATGCTGTTGCTAGGCTGAGTCCTAAGCTTCCTGTCAGGGTGACAAGATGTCAGCTCTCCATCGCTCCCTCTCTTTCTCCCCCTTTCCTCTTTCTCCATCTTTTTCTCCACGCTGCATCGCACACAAATCTAATCATCTGGAATGCCCTCAGATATTCCCATATTTACCATACTGTATGCATCCCCATCCCCAGTGTCAGTTCCCAGAACACTGCATTAGGATTGTTAGAGGAGCAACAGTGAGGAGAGGGTGAAGAGAGAAAGAGAGAGAGTGAGAGAGAGTGAGAGAGATACAGTAGAGTGAGAGAGAGTGAGAGAGATACAGTAGAGTGATAGAGATAGAGATTATGCATTTTTAACAGTGTGTCTTCACAGATGGATATATATACAACATGCTAATTCAGTTTTTGTTAGGAAGGGAGGGTGCCAGATAGTCTTCCTGTCACTGCCCACTATAAAACAACTAACAGAGGGCAGGGGTGAGGCCCCACATTTCAGTCAGTTGAAAAACAGGGCAGTTGTCTTTCTAATATAAGGACTATTGTCATTAATTTTGGCTTGAGCTCTGGGGTTTTTGAAAGCCTCTAATATCACTGCTAATGTCACTGCTCTCTATTTCTTTTTGATGTTCTCTTTGCTCGGTAACCCCTGATTGTAACAACAATATGGACAGATTTATGGACCTGCCGTGCTGCTGAGTAAGCATTCAGGAGGATCAGGGCTGAGGAAAAAAATCCATTTCACATGGAGTAAGCAGTGTTCTCCTGTGATGTGGCTGGAAGTGAAACTGAGTGGTTTTCAAGGGCACAATAGATGAATAATCCCCAGGTTAGGATCCTTATCTCCCTAATCACATGACTTCTCCTTTCCTTGCAGTATTACTGGCTGTTCGTCCTGTCCAGAGGCCTGGTGGGCATCGGGGAATCCAGCTACTCCTCCATCTCGCCCACCATCATCGGAGATCTCTTCACCAACAACAGCCGGACCATGATGCTCTCTGTCTTCTACCTGGCCATTCCTCTCGGGAGGTAAATTAGCCTGTAGATCAGCCCAGCACCAGACACTCCCATCATAAATAGAGGTTAAAGATGAGCATCTTTGATATGAAATGCTTCAATACTGTCTGTCAGTTGTGCATTGTCCATTCAACCTTTATGAATGGATCAATTAAACAGTAATAGTTATATCAGAGACAGACAGACAGACAGACAGACAGAGAGACAGATGACTTTGAAGACATTCAGGAGAAAGGAATGTGAGAAGAGGAAGGCATTGAGAATAGAATTAGACTCAAAGTTTATCAGTAAAATCATCCTTGGTTTAAAAAGGTCAGGCCTCCCTTCCTCCCTGTCTCCTCTTTGTGTCTCTACCCAGCCAGACAAAAAGGCCAGGCACTAAAGGTTTGAGACGAAATAAAGGAGAGTTTATGAAAAAGCTGAGAGACACTCAGTCAGGGCGGAGGGAGGTTTTTTTTTTTTGGGGGGGGGGGGGGGGGGGGGGGCGGGGGTTAATATGCACAAAGCTTTGGCCTTTTCAGTTCATTCAATTGGAAAAAGGAGCAAAGGAGGAAAACAAACAAAGTGGAGTGATAAAAAATGAATGCGGCGTTCGGTGAATGAATTAATTAATACGGTGCGGCACTCAGGGTTTATAGTTATTTACTGTGGATAATCCCCCACAGTGAATTGCTTCAGAGCCTCTGCCTCGGCTGCGGCAGGCTGTTTTGCTCCCTGGTCTCACCCAGAAAGAGCCACAGACAGACCCCAGGGAGACACTACGCTCAGTGAATGAAAAACACACTGCAGTCTCACAGAGGCAGGGCTCAACTACTGTATCTCTCCTTCTATCTAAAGCACTAGTAGTACCTCTCCTATCAGTGCATAAGGCTGTCTGTCAATGTGTCTGAAACATGAAACAGAGAGAAATAAAGATAGTAAGGCTAGTATTCATGTTATTCGGCATCGCATGTCAGCCCAATAAGCTATTTGGCTGATTGAAAAAAGAAGATAGAAATGTCTGCAACAGCATATTTGGGAGAAATCCAATATCAGATATTCATGCAATCAGTTTACTAATAGTATTGATGGCAGATTGAATGCAGTTGGAAAGACGGACAGGAAAAAGAAATAAAAGCCCTCGAAGGGATTCTGGTATGCTGAGGCGAAGAGTTCTGGAGGCAGTGAAGCACCCGACAACAGAAACAATAGGAGGTGAAAGACTGGGCCTCAGTAAAGAGCTGCCAAACATCCTATACACTCGCCTGCTTGTTTGTCTTTACCCAGGTTGTTGTGACCGTTTCCAGGAAGTGACCTCAGGAATGAGACTGGGTTCATAGGAAATGGATTCCACCTTTAGAAAAAGGCCTCAAGTGTTCCTTAATCTATAAACATACCCTATGGACTGGGTCTCAAACCTCCCGAGGGCTATGGGTGGACATATTTTCACCTCTCAGTTTTTGTGGTTGTGCTGAACTTTCCAAACTCTCTCTGCGTGTACTCTGATAAGATTAGCTATTAATCACTCAGTGGAAATATCATAAACTGTCTGAGCCCGGTTCACTGTTATTATTTTAAAAGCTAATCAGTTTACCACAACAATGTAGGACATTTCCCCCTTGCTCCCTTCTGTGTGTGTGTGTGTGTGTGTGTGTGTGTGTGTGTGTGTGTGTGTGTGTGCGTGCGTGTGCGTGTGCGTGTGAGTGTGTGTATGTGCAAGAGAGAGCAGTTGGAAGTCTCATGGCCTATTGGAAGCCTACTGTATGCTGATAAGAGCCCCTTAAGGCGTTGTTGGCAACTCCTTGATCATCAATCTATTCCTCCAATCTGCTAGCTATTCTTATGGTAAACAAAAAGTCCCGGCCCAGGGTGCGCTACCTGCAGACAGGCTGGCCCAAAGATGTCTGGGAAACCAGGAAGTGTGCATGACGTGGAATGTTGTGGGGGGGGGACGCCCAAGTGAAGGTCGCCCAAGTGAAGGAACGCCCAAGTGAAGGTCGTTGATATTGTTGACTGGTTTAATGGAAGTAGGAATAGGTCCAGCCTGCTCTTCCAAGAAGACAACAATAGATAGGCGCTGTTTTAAAATTATGTTAATTTCGGAACAACAAGAGGTGTCTTTCTTTTTCTGGGCCAAGGTGACACCAACCCATGAAACCCTGGATGAATGATGTTTTCAAGATGGGGTTATGTATACAAAATGGTCGGTTATCAACTACAAATAATCAGGGTCTAAGCCTTATTGGCTGGTTTACAAGATAATATACACATCTAAACTGTCAATCAGAGAACCGCTGTCCCTCATTGATTCTTTTCGCCATACAAATCCTCTTTGTCCTTTAAATACAGTGATGCTATCTGGTACTGATGGGCTTAGCTTGGGTTAGAGGGGATTTGATCTAATCTTATCTGATATAGAGTATTTAACTTCCCTTCAAACATTTGGCTGATATTCAACTGTTATGAACAGGCAAAACACCTACATTCTGCATGTTTATCATACAATCAGACCACAGGAACCTAACCTATTGACATCCAGTATTCTTCTGTGTTAAGCCTGTGCCTCCCCTAGAATAGTTATGGATACAGAAATCAGACTCCTTTTATGCAGTAACTGTAACTAGAGAGACAGAGGTGTGACTGAGTGAGTAATATTAGCACCTCTGTCTGTCTGTTTGTTGTGGAATAATAACAACAGACAGACAAACAGACAAGTAGCTCCCAGTGCTTTGATCAGTGTCAGCATCATATCAGCTCCTCCACATCAGCACTCATTAAGCCTTACTTCAGAGAGTAAACAGGACAAGGGAGGCAGAGGGTGAGACACAGCACACAAGACAAGAGAGTCACAGCTCACTCAGGGCACTCACTCAGCCAACAGAGCTTTATTTATCATTTATGAATATATTTATATACCCAGCAGAATGTTTCCACCCAGTGTCTCATTTGGAGGGCAGACAGACAGACATCCGGGGTCTCAGAGCAGAGGTGTCCCATAGGAACCCTAGACAGAGGGAGAGAGGCAGACTCAGCCACTTCCCCACAGCTTACACAGACAAAGTTAGGAGCTGAGGTCATCATCCCAGCATGTAGACTGTTAATAATTTACCACCAGCAAGTCAACAGCAGTCCAAACAGATAACAAATGGAGTAAAAGTGTGAAACGTTGATGTGAGTTTCAGAGAGAGTGCACCTCACCTTCTATGTATTGGAAACATGTATTCACATATGTGAGTTTTGCTTCCCAACCCTGGGCTGCTTGCTGTGCCATCAAGTGCAATGACAATCCAAGGGCCGCTTGTGTAAATGGGGAAGCTTGAACAGAATAGATTCTAAAAGGAAGAACAGTCAGGAAAGAGAAACAGCCTTATGAGTGAGAAACCAAAATAAACACAAAGAGAGAAAAATTAATAAACCCTCCATACCATCTTTTTGTACTTTATGCTATAGGTTATGGTTGAATGAAGATTGAACTAGATTGACTGGATTGTGGCATGCTTTCCAGACAGTTATCTCTAACCCACCTTCTCCTCTCTCTCTCTCTCTGTCCTTCAGTGGTCTGGGCTACATCCTGGGTTCCAGTGCCAAGGAGGCTGCTGGGGACTGGCACTGGGCACTGAGGGTAAGCATCATCATCCCTCACCATCACATGGTGCCCTCTACACAAACACACTCCTGCAGGGGGGCTGCATATGGGGCAGGGAGAGGGGTCACCAATGACACATATGGCTGGAACAGACAGGTCGGAGCTGTGACACCACTGGGAAGTGACTGGGAGAGGCGGCTAAGGGCTACACACTCATCACACACTCATCATGTCTCCGTACACCTGCCTCAGCCGCCACTGGAGACCCCTTAGAAGGCATTTGACATGATGAAGTGTTCTTTTAACCTCTAAATCCTATGGTTCTAGACTGGCTATACGCTGAGAATGTGCTTTTAAACCAGGATGGATAGACGTACGGTGAGGAGAAAAACTCACCTGACACTGGAAAAAACGGAAGGTCAACCGTTATCATAGTTCAAAGCTCCTGACATCGCAGTGGCTGAAAACACATTAATTTCCCATTACCCTTTGGTCTCTTTGGTCCTTTTCACCAGTGCCATATCAAATCTCAGCTCTAATGTAATGACAAGGTCTCAGTGCTTCCTCCTCCTGCCGTCGTCTCTCCTCATCTCTCAGTGGTCCCTTTGTGGGGCGATGAGGGTGAAAGTTTGGCCTGGCACAAAGAGATACTTGTTCCACATATTTATACCCAGTGGAGCTCCAAAAGCTGAATACCCTTTATTCAAAAGCTAATTTCAGCCCTTTGGGTTGATTCATCTGGATAAATTAGCTGGAATTATGTACCTTAATAGGTCATTCTGTAGAGAAGAATTCCCTACCTTTTTGTAGCTGTGCACATATATGCATATTCATGAACACAGATACATCCACTGTTTAAGAAGGGTATAAATCACTTTTGTCATTAAACTTCTTTAGTGCCACCACCTTTAAAACTTTAGGGCTCCTCTTCACATAAAACTTTAACAGTTAGATAGCACAGTTAACAGGTCCATAGGCCATACCGGTAGTCATGGAGGAGGCCTAGTTCTGACCACTGAAAGCTCTTATTTGACAGCTCTTCACATTAAAATGTACGTGTGGGACCATTTTAAAAGCCTGCCATTGAAAACAATCATCATGGACTGAATGTTATTAGGAAACTTAAAGGAGGGCATTAAACATTAAACATCCCTCCAGAGCACCAACTCATTATTAAAAACAAAAAGCCCTTGAAAGGTCTGTGGCCCAGAGGAAACAGGAAGTACGTTTCTGTTGTGTTTTGGGGAGCATGTCTGAAAAACAAATGTTGGGCAGTTTGTTCCACATAGCCGTCACACTGACCCTCCAATAAAACAATCCCCTAGCAGAGAGAGGCCAATTAATCACCGACATTGCTCGTCGGGAAAGGAACAACAAACACATGAAAAGGCTTTCTTACCAGCCATATCCTGCTTTGAGGAAAAAACACTTTGCACTCCTTTCCGTTTGTTTTCCACTCTCCAGAGGTGTTCTGGCTGGACAGCCTTCCTTTCTTGCGCTGGGATGGAGGGGGGGAGGGAGGAGGGGAAGGAGGTGTATAGAGAAGGTTGGGGAATAGCGGAGGAAGATTGTTCAATAGCTGACCCTCACGCTGGGGAGGAAAAACCTAAGGGGACCTGCACCTTGACATTTGACCTCTCAATTAGAGTGAGGTATTCCACTGGCAGCAGCAGGCAGAGGGTCAGGGTCAGGGGTCAAGCCAACTTACAAGGCCTGGCTTTCATGTGGTTGAGTAATTGCATAATAAGATGAGAGTGGGAAGTGAAACTTGTGAAAAACAACCTGTTTTGGAGATTCTAGTCTTTTGCACTGCGTGGTGCTTCGGTTTTTCCATGAGGGTACCCAGGGACTGGCAGGCCATATCAAAGCTTTAGATGGACTACTCTACTGGACTACTGGAGTGAGAGAGTACAGTATTATAGCAGAGGAAATTATCTTTACTCATGTAAACACATCTCACCCCTGAAGCAGTAACACTAGGCTGAAAGGTAAGTCATGTCAGCCACAACATTACAGCGTCTATCAAAGTGGATATGGAGTAAACACAAACACTCTCTCACACACACACACACACACACACACACACACACACGCGCACGCGCACGCGCACGCGCACGCACACGCACACACACACACACACACACACACACACACACACACACACACACACACACACACACACACACACACACAGCATCTGCTGGCTGGTTATGAATATAGATGTGCCTCATACAAGCCATACAAAATATTGAGATGGATTTCATCTGACAGACGGAATTGGTTTTGCTTTCATGACCAGTGTGTATTCTACCAACACTTCCCTGTGGGCGACCCCGCCTGATAACAAAAAACTCCCAGATACACACACAAGGCTTCCAAAAGGCCATGAGACTTCCAACTGCTCTCTCTCTTACACACACACACACACACACACACACACACACACACACACACACACACACACACACACACACTTCTTGCTCACTGCAGTGGGTCTCATAAAAGATGATAAAGGAGATAATAGCGGTTGGCCACAGAGACTCTTGCTGCAATGGAAAAGCTTTCACACAAAGAACTGAGCTCTCAAAGAGGGGTCTCTTATAAGAGAGTCCACACACACGCACACACACACACACACACACACACACACACACACACACGCAGACACACACGTATTTATTTTGGGCAACTTCGATAATGCCCCTTCCCAAAAATGAACAAGCTGTTTAAATGCAATTCATTAATATCATACCCTTGAGCGTCTCTCTCCTTCTCTCTCCTTCTCTGTCTTCCCACTCCTAGTGCCCCTATCCTCCACTGGCCTCGCATGACACTCCCTCCACTATACCAACCACGTCCTTGCATTTCATATCGCCCTCACTAAATTCTGCAGGAGGGCGAAGTAAGTTTACAGTCTACATGCTGAAATAGTCTACCAAAAACATCTTAAAAAACCCTGAAATACAATACAATTTAGCCTATCATCACTGGCGGACGTTGGGGAGAGACTGCCAATGCGTTATTGAGACCGCATCTGTAGCGCAGCATTGTTGATAAAAAGTTGCCTTAATTGTGGGCAGGTGAAATCTGGGCAGGAGGAAGAGTGTGTGTGAGAGAGAGAGAGAGAGAGAGAGAGAGAAATGCGCTTATTGAAAAACACAAGAAAGGAAATTGTAGAATTTATCATTATCGGACCATTTGAATAAGCTATGGACGTCCCTTGTTATAAACTGACTCATAAACATACCAGAGAAGAATCCTGCGTCATAATCTGCAGAATGTATAGTAAACAGAACTGGAGACACATTTGTCACATTCATAGACAGACCGCACTGGAAGCTAATTAACAGTAAACATGTTTAGTCCCATCCTATGTGAACTGTTTCACCCCAAGATTGACTGAGTTTTCAAGATAAATATTTAAAGTAAATATTTAATAATTTACTTGTATTTAGCCTACAGTTAGCAACCGCTTCAACTGCTGCCTGTCCCCAAAAATGAAGAATGTGAGTGTTATGTTATGTTATGTTTAACTAGGCCTACATTCTGCAGTCGGAGTATGGACTTTCATAGTGTATTATGACGAAAGATGTAATTCACATATGAAATAAGGGAATACAGATATAATATGGAATATGTATGTCTATGATTATGACAAAAAAATACAGAGGTCATGACCTTGGTGTCCTCAATGGTAGTTACAGCCCTGCTAACAGCCTAAAGAATAAAGTAACAGGCTATATGCAATATTGTAACCTCTCCAGCTCACCAGCTTCAGGCAGGCTACCAATGTAAACTGCCATGATCAAGTTGGCTATTATTATTTTAATTTCTTCAGAGAACGTAAAAGGCTGTCACATAGATTGGGGTGACGGCATGCCTAACAAGGTTACTAATACAATTTCCATCCCTATCCAACCGGTATCTTTTATTGAACTCTTCGCTTTGTTTGTAGAACATGTCTCCTCTGCCAAAACCTCTTGAGGCCTCCTAAATACTTTTGAAACAGAACGTTGATGTCTAAAGAATTGTGATAACTTGCTTTATTAATATATATATATAGCACCATGTGTACTCTGACTTTTCAAGCACCTTTCGAGCTTTCCTACTCTGAGAGGCTTAACTATCCTGATGCGGTAAGAGACCAACAGAGAGCTCTGGTTTGTGCAGAGTGTTAGCTTGAACAGACCTCACAACTGTACGTATGTGAGTTCCGAGGCTCCCCTATGTTGTCTGCCGAGGGGATTCACTCCAAGGGGTAACGTCGTCCTATAGGTGGTCTTCGATGGGGAACGGCAGTAGGGAGGGGGAGTTGCTACGGGCAATCGTATGCAGATCTAAAAAGGTGGTCTTGAGGTTAGATTTAAAAGAGGTATCAATCTCTGACCCCCCTAACAAGGGCAGGCAGGCTATTCCACAGCAGTGGTGCTCAGTAGGAAAAATCCCTGCCTCCAGCTGTTTTCTTTTTGATGCGGGGGACGACAAGCAATCCAGCATTTTTAGAGCTGAGGGTGTGAGTGGGTTGGTAGGAGTTGATCAGATCTGTTAAATAGGCGGGTGCAAGACCGTTTAGGGCTTTGCATGTTAAAAGGAAGTCCTTGAAGTCAGTGCACTCTACTGATCGACCAATCGACTAGTTGACTACTCGGGGGGCAGCCCTGAACCTTAGTTCAACTGCCTAATGCCTGACCTCATGATAGTGTTGAGAAATGTTCCAGTATAACATCTTTGTGTGGCACATCTCTTCATAAGCCGTGTTGTTTGTGTAGGTGTCCCCTGTGCTGGGGATGACAGCTGGGACTCTGATCCTGTTCTTTGTGCCTGAGCCCAAGAGAGGCAGTGCAGACCAGCTGGGAGGACGCATCAAGACCCGCACCTCCTGGCTCTGTGACATGAAGGCTCTGGCCAAGAAGTAAGATTTACTCCTATTTCTATTTTCTGTAAAGGGATAGTAGTGATTGGGAATAAGAGAATGTGTGTTTATGTGTGTGTTTGTGTAATAGAGAAAGTGAGAAAAAGAGAGAGTACATTGTGTAGGAGAGAGAGGATGGTTGAGGGGGATGTGTTTAAGATTGTTCATCAGATACAAATTGTTTGTTTATGTTTTTCTTTTGTTCTCCAAGACCTCTCAGAGTGTACTACAGTAGATAACTATCTGGTGTGTGTGTGTGTGTGTGTGTGTGTGTGTGTGTGTGTGTGTGTGTGTGTGTGTGTGTGTGTGTGTGTGTGTGTGCGTGCGTGCTTGTCTGTGTGTGTTTCTTCGTACTAGCCGGAGCTACGTGTTCTCATCCTTGGCTTCCGCGGCCGTGTCCTTCGCCACGGGGGCGTTTGGCATGTGGATCCCTCTCTACCTGTTCAGGGCTCAGGTGGTGCAGAAGACAGCAGAGGTCTGCACTAAAGAGATCTGCAGCAGCAAGGACAGGTGAGAGGTCAACTACTGAACCCAACACACAGATACCTTGTTTTATATGTCTCATACTGGAAATTGACCAAGCCCTATTGAAATGAATTAAACAAGCATGTTGCTTTGCTTCCCTCTCTCTTCTTATCCGTAGTTTGATCTTTGGGGCTATCACCTGTGTGACAGGACTGTTGGGGGTGGTGATCGGGGCGGCCACCACCCGTCTATGTCGTCAGAAGACGGAGCGGGCCGACCCCCTGGTTTGTGCTGTCAGCATGCTGGGCTCTGCCATCTTCATCTGCCTCATCTTCGTCGTGGCCAAGAAGAGCATTGTGGGAGCTTATGTGAGTGGTTAACACCTTACTCCCAAACCTGTATCTAACCTCCCCTATCTGTCAGCTGCTAGGGAGCCCCACAGCTGCCTGAAATATGCTGTCTCTCTATGGAAGCCTCATCAAACAGTTAGGGGAGAACTGTATCTGACCCATGAAAGTTACAGGTAACTCCCGTTGGGGTTGTTCACTTACGAGGAGCCCACACAGTCCCAGTAAAACAGGGCCCCTAAACAGAAAGCCATATCGGTGTGTAAATAATGGATAGTCACAAACAGGTTGACTGGGATGTCCTCAGAAAGCTGCCATCTCTGCTGAGGCCAGGGTTTAGACGGTGTGAGGCCAAAAGGAAAGGGGCCCGTGGAATGCACAGGCTGTTTGCTTGTTTAATTGCCATGTAAAGCAGGAAAGGGTGCAGCTTTAACAATTGCTGCCCGAGAACAATGCGCTATGGCATTTTTGACTCACCAAGCACACATTCTATCCTCAGGGACAAAAGAGTAGGAACTGACTTTCAACAACCTGAGCAATAATAATTAAGTGGAAATGGAAAACATTGAAAATAATTCCCATAAACAGAACGGGTTGTGACAAACGATCTTCCACCTCCTGTGACCCTGTGTGCCTTTGGCAAGTCTGGCAAGTCTGGTGTGGTCCCACTGCTGGGTCACCACAGGCCATGGCTCTACTAGTGAAGTTATAGTGGAGACGTATTGAAAGGGTTGTATGGTTTGTACATTTGTTTGGGCCATTGCAGCCTTTTATTAGTGCTAAGACTGGTATGTGACAGAGAGAGTTATTTTGTGGCACTGCACTTGGCTGCTCAACTGGTTTCTATCCTTAGGTAGTGTTAGAGAAAGACCACTCTAGGTGGGTAGTTCATTCAAATGCTCTGCTCCTTATCTACAATTAGAGCAAGCCATGGGGTGAGGGTGGGTGAGTCAAAATCAAACCTTTTGTTTTTTCAAATACCTATAGATTCAGATTGTTAGATAATGTGGCATTATTGTAGCCATAGCAGTTTGACTTTTTATCATTCTGGCGGATCAGTTCAGACTACTGTGCATATGATATATTCTCTAAATTTTGTATGGCTATAACAAGTTGTAATTGAACAACTCTGGTTACATGGCTAAGCTGTGACAGATGTGGTGTTTGAGCTCGTGACACCACGGCAGGCAGACAGGGCAGTCCATGTCTGGGCTGATTTGAGCTCAGACAGCTGTTCTCACGACCTGAGCTGTCGGCTGATCTGAGGCTGGTTTGGATTTTCTCTCCCATGAGGCTGTGTGTCAGTCACAGTGTCTGAATGGCAGCTTATGGGCAGCAGTGCTCCCAGCCCCACAGTGTCAGTCTCTCCCTGGCCCTCAGTGTGCCTACCACTGGGGTCATTCAGCAGTCAGTGGATATGGATCCTCCAGCAGACCCCTCTCTCTCAATGCTAAATAAACCCCAGTCCCTGCCAGGCCCAGGATACATTGGATTCCATCGCAACCAAATCCCTCTGGATCTATTACTGAAAACGTTGTGTCGCCTTTTAGTCCTGCCAGCTGCTCCGAGGCTTGTTTTGGGTAGAGGTGTCAAGAGACTATGTACACATTTTGCTGAATGTCAGTTCCTCTATGTTATTTAATATGTGTATTGTAATTTACCGTTGCAAACTCAAGACCTGGGATTGGACTTGATGATCGTTAATTTGTGGGAATGTTGTTGAGTTGATCTGTTGCGAGACCAGAAGCGTGAACATTTTTCCATTTGAGAAACATATACCAGCCTTCCTAAAAGACTTTTATAAGACTTCCTCCAGACAATTATGGTTCTCTGTGCGGAGGTCAAAGACTCAATAGGCCCAACATGAAGCACTACATCCTTGTCTAATTTGACCACAGCATAATACCATGTTTCCAGAACCACAGCAACTGAAGCATTTGTATTCGCTAGCACTTTCCCACAGACAGTAGCTCCATCTGCAAGACAAACCTTTTGACTTTGACATTCTGGGCCGTGGCCAAGTCTTTGGAGGGTGACAATCAGACAGTCTTTGATGGTACTTAATGTCCCCTCTTCTTCCTTTTTAGGTCTGCATCTTCATTGGTGAAACGCTGCTCTTCCTGAACTGGGCCATTACAGCGGATATTTTAATGGTACGTATTGAGAACCTATACTTATCCACTGTGCCACTGGAAACTTCCACAGCACAGCACAGCACACTGTAACAAAGGTGGTCACCTCTTCAGATGCAGCTTCTTATTTGGAGTTATGAAATGCGTGACTATACAGGGACCTTATAGGGAACGGGTGGGGCCTTATAATTATCCCTTTGACCCAGCTTGATGCATACACCACTCATGGAAAAGAGATGGAAGAGCCATTTCAAAGACGCCATGTTTTGTGTCCCAAAGAAATAAGCAGGGCAGCGCTGAACTTTTGTGAGCCAAATGAAATGGGACTTCCTGTAAAGTGAAAGCACCAGCCAACTTCTAAATGTGCCATTTAGAATAGAGCCAGTGGTGACTGAGTTTGGAGACAGAGACAGCCACAGAGTAGAGGCCCAGGCAAGCACTTACTCTAGGATTACAGATAGGTCCTGCACTGACATTTTAACTGGAGCTGACAGGGCTAGAAATATGTGGCAATGAGGTAGACTCAACTTGCATAATTGAAGACTCCTCCTGAAGTTGTTTTTGTTTTATTATGGATGGGTGAATCCTTCTACGTCCCTACTCACCACCTCACTCCCTCACTCCTGTACCTCTCTCTCTCTCTCTCTCTCTCTCTCTCTCTCTCTCTCTCTCTCTCTCTCTCTGTAGTATGTTGTCATCCCTACTCGCAGAGCCACTGCGATTGCCTTCCAGGGCTTCACGTCCCATCTCCTGGGGGATGCTGGGAGCCCGTACCTGATAGGCCTGGTAAGACTACTCTCCGTATTAAGTGTGTGTGTGTGTGTGTGTGTGTGTGTGTGTGTGTCTGTGATTACACCCAAGCACACAGTCCTCTGAGTAAACCCATTGGTTATTATATACAATATAACTGTCATCACACTGTTCACACACAAAGCCATCCTACGTGCACTTTGCGGAGTCTGAATTTTAAGTGGGACCATGCGATGTGTGGTAGTGAGGAAGTGAGGTAGGAGAATAGCTTTGAACATCTCAGGGGGACTAGTGAATAGAGGTGTGATCTCGCTGATCCTTCATCCCGCCTACTTTCCAGTAAACCCAGTTCCCAGGAGGATGGCCTTACTGTATGACTAGTCGGGACCAGAGAAAATGGGACTTCCTGGCACACTCAAGGCCAAACGCTCTCAAAGTGTTCCCTCTGGTCTCCTAAACCCCTGCATTGCATCCCTATGTAGACAATAGATGTGCTACTACCGTCCAGGAGCCATGATAGGAGTCTGCTTGGTTTTCCAGGAAAAAAATACACAACCTACCTCTGGTTGCCAACTGGCATTCCTTGCATTCCGGAGAGAAAATATGAACATTTTACTAGTTAAACAGTAACCCCCATGGAAGTGCTCCTCTGAACTCTATGGTTGACCTTGGAGCGAGCCCCAGAGCTGGGCACACACATACACACACACACACACACACACACACACACACACACACACACACACACACACACACGCGCACACGCACACATGCACACACGCACACACACACACACACACACACACACACACACACACACACACATGCACTGCAACCCCATTCCCCACACAAAAAGACAGCCCACTGTAAAGTTGTTGTGGGGGGTTAAGGGTTAGCAGGCCTCGTCTGAGTATGTGGGCTTTAACCATGTCTCCTATACTGGGTCACTTACAATATGATAGTCAAAGCTAGTGTACGCTAAACGTGCATTTGTTAATGTTTAATATGTACTTTGGTTTCAGCTAATGGTTACGAGAAAGTACAATGCTGTAAGATTGTTCTACTTGTGTTTTACTGCTATATAACTGGGGCTCAGGACTCACAGGGGATTGGCAGGAGTGACTTACGCAGGTGTGTAGCTGGAGATACAGTACTGTTGTTTTAATCAGATACATGAAACAAAACTACTGCCACTGTAGAATACTGGGCCAACTCCAAGGAGTAACAAACATCTTCAATAGTGAAAACAAAATGAACAACACAGAAAGTCAGCCCAAAGTATCTAACAAAGACAAAATGATGTTGTGACTTATCAAAATAGAATGCTGTTAGTTCTGGATTATGTAAAGGAAGCAGACCAACAGTACTTCCTCATGGACTTATAAGGAGATTCACACCATGAGCTACAACAAGACACAGTCTCAGTCAACTTGACACTGTCTTACCTCTGGAACAGTGTGGTTTGACGTAAATCTCACCTCTCATCGCATGGTAGAGAGTATGAGGTACTGTACCAGCAACCTGGCACATTCCACCACACTCCCACCAACATTCAGTATGTCATCCTATTCCCATCGCCCCCACTGACAACCATTAAGCAGTAGCCTCCCTAGAGTCACTTCCCCAGTTGTCCCTGTACACTGGCCCTGATTGAGCCCCCAGAATAAGGAGCCCAACTGTGTGACACACTGGTTGGCCCTGCTCATCTCCCCTTGCCAAAACCTCTGTCACAACCTCCCAACCTGACCCAGAATGCTCAGAGTGCGTCACCACTGACTCCTCGATTTCTCAGCAGCGGTTTAGCAGGCCGGTGTGATGGGCTTGTCATGACGCACTGCACCCCTCCCTCACCCCTCACCCTGCACCCCTCCCTCACCCCTCACCCTGCACCCCTCCCTCACCCCTCCTTCACCCCTCACCCTGCACCCCTCACCCTGCACCCCTCCCTCACCCCTCACCCTGCACCCCTCCCTCACCCCTCCTTCACCCCTCACCCTGCACCCCTCCCTCACCCCTCCTTCACCCCTCACCCTGCACCCCTCACCCTGCACCCCTCCCTCACCCCTCACCCTGCACCCCTCCCTCACCCCTCCTTCACCCCTCACCCTGCACCCCTCCCTCACCCCTCCTTCACCCCTCACCCTGCACCCCTCCCTCACCCCTCCCTCACCCCTCCTTCACCCCTCACCCTGCACCCCTCCCTCACCCCTCACCCTGCACCCCTCCCTCACCCCTCCTTCACCCCTCACCCTGCAGGGCCCTAAGAGTGAACTGAGTCTGCAGACCAAAAACCACAGGAAAACATGTTGCCCTTCATTGCTTAGCAACCACAGAATAAAGCCTTGAGCCACCCACTCCATGCAGGGTTTAATTTTTTACAAGTACATGATGTGCCCATGCTCCAGATATTAGTCCTTCATAAGACTTTCAGAGGACCACTTACCACTGTTCACTCACTCACACAGAGCATGCGGTAGCTTAGTATTGAAAAAGGTTGTGTGTAGAAATGAACAGGGCTACAACTGCATGCTGCAGCACTGGTCCTTTCTTCTATTGATAGAAAATCATTTCCCAGAATCAGAATAGTTTGTAGTGAGAGTCAAATCATCCCTAAACCAGCACATAGACCACAGCAGTTAAAGTGGTTGTCAAGTAGAGACTATAGCCTTAGGGAGAGAGAAACACAATGAACAAGTGCAGTGACATGTTACCTGAGTGAGTGGGATTTGGCCTGAGGCAGTGTGGGTGGTAGTGTAATGTCAGGAACAATCTCCCTACAATCTAGCAAGAAATGCCTTGTAAGGCATTATTAGACATGCAATAGTTAGTTAAATATTTTATTTTTAGCCTCCCCATTTTGTCATCAGCAGTGTTTAAGTGGAAATGGCAGCTAATGTTGTGTGGCAGGGTGTTATGCAGACACACACACACACACACATACACACACTCCCTCTCACACACACACACACACACACACACACACACACACACATACACACTCTCTCTCACACACACACACACACACACACACACACACACACACACACACACACACACACACACACACACACACACACACACACACACACACACACACACACACATTCTGCTGTCAGCACTTCTCCACCTCCCTGGGGATACTCTCACGATGCGGATGCTAACAGATAATCAATGCACTTCACTCAGGGTGACCTATGTCCCCCCAGACCCATAGAGAGAGGCTGTGGAGCAGGAAGAGCCCGTCAATCATTGTGGGGAATACCTCAACACAACAGAACTAATCTACTCAGGCCATAAGCAGCAGTCTCCTCCTGCCTATCTCTATGTCTCTACCTGGGCTGTTAGGAGTGTGAGTAGCCACACTCCACAGAGCTCTGAGGAACACTAGGGAACTTGCCTGTGTCAGCACTTCACACAGAACTTCCCCCAGCTGTTGTTTTCTTTAGCCCATTGCGTGACGGAACAGGGCAACTCTGCTCCAGTGTCACTCTAACCTTCTATGAAATGATGTAGTTGGTGGAATCGTTCTACTCTCACAGTAAAGACATGGGCATGTGTATGTACACAGAGGGTCTACTGGTTTATTTCATAACATGCATTTTTGTGTTTGTTAAGATTAAATATTCATCCACGAAGTGTGCTCCTTTACATTATTCATTTGCTTAATGGAACAGGGATGATGTATGGATTAGCCTGAGAAGCGTGTGTAACTTTCACTGAAAGATACAGCTCACAGCGTTGGTATCTGTTGCAGCCAGGATCTGAGCATATCATCCTCCACTGAGCTCTGTTCTGTTGTGATAAATTGACTTATGTAACAGTCAAATGAAACACAATAGTGACGCAATACACTAGAACATTGTATACTGGAGACTGGAGTAATGCAATGACTATCAGTAAATTGAAATGAGCTCTAGAGACTCTTGAAACTGGATGTGTAGGATACAGTATCTAGAAAGTAGAAACATATCTCTAATCCTCTACTGTTGGTCCTGTGTGTTCAGATATCAGACGCCCTCCAGGAGAGCTATGCTACGTCGGTGCTATGGCAGTTCCTCAGCCTGGGCTATGCGCTCATGCTCTGCCCCTTCGTCATCGTCCTGGGAGGCATGTTCTTTCTGGCCACAGCCCTCTTCTTCCTGGATGACAGGGACAAGGCTGAGAAACAGTGAGTCTTCTTCCACCCAATCACAGTACAGTACATCACACACACAAGGCCTTACAGAGAAGGTCTTATGGATAGATGAGAGTTGACTGCCATTGCATTTCTGAGCCCCACATCAACACACTTCATCAATAACTATGTATGAGATATGACAAGACTGCTGTGTGGAGGGGAATGAACTGTTGTTTATATCAAACCCTCTCAACACATCACACATAACCCAAACGTTCTTGACTGCTTAAAAACCGTAGATAGAAAGGAAGAGGTCAGGGAAAGAGAAAGTGTTTCAGCCTTAATCCTTGACCACAAGGCAGCCCTTGTCAGCTGGAGGGTGGGAGGGGGATGCTACAGCACTTAGTCCTGGAGGTCAGAGGTACAGCAGGGACAACCTGTTCAGAGCCCAGAGTGGAGCCAAGACGTAGCACCAGCTACGAGCCTTTGAGGGCACGACCAGAGAGAGCACGGCCAATAGAAACCCTCCGTCAGCTAGAAGAGCTCCGGAGCTGACACAAGCTGTTCCAACAGAGCGTCAAATTATTAAAGTGTGCTTTCTTAGTCTTTTAGGAGCTACCGCCCCTCATGTATTCACACCAAAACATTCCTACAGTGTTCTCCTCCCTTTGAAACCAAAACACATACCCCAAGGGCATTAGTAGCATCTCAACTCCATAAAAGGCCAAGACAAACACACTCATCTACTCACCAATGGAGAGACGCTTTTTTTCCTTTTTTCTTTTTTTATCGAGTTGACTCCCTCAGTGCCTGGCCTCTTAAAATGATTTCCTTCCTGTCGGAGATGGGGGACATTTTTAGGCAGGATGGCAGTCTGATGTCTCACGTCCGTCCGTCCTCACCCCACAGGGCACGCCACTGATGGTTCCCACGATGGACCTCATTTGAGGCGATAGGAAAATAATCCTTTAGTTAGTGTAATTAGTTTGTCTGAAATTAATGTGACTTTGACATTACATGTATTATTGAATTGGTAGGATGATATATTGTCAAATGTTGACAGTCAGGGGGCATCTTCATTATATGATAGCCAGATGAAGTACATGTTTGAGCAAGGTCCCAGTGAAGTAGTAAACCTGGACCTCTTCAATTGAAAGTAAAGCTAAGGGCTTGGATGGGTCGCTGTCAAAGCCAAGAACCTTGGCAAGCGCTAGTGTGTAGAGTGGTACCACTCTGCTAGTGAGTATTACTGTGGCTGGTTCTGGACAAGGTCCAGGAAAAGGGGAAGAAACGGATATTGCGGAACAATGATAAAAAGTCACACTTTGGCTTTCATGCCAGTAATAGATACCGCTGTGTGGTTCCTATTCAACCACATTATTGTCCATTGTGGGTGGGTGGCACATGTTCACTCAAACTATATCTAACCACACATTCACTGCATGCAACACAAGGCAGAATAGATAGTGGACAGGGGCAAGAGCAATTTCTAAGAACACGGTTCACTTCTAGGAGTTAGATTACAACCCATCCCTATAGGCCACCATTTCCAGAGGGGCTAATTATGTTCACTAACATATTGGATTATGTCCAGGTCTAGATTCAGGGTTCATACTGCCCATTACTGTACCTCAGAGCTGCCTGTGTGTTTTAGGCTACAACAAGCCTCTCTATCCTGAACAGAGCAGGGCTAAGAACGTGCCAATGCAGAGGGGCTCTGCTTATGTAACGCTTCAAACAGCACCACAGAGATGACAACAAAAACAACAACATAAAAGAAGGGTTATTCCACACAGGCCTCCAATTTACACATTTCTCCTGACTTGACAAATGCAGCATCTCTTCTTCTATGGTTCTGTCCTTAGATATTCAGAGCTATTTATAAAACCAAGAAGCAGAACTCCTCACTGGAGCGTGTCTGTCTATTTCCAGCCATGAAGAGGATTTTATTATTTCTAGGTTGTTAGCTTTTTTTGGCTGAGGGGATACCATTAATAGCTCTGGCTAAGCACACAGATGCCCCCACACATTCACACACACACACACACACACACACACACACACACACACACACACACACACACACACACACACACACACACACACACGTGTGTGTGAGAGCTCATCTGTCTCATCTGCCATGGTTGGCCCTAGCATAGTTTGGCACATCAGCCTCAGGGGGACTGACTCCTTGTGAGTACAGTAGAGTTTGGGCCTGGCTGAACTCTGACTGTTTCGCAGGGACTATGGCCTGAGGAGGGAGAGGAACAGATTGTCATGAAGTGTGCTTTAGAGAGGGAGCATACTCAAAAAGGCATGGGGGAAGACAGGGAGTATGTGAGAAAAGAAAGCATGTGAGAGAAAAGGGATGAAATAAAGGAAGGGGAAAGTAGAGTGCAGGATTGTGGGCTTGTAGGAGACAGATAGACAGATAGATAGCAATGGTGAATATACTGCACTAACACACACATGCATGCACGCACACACGCACGTGCACACACGCACGTGCACACACACACACAAACACACACACATGCGCAAACACACACGCACACACTTACTTGAGTCTTTATATCTATGTTTATTCCTCACTCTGCTCTGCTCTGTTTTGTTCTCAGATTGGCCCAGCTGGCAAGGCCACCATCCTCAGTAAAGGTATGACAAGGTAATTTCTATTGATCTTGAGTTTCTTGAAGTCATCAATAATTTGAAGTGCTCTATGGCAGTGTTACAGTTAAATATTGGCCTTTTAAAAATAAAATATATATATCCTACAAATGTATGGACCCTTAAGAAATTGGCTCAATACTGCCAAAGCATCTTAGGGCGCTCTTTTAATGGGAGCCTACACTACACTTGGATTCAGTTGGATTTAAAAGCACTAGGAATTTTAGAGACTTTTAAAATACTAAAAAAGCACTTTCACCTTTGTTTCCTTAGACCCCCTAATGGTGATATCTATTATGTTGAAAGTGATAAACATGATGTCATGGTATTTATCTTGGATGTACTTCCTGGTGCTATTGTGTTTATGGGGTGTCAGGGCATTCTTGGTGTGGTGGCTTTGCTGTGTATCTGGCCCCTTGTCAAGGCTTAGCTGCCCTCCCGTCTTCCTCCCCTTATCAGACTTACACACACAGCATGGAGCCCCTCAGACTAATTATCAAAAGAAAAAAATACACAGCACTAGGAAAACTCTTGATGCTACACCAGCCAACAATCCGCAGCAGAACAATAGAGTTGGGAGTCATGAGCTAAAAATAACAAGATTAAACCCCGACCCACTGATTGCGGGGCGAACATTTTTGTTTTATGTTATTGTGACTTGTCTGTAAAGGTCATAGTGTTTAGACATGGAGTTGAGAATTTATTTATCTCTTTGATCCCCGATCTGAGCTCATTTACGCCTTGGCTTCATATATCATATTAGACCTGATAACGCTAGTGGACTTTTCACTGCTAGAGCAGAATTCCTAGCATCCTCTCCATGTTCTTTAGTATGAAACTCCATCAGTGAGAGGGCTGTAAAGAGAACAGTTAAATGTTGTGAGTGAAATGGCAGGAGATTCATTTAATTAGGGGATAATACCAGCGTCAACAAGGCTATGGAGAGAGTGACAGGGCGGATGACATTATCGTGCATGAAAATGACAAGTGACATGAAAGGCAAGATATGATAGCCACAGGGGCACATATCCTAGTCCACAAGTCCCGCTCTGTGTGTTCAGCCTCAGGTTTCATCAGCTCAGAAACACTATCACTCTCAAAGGCTAAAGTAATTTGCTTCTGCTTTGGAGTTGCTAATTAAAAGAGCAGTGGTTACATCTACATGTGCACAGAGTTGACGCTCTGTGTGGGCTGTTCACTCCCACTCCAAAGTGAACCATGATGCCGTTATATAAATCAATGACCCTGTTTCCGAGGTGATATATTGTCAACAGTGGCATTGAAGGCAAAGCTAATCAAAGCCCATCAATATTAGTGTGTGAGCATGTATGCATTTCCTGGTCTGACTAACTTATGTGCTACACGGTACACACAGATCAATGCAGTCCACTGGGGTCAGAACCCCTGATGGAGATGATGTAATGTAACCAGTGACAACCGCCCACAACCGCCCGCTTCCTCCCATAGTCCCCCTGCACGACCCAGCAATCATACATCATCATGTCTTTGATCTTAGAAGCCGTAGGCCTACGAGGGGGCGAAAGTAGCTGACATGGAGCCGGTGTCATTTGATTGTGTTAGTCCATGGAGAATATAGATGAATTGTAGCATAACTGATTCTGCACAGGCCACTAAACAGCAGCACAGAACAGGGAGTGGGAGAGGGAGAGAGGGAGAGGGAGAGAGGGAGGGAGGGAGGCAGTAATCGTTTAAGCTGTAATGCATCGCAAGCTATTAATCTTTGGTGATGCAATTCTAGATTGAGATCAGATAAGCAGGGATCCAATTAACTTCATCCATGGGAGTAAAGCACCCCGGCCCACCACACTGTGTGGATTCATTCCACAGCACTCTGTAACCTAAAGAGACTTCCAAGTTAGAAACTGTAAAAAGATCAGTGCGAGATTTGACAAAAGGCATGAAGCTGTCTCTTTTACACTCCCGGATTACTTTTGGATGGAACATCTAGATGGCAAAAACTCTCCACCATTCAATGCATTTTTCGACTTTTCACTGAAAGCTATTTATGCAGCTGTAGACAGTCCAGACTCTCCCTTTCTCTTTACATTCAACAAAAGCCTTGAGCACTCAAGAGTAACTTGCTGGGGAGGTTTATGGTCTAGGATACCGAGGCCTAACCACAGACCACACATAGTGTACACACAGGCCTCAGTGCAGGAGACATGAGGCCATAGAGGGGGCTTCCTCCTCCAGGCATATGGGGGGCTAGGTGAATGGTATCCAATTAGCTGTACTGCTGGCAGTGGTTTTGTTCATGTGTCTATGCTCATGCTTACCACAATGTTTTGGGAGTATCTACCAAGCCTAGCCAACCCTGGTAGCATTGTATCTAGCCAAGACAAATCAAGGTGTGTTGTGTATCTTTGTACACCCAACCAAGCTGATTTGTGTCCTCCCAACCAACACCCCCACAAATCAGTTTGATTACAGTTTTTTGGCAGCACTCAAGCTAATCAGCATGTCTGGGCAGTGCTCCTCTTGGTAGAACACTGACCGAGTTGAGCCTGTGAGGCTGCCAGTTCTAGAATGACTGCTCTAGAATTCTGCTACACACTGTGTGTAATTCAAACACATTCAGGAACAGTCTTCATTTCGAAACTATCTATTTTAGGACAGTAAATGTGATAACCAATCAATTCTGACTAATATGAAATATTTTTGGCTTTGGGAGCTATCCACAACTCCCCATCCACAACACACATTCACATTGTTCTCTAAAATCCTGTAATCCTGTGTTGAAGCTAATTACTCAAAGGCTGCTGTTTCTGTGGTACATGGCTGTTTTTTTGTGTGTCTCACACAGGCCCCCTACTCTAATCCTATTGTAGTTGACTGTAGCGCTCTGGAGCATCCAGGGCAGATGAATACCACTGTAATGACAGATTAAACCATAAAAGCACTGGCGGGACACGACCCCATCTCTTTTCTAATTGAATCTGGAGAGATCAATGACCACAACCCAACCAGCAGTTTTGTAGGCAGGTGCATTATCCACAATACATCTGTTGCAGTGTGCAGGTTGAAGGGTGTTGGTGTATCACAGATGGAGGGATTGTCCATAAACCAATGTGGCTGTGTTTGTGAGTGGAGCAGGTCCATAGCTGGTCCCAGTGGGTCGGCTTTATCAGGTCCAGCCACAGGCAGACCTAGACAGATGGCTGAGGAGCAACGCTGCACTAATTACATGGGAACATCCTGTGGGGAAGCCAGATCCTAACCACACTCTCCATTTCCTCTCTCCCCCCCCCCCCCCTCTCTCTCTCTCTCTCTCTCTCTCTCTCTCTTTCTCTCTCTCTCTCTCAGGTGTCCTAGTGAGCCTCCGTGGGAGGAACCAGAGGCTCTGCACACTGAACAAATGAGGATGACAGAGAGAAAGAGAGAGAGAGAGAGAGAGAGGCCAGCTGATCCACTTCTTTACACCCGAGCCATCCACCTTTAACTTCTATGTCCTCTTCATCATCATCATCTTTCTCTTCACCCTCATCATCACTTACACACTCATTTTCAACATGGTTGTGGAGGCTGTGCATACTGTAACTGGAAGGAGGAAGCGCCTTGCTTAACCCTAGACACCTCTGTCACACCACAGACTGGCAAGCAGACACAGAGCATTGTGCTAGAGCCAGCCAATTGACAGCTGGTGGCCTCTTCACCCTTGTCCAATAGGAGCCACAGAACCATCCAGGGGGCCAATGGGGTGCGGTGGGACGAGCCCCCTGGCCCGTCCCAGTGCCATACTACTGAATACTGAATATGGACATGTCCTGTCTGTCTGTCTGTCATATTGCCTGTTGATCTGCACCAAGTGCCATATCATTACATTCCTTCACAGGTTCTGCACTGATCACCAATAACCATCAGGAAGTCACTGAAAGGCCAAAAATGCATTATTGAAAAATGTCAGTGGCTTCTCACTCTCCTTCAACCCTGGAAGTCTGGTGAGGCAGCCTTAAGACTTTGACCTTTAAGTGTATCAACGGTGCAGGCAGGTTGTTTCTTTTGACCCATCCTCTCCCTTGTTCTTCTTTGTCAACTATGTCTTTTAGCACTTATATCAAAGTATCAAAACAGTGCCAGTGACACCTTACATTATCAGAAATATTTTTCTGCACATTACTCAAGCTTTTTTTGTGTTATTTTAAAAATGATTTTATGTGATGTTGGAAATGAAACTGGAGGTTATTGCCTATGATTGTTTCAGAGGACTGGTGGTGTAAGGACTACCCCAGCTGAATGAAAGAGGACACTGGAGGAAATATATCACCGTTCTAATGTAAATGTTTTCCCAAAATTATAAAAATGCTCCTTTTAACCTTGGAGCAGTTTTATACAAATGGCTCTCTGTCCCCAGCTACAAGAGGCAGAGTTGGTGAAGCCTGCCATTCATTGGCTTATCTGTGAACAGTATGTTTCTTTTAAAGGATAGATCTCATTTATCTGGTTTTGAATTTCTAGTCACACAACCCATAGAGAGAGACAGACAGACAGATAGAGAGTTGCAGAGTCACTTTTAATGGTGGATAAGATTCACAAGCCTAGTCAGTTACAATAGCAGGCTTTGTGCATAGGGATCTTTTCCCCCCCCAGTTGTAGATATCCCATTCCTGGAGTTGAAAAAATAACCCCCAAACAGAGCAGGAGCCTCAGTCAGTCACAAGTTAATTAGTCACAGAAATCAAACCCCAGAGAGGAATCCTAGCCCCAGGTTTAACTGAATGGGTTGTTATTGGTGATAGGCATGATGAATCCTACTGAAACTGGAATAGCAGAGGAACTGAGTCTGCAACAATGACTGAGAATGAGAAAGCATTAACAGTCATAAACCCCATGCCCCCTCAAAATGGAAGCTTGTTTATACTTCTGAAATGTACAATATACTCATTTGGAATGGACATTATTGTTGTCTTCATGTGCTTGTTCTCATTCTATGCAGGACCATTGTTTCAGTGTGTGCAATCTTATGCAGTCAACAACATAGAGAGAACAACATGTCAATGAAGAAGGTAATAACCAGTATATTTTAGGTGTTTGCATACAAAGATATGGTGTAAATTCTTGATCATTAGTCATTTTGAAGGACAAATTCAGACTTTTTCTGTACTGTATTCCCCCAAAAAGACACTATCCTCTAACCCTTCGTCGAACTTTCCACGAAAGGAATGCGTGGTTTCATCTTTTCTACTGAAAGAAAACGTGAGCAAATACATCAGATGTCATGATAGATTGAATTCAGAAGAGAAATAAAGAGAGGCTTTGAAATGGTTAGTGTAGTATGAGTGGAGATGTGTGGAGATGTGTGGGGAGGCGTGGGCTGTGTCCTTGTAGCCAGTTGATTATTTTCTTCTTGCCTCGCTAACAGTGAGGAGCTCTCTGAATGTGATTCTGTCCATCCTGATGTGTTTACACAGCAACATAATCTTAATTAAGTTTCTTATCTTTCTTTCATGGATTTCCTTTTTTTTTTACAAATGAGTTTTATATATGACTACAATAGAGAAATATAGCTATATTATGCAGCAATTTTAATATATTGTAAATGATGGCTTGAATGCAATGTATTTATTTGTTTGTTACCATAATGAAGGAGAATCTGTAAAGGGAAGTTAATGTTAAGTAGCATACACTTTAGTGTCTCTCTTTGGGTTTAGAAAGGCTACATACAGTATATGTTTATCATATTGTATTGCAATGAAACAACACAATACCTTTTTACATCACTAAGAATCGTTGCGTTTACTGTGATCATGAATTGGATATCACACACACACACAGACACACACAGACACACACAGACACACACACACACACACACACACACACACAAAAGTGCACAATGACCATTTTACACAAAGTATTGTGCTTTGCTTTATTGCTCAATACTTCTACAGTCACTTGTATTTTTAATGTTGCTTTTTTTCTAGACTGTTTGCACGTCATTTGTATTGAGAAACTGATGTTCAGGGATTTATTTTACCCATACTGGCATGTATGTCCACTAGCGTCCACCTCACACTCTCCTACCGAACACCTGAACATTTCATGCTCACAGTAAGTGCTGACATCCTGTCATTTAACAACAGAGGGAGATGGTTCTGGCTGTATGGGTTATGAATGGAGGTTCACAATGCCAAATTTAGATGATTTAGATGAATATCCTTTAGAAGTAAAAGTCATTTGTATGGAGTAATTCTATTTGAATAATCACAGAAGTGATGTATTGAGAATGTGCTCTTTCTTGTCATACAAGAATCATGTATAAAGAGACCTATTTCTGATGTTGAGCAGAAAACAGAGGTTATTTTTATTTTTAGAGCAAGTGTGATTAAAGAAGAAAAAACAAAATAAACTGAACAACATTATCTAGAACTTAACTGTGACGCTCCCTCAGGGGGTGATATGAAATGTACACATCTATGTAAATGATCAAATAAACTTATTTAATCAAAGCATACACAGTGTTTTGTCATTTTGTGTCTGATTGCTGTGTATTACTGTATCTATCTTTTGATTTTGGCTCAGCTACGACAAACATTATCACCACCAAATGCATTAGAATACAGGAGAATCACATGAATAGTAGCCTAACTTCTTTTTAGACATAGTCAAATGAGATTACACAGCTCCATTCAGTGTCATTCAACATTTAGAGCAGAGCCATTGCACTTGAAAGACTCCCTCACACAGTCAAGTGTATCTAGGAACATTACACCAGGGAACCTGCATGGAGGGTAATGTATAGGCCCTTTTAGAAAAAACCCAAGGAAAGGGAGTGGGTACCTCACTTGCAATGGACCAATTTCTGTCCCTCGGCTTTTGAGGGATACTCACAAAGGGCTGATTTTTATCATGGCTAGGTAAGAGTAAAGCCTGAGTTTAGGGTTCTGAATGAAGCCCTGTATTGTTTAGGTGTTCCATGTAGCCAGGCAACAGACTCTTAAGGAATTGAGAAACGTAGTCTGCCTCAGAGACACACTGAGATAGAACACAGAGGCGTGTGGTGACTCTGTGCTTCAGCAGAGCGGACGTGTCAACCAGCTGGACACAGTGGTCCTTTCTGTAGGTGCGGATATACAGTGTGAAAACATAATATTTGCCTTGAAAGAGAGGGAGTAAGTTAGTCCAATCCTGAAGGCACTCAGTGTTGAGGAGACACAGTTACCTCACAAGGCAGCTAATGATAATAATGGGCTTGTCTATGAAAAGGCTGCACAAACACAAAGCTGAAGTAAATAAAGATGATAGTGCAGGAGTGTCCCAATTAGATGCTCAACATGAGGCCTTTGTTAAAGTAGAGCTATTGATTACAGACCCACACCCCTAGACTCCCCCCTCAAATAATTGACAGGAACCTTGGTGGGAGAAGATTAGTAGATCCATCAGGACAAAAACAACTAAAGAACAGATCAATTCAATTCAATTCAATTAAAAATACTTAATTTACTGTGCATCCTCCTCCTATCTTTTCAATAGACACACTACATGTTTCTCTTTAATACTGAGGGGAAGGTTTAATATTTATCCCTTCCCCGCCCAGTTAAACCAGTGTACCCCTTTAGATGCACCAAGCATTCTCAAAGTCAACACACAAAGCCATGGAGCAGGCAGGAAACACTAGGGTGTAGACAGGAAACAGTGAAGCACTCCAGTCAGCTATGGAAATACCATGTGTTCTTTTCCACTGAAACGTACAGAATATAATCCTGCTTCAACACACTGAGAACATTTAGGTGCACCTTGTCCTTGACTAAAACCAATATACTGTAAGTGTGATACCACACTGGTACCCTCCACCTTCCACACGCAGTGACAGTCAGTCCCTCTTTCAACGGGGTGTCAACCACCTTGACAAACTCACAGCTAAAAAAGGATCATAGATTCTGATTATCTTGTTAACCACGCTAAAAATGATATCTTTTTTTTCTTCTATCACACATAACATACACTCACCAAGCACTATGCTAATACTGGGTAGGGCCTCCCTCTGCTCTCAAAACAGCCTCAATTCTTCGTGGCATTGATTCCACAAGATGTTGGAAACATTCCTTTGAGATTCTGGTCCATGATGACATGATTGCATCACGCAATTCCTGCAGATAGCACTGGTTATCCCTGATCTGGAGCCATCTGTAGAATACACAAAATTTCCAATTAGTCACACAATAGCACCTACTCTACAGTTAAAGTTAGTACGTAAGAACCAGGATGAGTGGCAGGTGTCTGGGACTGTGATCCTCATAGGTTTACTGAGTGACAGAGTTACTGTCATCCTCACAGGTCACAGTTGGAAAGGCCTGACTCACACAGAATACATAAGCTAGTGCACAGTCACCGCAGGGAGATCACAGTAATTACACAAATCTAATAACTGATATGACAACACTACAGGAGAGGAGGATGAGTTCATGAAGATGAAAGGAGGATTGCAGACAGAGTACTGACGGATGTTGCAGTAGTACCTGCTCTCTACAGTACCATCACACCTCTGCTGTGAATTTCTCACCTCTCTGGTTTGGCACACTCCTGCTGCCTCTCTTCTCTCAACCTGCTCCACACTCCAGAAATAACTTCCACCTAAACCAGCTGAGAAACACAGTACTATCTCCTCAGCCAGGGAAACCTATAGAAGTCCCCAATCTCCATTTGTAAGAGAAATTCACTCTATTCTAAGACCTATTATTCTACAGTACAGCACAGTTTGTGAGTTTCTTTCGTCACTTGTGATTTTGGTCTTCCATCACAGATGGGTTGAAAGGCAGATTCAGATAACTCCTAAAATAGATTATACTGTAGGAGGTATTTCGATGTGTCACTTCTGTGGTGCCTTTGAAAAGTGAGGACACACAGTTCATACAGTATGAGAGAGCAGAAAGCTGTCAAAATAACAAACCAAAGATGGCACAGTCAGTGGCACAGTCAGTGCTTCCCCCAGCACTCATAGGGTCAGTGGTAAAAAAAAGAAGAAAACAGCATGAAAAACACCAATTGTACAATAAAGGACTGAAATAGCACACTTTCCCAGAGGTTCATTTGGAAAAGAGATCACAACATCACAAAAAGAGACATTAAAACAGACAGATGAGCACTCTTTCCAGCACAAAACCCCACTGGCAATGTCAGACCTCTTCACAAACTTGGAAAAGAGATGACAAAACAAAAACATTTTCACAGATTACTGGAAATACTGTATTCTGAATACATGTACAAAATATTTACAGCACTTTTCATGATTTATTGCTGAGGTTTCTACATTTAACCTGTGTAGAGCTGAGCCAAACAATGATTTAATGCCGCCTGTCTGGACAAATGATGCTGTCTCTCATGACTGTTATTCTTTTGGTGGAGATCAAGGATGACTACACATTATGATCAGATTACCAGATTAATAACAGTTGATCGATTAAATATCCATATGACAAGACCATTAGAAAATGTATATTGTTCCTCTCCTTCCACATGATGGGCATGTTGGCAAGGATGTTCCCGAGCTGTTGCTGAGCAGATCAGGGGCAGTGAGCTTCTAGTATAGCATGATGTGAATAAACATCAGCCCCAGAAGAAAGAATTAAAGGTTACAAATGTAACCTAGGTTCTCTGAAGGAGATGAGGGAGACCCCTCACTATAGGACACACACTCTGTGTACCTATTCACTGAAGACCGCTATACAGTCACACCTGGTACAGGCCTGTGACGCTTGCAGGCAGATACTGCCGGTCCTTTATATGGGTCCTAGCAAACGTGCCCATTTTATCCAGCGAAGCACTCTTCAGCGTGAGAGGGACAATGAGGTGTGGGGTCTCCCTCATCTCTTTCAGAGAACCTGGCTTCCATCCATAACCTCTTTGTCGACTCGGTTCGACCCCTCACTATGAGACCCTGCAAACAGCCCCGATTGCCTGGTCCAAAGTGGAAACCTGTACGGACACAAGGATGCACCCTGTATACATCACACATAATATAATATATTCTATTTATCTGACGCTTTTATCCAAAGCGACTTACATTGCAGTGAGTGCATACATTTCAGTATATATGGTCCCAGCAGGAATCAAACCCACAACCTAAGCGTTGTTAGCGCTATGCTCTACCAACTGAGCCACAGAGGTTCTCCAAACCTGCACTTAGGATAGTGTGCGCGGTCATGTCCAGGCTGCAAAACCTCTGAAAGGTATGTGGAGAAGCCCGGCTGGCTGCAGCACATATTTCTGAAACACCCTTGAAACAACCCAGGGTTCGCGAAGCAGATGAACAACTGATCATCATCAGCATCTGTCGTCACAACCCTTGGGGGAGCCCCGGAGCCAGGGGGATGGGTCTCTCCATCACGCCCGTGCTGACAAACAGTGTGTGGAGACAAGCACTCGTCGTTGCCTGTGCCGAAACGGATCCAGATGGAGTGAAGACACCCAGAGCTGGAAGTCTCGCATGTGGAGGAGGCCAAGCCGAATGACCACAATCAATGAAGCGATGAAACCCAAGAGCCTCAGACATGTGTGGTACGAAACCCACGTAGCTGGACGAAACACCTGTAGACACCCGGACGGTGCCGTGAGCCTGACTGGGGTGAGGGAGTCCAGGGTTAGACATAAGAAGGTCACCGTTTGGCTGGGAATGAGCACGCTTTTGGCACAATTCATCTGGAAGCTTAGGGTGAGCAGATGTGACAGCAGTATCGCTGCGTGATCCACTGCCTGCGCCTCGGAGTCTGCACATATGAGCCAATCGTAGATGAATGCCTCTCCCCAAGAGAGGGGCAATGGCAGCTTTGACACACTTTGTGAATGTCCTTGGGGGCAAGGACAGACCGAATAGCAGAGTCTGGTATTCATGAGAAGACACTCCCAAGTGGGAGATCAGTTATTCTATCACAGGAAAGTAAAGGCACTGCCTCCTATCACGTGACATATGAATTAGGGCATTGCCCCTTCATAATTATGCATAATTACAAGCTCTCTAGGAGGCAGAAACAATACTATCTCTGACCATTACGCTACTAGGTTGCTGTTGTAAACTATTCTATTTGTCTTAAAATCTCAGTACTCTGTGTATCATTCTATCATACCTTGACAAATTAAGCAGTTTTATTCTAGCTTTTTATATGAATATAATATTTATATATTGCCAAGGGTGGCCTCAGAATCTTGAAGGTGGGTGGAGGAGGCCTCATGGTCACAACCTGGTTCAGGAAGGGCCACTTCTCCGAACGCAGGTGATCCTTGAGGGGAAGGACAGTGGTGTAAACCTCACAAGAATGGCAGTCCGTGCATTAATCCAAGGCACGGTCGGCAGACTTTGTGAGAGTCCGACCTGCACAAGGCATTACCACATCCATCCCCAGGGAGCTGCCTTCTTTGGACGACGTCTCCTGGATCTGGTAGAAACCGGAGAAAACAGGAGACACATTAGTAATTAAGGACGTTGACACACATTACAGCCATATCTGCCTGCAAGCAAATTCAGTGAATAGGTCCCATAGTGAGGGGTGGAACCGAGTCGACTGAAAGAGAACCCAACTTTCATTTGAGAAATAGAAATATTTGATAGAAAACTACCCATGAATCTGCATGAATGAGTGGCCCTTTTTCCTTACCTCCCGCCTTCCATCTGTATTCATTGTTGTATTCCTAATGTTGCCTACACATGTTCATGTGTGAAGGCAAGATGTCCTCCTCCCCTTCACGGTCTGCCCATGAGGAACACAGCATTGATTGTCGGTCTGTACAATGTGAATGATGGGCTGAATTAGAGAAATAGGTGCTGGAGCAAGAGGAATACAACTGCCTGGTGTGATCTGTCTGCCTACTGTATTAAATGCTTCAACCTGACAGGGGAAGGAGACTCTCCCTCCACTTACAATAACACTGATCCTCAACATCAGACTTGGAGGAAGACAGCCCAGAGTGTTCCATCTGAGACAGTGATGAGGTCTCAATGCAAATGTAATCAAGCTTTAACAAGATTTCCATGCTTGATAACTAGAACCTGATGTCAATTGACACAGTAGAGTAATGGTATGAGCAATGTTTCAGTTATATGCTACAATGGATTTCGTGCCATGGGTGAAAATATCATCAATATATAAAAAGATGTCATGATTTTTTTTAGTTTTCTCACTTGACTTCAACAATTGAATGCTGTTGGTATATTGGTATGTTTCGCTCTGAAGATTAAATTTTTAGCTCAACTGCCCTTGAGCATTAATGTAGTGTATAAACTGAATCAAGAAAGCCTCCCTGGGCTGAAGAGCATTGCACACATTAGCCTAGAGTTGTGGACCTGGATGTTAATCTCAGTAATGAGCAGGGCTCTTCCAATGGGGGGGATGTGTGTTCACGAGCCAGTGGGCCTTTCTTCTGCCTCCATTCACTCCCTGAGCCCACTTCATTCATAACCCCGGCGTCCTCGTCTGACTCCTCCAGACCTGCACTCCGCAAGTTATTCGCCTGGAGGACATGTGTGTGTGGGACACATGAGCACAGATGCTACCGTGCAGACATGGCTCACCAACACGCACACACTAACAGCTTAGGATCCCCCCCCACACACACACACACACATTAACACACACACAGTAATTCACAGATGCAGAATTCTAATTCACAGAAGCGCCAGCAGGCTATGAAGCAACTCAACATCACATTAGATGCTCCCAACCCCCCAATCACAGCTATGGTTATGACTGTCTCTGTCACACCTTCCACTTCCACCTAGTCTGTGCCAGTTCCTCCCGCTCTCCTGTCTGTCTTTGTCTGTTTGTGTTGTGTGTGTGTGGGCTTGGCTAAGCTCCGGTTCCCTGTCACTCATCATCTCCACCGCTCGTTCTGCTCACCTGTTGGTCATCTGCTCATCACCTCGCTGTATTCAAACCCCGGCTTCCCATCCACTCGTCGCCAGATCCTTGTTTGTTAGTTCCAAGTTAGTCTCGTTCTCGGTCGCTTAATCTCGTATTAATTCTGAAGTCCTAGTGTCTTTGTTCTCAGTCTGATCATTATCTCTTTATGCTCTAGGACCTTGACCTATCCACCTGCCTGACCGCCTGTCAGTCTGCCTACCCACACTACCCGCCTGCCCTGCTTGCCTAGTCTACCTGCCCTGCCTGCCCAACCTGCCCCACGTGCCCCGCCTGCCCTGTCTGTCTGCCTGCCCTACCCCGTTTGCCATTCCACCCTGCTTTTCCCGTTCCCTGTTATTCCTTCATTGAATACCCTATTATTTTACATGTGTGTCCTGACTCCGTGCCTGTGTTCATTAGCTCTGACCGTAACAGTCTGTGGCATTGTATTTGTTTATTGTGTAACATTTCTGTATTCTATTAATAAAACAGACAGTGTTCTCATCGAGACAAAGTCTCTGGGGGGCTGGGGGGCTGGGGGGCTAGGCATAATTTTGTCAGCACTTTTAGTCACTAAACATATGCACAAATGGAGCCAATACATTTGTATTCAAATGATTCAGGAATTGCTAAGTGCGGAGAGTGAATATGAGTGCTGTATGTGACCCAGAGTCCATTCCTGCCACCTGCCATTCTCATCATGTCTTTTTCTAGTGCTCATCATTCATAGTGTCTCCCATCCAGACTACCACTGTAAGTCACTCTGACAAGGCCTCTCAGTCAAATGGGGCTCAATAGACAGATATGTCTGCACACATCACATTAACAGCTAAAGAAATACCCTCATTCTTTCCTAGGCCAAGAAATTCTCTGAGAAATTACTTCCCCCTTTTGGAAATAAAACACAGCTCTTGTGTGTCTCATACTCTTAGGCTCTGCTGAGCTGTGGCAGACTCATAATTAGGCTGAATGGAGTTTACTCACCTGGAATACATCGTTCTCCTCACAGGCAACCTAGTGTCAGTGACTACTGTACTGGATGTCTGAGACAGACTAAAAGGTGAGATTGTGTTTCTGTTTTGTCATGCTCAGTTCATTTCAGCCCCTGTAGTCAACTCATCATTGGTATAAGAACAGAAAGCTGATACTTGAAGTAAGTCTGAAAATCAGTTTCCTCTGAGGCCTGAGCACAGAGCAGAGCAGGCACTGTTCTTGACATGCAAAGGATCACACTTGTGCCATCAAAGGAGATCTCTGTCTCTCTCTTTCTCTCTCTCTCTCTCTCTCTCTCTCTCTCTCTCTCTCTCTCTCTGGATAACGCACACATAAACACAGTCATGTGCACAGAGACACAGACCAAGCATTGACAGCATCGCTCTTTGCCAAAGGGCCCACTCCTCCCTGATTACATAAGGCATTAGTAATTGTTTTTCTAAGCTTGTAGGGGGCTATAGATTCTGTATGCACCACATTTAGCGTCTCTACACCCTCTGTCCTCCTATTTCACTCACTCTTTTGACCCCTACGACAAGCGCAAGGAAAAGGGTCGAGAGGAGATTACACAAATAGTGTAACACTTATGGCTGATCTACTATTAAAACAAGTCAAAGTCAGAAATTGGAAGAGAGAGTGCATTTATAATATAAGATGCAAACTGAAACAATTGACACACTTATTGCATATAAAAGTGTAAAAGGTCATCATATCAGATACACGTGCCTATCAGATTTCTTTAATTACACAGAATTAAAAATAGAATATATGAATAAGAGAACAAGAGAATACACTTATAAACAAGTAGGAGACAATGTTGACACAGGTACAGAAAACAATGGAGTAAACAGAAATAGTAACATCCCAACAAACACCACAACCACAACAACAACAACAACAACAATCACAACGTGATGACAATCTTACGGGTGTAGATCGGTTGAACGTCATGTGGTGAGTCATTGTCCATAGATGCAGCGGTGGGACAGATGGCAGTCTGACTGGACCAACGCTGAATGCGGAGCCGGGGGGGGGGGGGATGACTAGTTCTGGGGGTGACTAGTAAAGCAGGGTCCTGAGATCTAAGAGTATGTGTACGCTGGTAGGGGCGGAGCATGTTAGTCATGTATGATGGTGCAAGGTTATGCTGTGATTTGTAGGTTAGTAGCAGTACCTTGTAATCTGTGCAGTATTTAACTGGAAGCCAATGGAGAGATGATAATTGGAGTGAACAGACAGGAGTCATGGCGGCCACATTCTGAACTATGTGTAGATGCATTAAAGAAGTATTAGTGGTACCAGAGAGTAGGGAATTGCAGTGTTCTAGCTTAGAAGTAGATAAATTTTTCTGTGATGTAAGAGGCGTGAATTCATTTTTCTGTGTTTTTGGAAAATAAGGAATTTCTAAGTTTTGCTATATTTTGAAGATGAAAGAATGCAGATCTGGACAATGTCCAATGGCCTGTGACCTGTGTATCAATGTTGTGGAGAGCTCTACAGGCTGTCCCGGCCTCCTTGCATACACAGGCCCAAAACAAACCATTAAAAAGCGCGGAGGCATGTTGGCACTGTTTGACAGGGCGTGGGTCTACTCGAGATGAATCTGACTAGGGGAGAAGCTGCAGGATGTAGGCTGGGGTCAACCTTAGTGGGATCTGTCTCCACTGGCGATACCCAAATCTTGGAACCCAGAATTTAGGCTTAAAGAGATGGGGGGGGGGGGGGGGGGGGGGGGGGGGGCAGTCATGTCTAAAAAAATCAATGGATGTAGAAGAAATAACCGTGAGACAATAGCCACTTCCAGGGACGAGGGATGAATGTTCCCACAACATGACAGTTGTCATGGAAAGATGGGCATCCAAGTCAGTACAACAGGCAAAATGCCACAACTTAATATTATGCTCTTGAGCACTTGTAGCCCATGGGTGACTACGGATAAGAATACACACACTCCCATCACAGACCACCCTCTGCCTCATTCCCCCCTTCCTTGCACAGTGGGGGATCTGTTGGAAGTGCCCCATTGACAGTACCTTGGCTCCCTACAGTGACATCAGGAGAAGACAGAATGTGCTCAAGTATACAGGTGCAGAGAGCCAGGATTAATGAGAGAGTCAATATGAAGACAAGAGGAACAGATTACACCAGAGAGAGTCAGTGGGTTATTTCTCTCTCCTCTCATGCAACTCCCAGTGTTTGAAGCTAATCCTTATCCCTCTCTTCTTTTGATCCAAACCCAGGTGTAAGGACGTCTGAACAGAAGATGGGTGGTGGGGCTTACCAGGGGAAAGAGCCAAACCCTACTTTTCCCATAAGCATGCAATGTCAGAAATATCAGACTCGTCCTAAGATGTTTCCATGGGTTGTGAGTTCAGTAAGGCTGACTGAGGAGCTATCACCAAAGGGTAAAGGAGAGAAAACACACAAATGGCTATAGTCAAACATTTAATTGTGCAAAAAGCTGTTTGCTTTCCCACACTAAAAATAAAGCTCTCGCTTGAGTGACAAAAAAAGAGTCAGCAGTAGCAGCAACACAAATATTTTGGTTGCCACAGTGCCTATCTGCAGCCCACACCTGGGATGTTGCTGCCCGCTGCCATCCTGGGCCAGCCTAAACATAGCAGGTCAACTCTGGACCAGAATCAGTTCTACAAGGGGACCAGGGGAATTTCCCCAGTATGCTTGAGTGGTCTTTTGCTCACTACTTATATGGAACTGCAGGTTTGCCCCCCAGTAGCCCTTCTAGACCTTCAATTGAAATTCCATTCCTTACCCCCATCCTATCAATAACTTTGGCACACCGCAGTGGAATCAGCAGGAGGGATGAGCAGACAGACCCATATATCCTAAATGCTGTTAAACACTTCCAAGACATATGGCCTCATCCCGGGAGGGAGGCAGCAGTCCATGGCAGAGCTCTGAACTGCATCACACATGTCACACACACACACACACACACACACACACACACACACACACACACACACACACACACACACAGACACACACACACACACACACACACACACACACACACACACACCCACACACACACACAGAAATGCATGCTGCAGAGGAACAGATTGCTGGTCCATACTGGATATGCTTTGGTCATCCACCAGCCACCCCACACACACACAAATACTGTGCTTACTGTACAATATTGCATAAGAGAAAAATTAAATGCTAATTAAATTAATGTCAGTCCATCAGATGCATCAGGCCAGTGGGGAGCAGCGGCCCACAGAAGCATTGTGGGAAGGAGGATTTATGGGATGCGGACAGCAGGGTAATCCACGCAAAAATGCCTCCCACAATAACTTAACATTAAATATTCATCTCCACATAGTAGCCACCAGCAATCGGGCAGGCTGGCGCAATGGAGAGCATACAGTTTGTTCTGCTCTCAACACATATGAGGAAGATTGATGATGCCATCCTAATTGGTAGATAAATTACAACACACTTTCTTGATGCAGCTCTAAAAATCTGAGCCATACCTAGCAGATCCTTCAGAAAAGTATTCCGATCATTACCATTAATGTCTGTGCTAAGCCATTAACTCTGGAACGTTAATGGTTGGTTTAGAGTTGCACTCTTATCTCAAAGACACTGGGGAAATCTTATACATACATCCCACATCAACAGTCTCCTTCTCCAGCCAGCCCTCACTGTCTCCCCTCTGTCTGTTTGTCTGCCTGCCTGCCTGCCTGCCTGCCTGTCTCCCCTCTGTCTGCCTGCCTGCCTGCCTGTCTCCCCTCTGCCAGCATATGCCTTCATGTCTGTCTGTCTGCCTGTCCACCTACCTGTCTGTCTGTCTGTCTCCCCTGCCTGTCTGTCTGCAGGCTCCAGGATTATATCCTTTGCCCGATTCCCCTTTCTGTTAAAGCAGTCTAGGTCTTTGTTCCCCTTGGGTATTTTTTAACACACTGGCACCCTATTAATACAACAGTGAGCATTCATGCAGACAGTAAGAGACGTCCCCTTTTTCTGCCTAGACACAGACAGGTTTCTGTTTTTAGACCCCACAGGCACCCTTGTGTCCATCCACCCATAACCTGGAGACTTAGAGGTGGTCAGTGGGAGAGCACAGGTCAAATCCTCCTTGCACCCTCTAAAATCAGATACATATTTTACAACCTGTCCTACCCAGACTGGATTGCATGAAACCATATCATTCTGGTATGAGTTCTCATTGAGAATGAACATGACATTCCCAGTAGGATGCTTCCTCTTCTCTTAGCACATTATGATTTTCTCCAATATCACAGTAGACTGTAATCTCTTAATAACACATAAACTAGATCTAATTGCATGGTTGTCTGGCATCCATTAGCAGGATAGTGTAATTAATCACATAAATGCTGGCTCATGAATAAAAGATTGAGAAGTGTTCAATTAACAAAGAACCTGCATTGTTGCCTTTCAAGCAGACATGAAAAGATGAGACACGGTCCTCAACTGCCATCTAGTGGTACTTCCACAACAGTGTTATACAGGGCATGAAGACAAAAAAACGTTCTGGTAATAATTTTATTTCATCATTAAAAGAGTAGCACACCACATCTGAATGTGATATTACAAATGAGTACCCCCATTAGAATAATTTATTATGGAGATATTCCAGTGGAGGTAGTACAGAGCACTTCAGGTAATTCACAAGGCTTTCATTGAGCTTGAGCTCTTATGGGTCACTTTGTGTAAATGGCTAAATGCACATCTTATAGCTCCCATGCACTAAATCCAAAACTTGAAAACGTGAAAAAAAAAAAAAAAAAAAAAGGAAATAAGAACCTATTTTAAGAACATTTAAGCCTATTGAATTAAGTGATCTAATTAATGTAATACTTGCTAGAAGTCCAAATCAGCAGAAAACACTTCAACTTCTTATGCTTTAACTATCTTTGTGATACAAACAGAACTGGAAAAAAAACAGCTAATGTAACAATCAGAAGTCAATGAGAACAACAATATGACAGTGCTGATGTAATCAAAAAGTCAGTTTAATGTACATAAACACAAAAAAATAACAAACCGCAAACATGCAGACAGGATGTCAACACAGCATGAAAGGAATGGATGTTTTAGCCAGAAGGCCTCAATGGAGAACATCAACGGGTGGCAAAACCATAAGAACTTCAGAAGAGAACAGGCTGCAGAAATGCTCTGCAGTCAGCTTCATTACGAGGTGTCCATTTGAGGTCCTTCTGAAAGGCATGAAGAGATAAGTCAGTTTTCTCCATTCCATCTGCCGTTATAGTGCATCATTTCATAGATAGATTTAGCACGTTATATGACAAATGTTTACTGTGTTACTTTTATTCCCAATTCAAGTCAATTCCAAATAATAGTTGCACTAGGAGACAAGTAAAGTTATTTTAATTGAGGCTAATTTGGGCTCACAAACTACAGGCAATTTATTCCTCTCATTTGAATCTTGGACACGTTCGTCCTGCTCTGGCTGTGGAATGCCAGAAGACTGTGGAATGTCTCGGGAACAAGAGACTCACGTGTTTCGTTGAAGAGGAAGGAATCCTGGTACTCCTTCATATACTGTGAGGATCTGGCCTCATCCAGGAAGAGAGAGTACACCCTCTTTATGTCCTCCACCTGCACCTCTGTGCCCTGGGAAAGACAAAACATCTCAAACAATGGACTAGAAAGCAGGAACTCCCAAACAAAAACATAGGAGACGTCCACAGAGGTAATAGTGAAGACCCAGTGCCTGACTTATGTATCTTCTGGGTATTGTCATTTACCATTTTATCATTTACCCTGGGCGACCAGATAAACAAAATATGGCAAATCAATGATGTGGATGAAATAAGTGAAAAAGAAATACAAGCACTGCAGCCCTTGAGTATCATATACTGTACTCTGTCGTCATTGAATCAATAAACAATAACAATAATAAAAATGTCTCGGCTCACCCTGCGTTTGCGACACACCAGGCCTGCGGTGCTGATGAGCTGGATGGCGTAGCGCAGCGACGTCTCCTGGCCGATGCGGGTCAGAACAGTGTGAGCCTCCTCGCTGAGCTCCACATCCTCCTCCTCACACCTACACAAGCACACACGTCACAGAGCTTTACAACACTGAGAAACAGAGGGGATTCTAGTACCATGTGATCTGGAGAGGAGGGGGACTGAGCTCAGTGGTTGAGCGAACACACCAGTTGGTTAACACTTAACACATTTTCTTTTGCAATTGTGCAGCGTCAACAAAAACGGAGACAATAGGCTTAATTTGAAAAGGTGTTATTCCAACCAGTGTGAGACAAAGCACAGCTCTCCTTCATTACATTGTGCAGACTACTTCAAAAGACGGTACCCAGATTAATTAGCCATATAGCTTGCTAGCAATGGTTAAACAGTACAGCTTATTAGGCCAGGCAAACATTCTCTCACCGGATCTTGAGGATCTGCCGGGTCTCTTTCTCTGTGTAGGGGGAGGTGGCGATGATGAGCAGGCGGTCCAGAAGGTCTATAGGGATGCCATGAGGACTCTGGTAGTTTGTACCCCGGATGCTGAGAGAGCAGAGGGGGAGAGAGGGTGAGAATCATGCCATACATACAATAAGGCAAAGCAATGGAGACACAAGTTCTCAGAGAAGTGAAGGAAGCAGAGGGAGACAGTACCGGGTGATTCCTCGGTTGGTAGCCATGATGAGTACAGGTGAGAGGTCACTCTCCAGGGCTCGGTTTAGGAAGGAGAAGCATTCCATGTCCAGCATGTGCACCTCATCAATGAAGAGCACCTAGAATCACAAACAGACCCCACTCAACTCCTCATTCACACCAAATGCTGGAATCACATCACCCCTGTTTTCCATGGCCTTCACTGGCTCCCTGTCAACCCCCCCCCCCCAACCACCCACCACCACCACTCTCTAGAATAGTGTTTATTTTTTTGGGTTTTTTAAATCTAATGAATTTACAAATGAACATCATATGACTGTAGGCCAAGTCAGAAACACAAACTCGCTTACACAAATATACACTCACACACAAACAAAAGACACGCTGTGTTCTCAAATCACTCACCCCTGGGATAATCTCAGCCTTGCCTTCTTCCCTCCACTCAGACACTTTGGCGTTGATCTGCTCCCGGACCTCTGACTTGATCTCTCCAGTGTCACCAGAGAAGAGGGCCAGGAAGCCCTGTGTGCGGCTGTTGATGACATCTATCTCATGGAGGGAGACTGTGTGGACCACTTCCTTCCTCTTCTGCAGCTCCCCCTCTGGACACTGGACAAACTGGGTCTGGAGAAACACAAGAGGAGGCAAGGGATGTTGACTTGTTCTGGCACAGGTTTCTATAGAGATATAAAATGACCCCAAATTAAAATGCATCATGTCATAAAATCACTTAAAATGCTAATTTACTCAGACAAGAGTTATGGTAGCAATGACAATGATATATAATGGACTGTATTTATATTATGCAGTTCTAGCACCACAGCAACATCTGTGCGTGTACCTGTGCTCCCATGGCATCATAGTCTCTGGCTCTGGTGAAGGAGCGGCCCAACTTGCTGATCTTCCCTGTGGCTTTATCAATGGTGATCACATCTCTGAGAAAGACAAGACACACAGAGCAGACCAGGTCAAGGATTTGAACTGACTGTTCTGAATGACTAGAATCCACTGTCTGACAATGACACAGAAATCATAGGAATCTTACAGATGGTGTAACCTAGGTTAACTCACCCAGCCTGAACACGCTCTTTACTAAGGCTCTCAATCATCTTACTCCCCAGGTCGTAGATGGTTTCCATCTCAGTGGTCTTCAAAGTCAGTTTGCCCACCTTGGCACCCTATCAATAAAGACAGAGAGGTCAGTTTAGATAGATTAGATACAACTTAATTGTCCATCCAGGGATCACCAGCCACATAAAAAACCGTCAGTCACCATACACAACAGACATTACACATTTAAGAAACTAAATCCATCACTGCCCATATAATCATAATGACGGACTAGAAGATGCATTAACTGACAAAACTCTTTATTAGTCCACTGAAGAAATCTAGGCCTCTATGACTCACCATTACTGTGTGATGTATTGAGCCACAGATGAGCGTTGAAGTTTTAATAACAATCTTTTATCAAACTTATGAGTCCGCCAAAATATCCCAGCCCAGAAGTCTTGTTATTGGCTTCCCAAAATGAATCTACTCTCACTGTGATAAGTATCTGTAATATGTCTGCTGCTACTAAATGAAATACTAATACGTATCTGAGAATAAATGTCCTCTCTTATCATCATCAATCAATCTGTGCAAAGAGTTTATGGCGCGCTTGCTTATTAGAAAACATTCACAGTCACAGGTTCAAATTCAATTGACATACCATTACATCACTGAGATATACACCATATGGGTGTGATTAAGAAGACAGAGACAAACTCACTGTTCCAGTTGCTGGTCTATCGATCTGAATCTCCACCACCTCTCCTTCAATGATCTCAGTCTCCTCTCTGCAGACACATAACATGAATATCAGTTTAATTGATAGCGCGCGCGCACACACACACACACACACACACACACACACACACACACACACACAACTGTGAATATGAACACACTCACTTAATCCTCACTCCCATGGCTTTTCTGAAAGCCTGGCTAAGGGCCTCCGTCTTGCTCATCTCCAGAGAGAAGATTTCACTCCCTGCAAGTGCTGTGAAGGGTGTGTCAGGGCCAAGGGACTGGGCAATACCTGGGCAGATCATTAAGATTATCAGCGGATGCATTCAAACTCATCTTTTACTTTAAGCCAGTAAATCAGAGGGGAAACATCTTTACATCAAATGTAATCACAAGTAATTGCCAGACAGTGTGATCACAGAAAAAACATTATGGAAAGACTGTAATCTAGGCCATACCCATAGCAATTGCAGTTTTTCCTGTGCCAGGTTGGCCAGCGATCAGTACAGCCCTGCCTGCGATGTGGCCATCTTTGATCATCTCCAGAATGAGTCCAGCTGCTCGTCGGGATGCCAGCTGGCCAACCATTCCCTGGGACACCTGAGAGAGAGAGGAGAGAGTGTCTAAGTGATGAGCAGCTCAGGTGAGTCCAGGGTCTGTGTGGGAGGGTTGTCACAGTTTGAGTGAGACAGGATTAGTTTACCTGCCGAGGTTCCAAGGCATCATCCAAACCTAGGCCACGGATGTGAGAATGTGCACCTGCAGGGAAAATACAAAATTAAACATGTAGGAACGGTCGGTCAGAACTGAACATATTTTAAGAGATCAGAGGCTTATTAGTCATGCGCTAGTTACACTCATTTCAGTTGAGGACTTCAAGAAGCCCCATTCACAAAGAGTTACCTAGGAATTTAGTGGGTTCAAGATCAGTTGGGTTCTGCATTGTACCCATTCACACCAACAGTTATACCCAGCAATTGATGTGGTCGGTAGCATTCACACTGAACCCTCCCCACCAATAACCCACTCAATTCCTAGGAACACTCTTTGGTGTGAATGGGGCTTCATACCCTGTGGCCCTTACCAATTCTCTCAATCCTTGTAATGTCACGGACCTCTGGAACCTTTGTAGTCGCCATCTGTTTTTATGGAGATAAAACAGTGTTAGCTAGCGTTCTTGAAGCAATAATGTGGCAGAGAATTTGCAGTAATTGCAAACTTGACGGTTGTACAACACACGTTTCAACTACTCAAAGGAAGCCTAATAGTCGCTTGGTTGTCATAGTGACACTGACACTTACATGTAGTCACAACAATGAATGTTTAGTTAGCTAGCTAGCCAAGCTAGTCTTTCAAAACACAATAGTCCGCATTAGATATATTCATGAAATCAGTTCATCTTCGCTTCCAATTAGTTTGATAAAAAACGTTAACAAATAACAACAGGCAAGGTGCAATAATGTTCATGCTGTGGTTAGCTAGCAAGTGCTAGCACATGTTGTTGGCTAGATAGCTATCAAGCTAGTTTCATCCATCGGCTTTATGATATGTTCTACGCAGGATCTGTATAACAAATGAAGTCTATGCGATTCGTGTAATCAAATTGGTATTGATAAAACCATATATTTGCCAGTGTAGCGAAATGGAGGATTAAGACATGTATAATCTCATAAGTATGCGGCATAATTCCGACTCACCTGTGCTGCCATGTTTGCAAAAATGCGGCGCTTGTTGCTGAGTGCTCTGTACAAAGACGTCCGATGTGATGCATAATCGGTGCGAAGCGTTCCCAAAGGCTTCAAAGGCGCTATCAGGTCCGACTTTACAGGTGTGGTGGTGGATATAACTTTTATATGTGGATTTGAGGGACAATAAAACATAGTAAATAAAGCTGCTGTCCATAACTATAACATGTTGCTATATTTAGAACATTTTAAAAAGGCCTTTTAGTAAAGAAAGAGAGAAATCACAAGAACCATGTCAGAGAGAGGGCATATATAGACAAAAGATGGCAGTTATTTCAGAATAGTTTATTTGATCATCTGGTACAATAAACATGCACACATCATTTGATTTGCACTTATTTATCAATGCTAATTCAGTGAAAGATTATGAGAAGGGGCTAGAGAGAGAGAGAGAGACAGACAGACAGACAGACAGACAGACAGACAGACAGACAGACAGACAGACAGACAGACAGACAGACAGACAGACAGAGACAGAATCTATTTAACCAATTTTAGGCCTTCCATGTAACCTGAAGGGACTCCATGTAACCAATAGGACTCCATGTAACCAATAGGCTTTCGTCTCCCATTGAGAGTCCATGCATAATAGCTATCTGATTGGATTGGGAGTTTGGATAGAGCTAGAGATCTTTCCTACTCTAAGAAGAGGCTTGTAGTATTCAGCATTGAGAATTTACAAGCAGGTCTAGTACGCTTTCATCCATTCCTTTTAGGATTACCAGTTCTATAGGAGTTGTCCAACTTCTAAAGGAAATTATGAAATTGACACTCTCAAACATTCAGTACAAGTTATACACCATCCTCTGTTGTAAAAAGTCAATGAGACACATTCACTGTGGAATTTCAATAATAGACCAGAGCTTTGCTATTCTTCCATTCAGTGGAGGTAAAAAGAGAAAATATGTTAAAATATGAGTGGATTCCCCTCTAATAATGGAAAAAAATGACAATTCGCTTATATTTTCATGTTGATATTACATACAGCTTCTGTGTAACTTTAGATCAATATAATAGTGCTAAAATTTGACATGGTTAATTTTGTAGCTTTGAGAACAAAGACAGAGCACTAATCATGTGTCACATCATCAAAAACAATACAATTGAGTAATTCCTACATAAAAAACAAAGCAGAGTCCCCACTTTATAGCGAGAGAGAGAGAGAGAGAGAGAGAGAGAGAGAGAGAGAGAGAGAGAGAGCGCACAAATGAAAGACATGGGGATAATATTTCCCTTCATACCCATTGCTTCATAGAACAGGTGGGGGGAAGGAGGGGAAGAAAAATCTGCATGCTCAAACAGGTTTTGGATAGTGTCAGTAGAGGTCACCCTTACAGTGCTTATCCCATTTCATCAAAACAATACCACTGATCTCAAATACTCTTATTGTAACATGTTTATTGATTTGATACAGACAAGGAAATTATACATTAAAAGTGTCCCTTCTGTATAGATTAATATGAGCTTATGAAATAAACAAATTGGATCATTCCTGATTACATTGTACGATTTGTCCTTACAAATATATACTTACTGAGTATATGGTATATATACACAGTATAGAACATACATTTTCAGTGATAGATAACTTGATACAAATGTTAAAGTAGTAACATAATTGCATATACATTGTATATTACAATGTAAGTTAATGGGATAATATACAATAATTGAATTACAAATGCATGATTATCATATGAAGTATATTATGTATTCACAGTTGGACGATGGTTATGGCTGACTCATACCAGACCCAAAAGCCTGCATAGACAGCCTCACCGAAGGAGGCCTTGAAGCGGTGGATGAGAGACATGGTGTCTCCCACGCTGTATAAGGAGATAGTGCCTGCGGAGTGGTCCAGGAACACCCCGATACGAGAGGAGTAGGGCGCGTTGATCTCTACCTGGTCCTTACTGTGGCGGGCAGAGTAGCTGGAGTCAGAGCAGAAGAGGCTCCAGGATTTGCGGTTGTAGCCGATACGGCAGCCGTCACCGTAGCCCGTCCTCTTGATGCCTTTGTAGGTGACTCCGATAGAGGCCCCCTCTCCGCTCCACTCCACCTCCCAGTAGTAACTGCCTCCAGACAGAGGCTCCTTACAAAGGACCTGTGGCAGGCAGTCGAACCTGGCAGTGCTGTCGTCGTAGGACTGGGGGTCTCTTTTCAGAGTAGCCTTCCGGTTTCCTCTAGACAGGGAGAGCTGTCTGTAGGCTGTGTTTGGGTCCAGTGTGAGCTGACAGGCATCTGAGAGAGGAGAAAGGGTATGTTGTGAGTGCCACTGTCTGTGAATACTATTCCTCCCTATAGACTATAGCAGGGTATGCTTGCTATGGTAGAAATTATGAGGGTTAAATGGGGATGGCTAAGGTCTTGTTAAAATACCAAGATTAGTACAATTACAGTACACCAACAATAACACATATGTCAACAATTGTAGTACCCAAGGGCATCCCCACCTAAAAGGTTGCAGTGGTTCATTGAATGACTACTAAAGCAATGCTGTAGCAGTTATTGAAGTAACCAATGCAACCTTGAGGTTCTTCATGCACAATGTGAGTAATGTGACCCTCCAGGTGTGCACCAGCATGCAGGTGGAGCTCTCAGCTTAGGTAGGCAAACTTCACCTGCTGTGTGCCTCCCCCCCAGTGAGTCAGAACTGGTGGGACACTCGATGACCACCGCGAGATCGAGCAGGCCTGTCATCTAGAATGCTAAGGGTATGAAGAACTGCTTGTGACTTACACAAACACAGCTTCAACTAATGCATTCAAATGATGCATTTTGATCAAAATGTTTCTCTTTTTGCATGCGTACACACCTGGTTTTGACACCTTGATTGGCCTATTTAGGCCAGTTTTTATACAAATGCTGGAGTTACAGTATCCAAACCTACTTCCACTCAGGAGCAGTAAACCGGTAAGTTCATTGCGCATGCTCACATACAAACCTAGTATCTGAGGAATGCAGTAAGACTACTCCCATGGCAGCCTGTTTCCATGTGGGCTAAACGCCAGGTACTGTAGTATTTTAGAACTACTCTGCCTTTGTAGTCCAACAATGTAACTTATGTATCCCACACTCAACATTCAAATATGGTATGAATAAATCATGGCCTATCCAATGACCTCTTAAAAATCTGATTTGACAAAACACATAGTTTTAAGGTATTACAGTGTTCCGTTTGACCATAGATGCACCATTGTGAGAAACACAGACTCACATTTCAGGAACTCCTCCCTGCTCTTGGGCTCCTGGCTTGGTGATTTGATCATTGCAACTTCATCAGCTGCGAAGAAATGGAAATTCAACACAAAACTGAGTACATGACATTGCATGAAGTTTTTGCAAGTGTCATTAGTAATATTGTTCAACAAATAATTTGTCATATGCATTTGAATTGTTCCTATAACATGGGGCTTATTACAAGTGTGCACAGGAATGCAGCTTACCATTGGGCAATTTATTACATGGTTATAACATATTAATTACACAGTATGTGCTTGTCTAAAATGGCATAATGGTTGGCAACCTGAGAGTTATCAACAAATATATACACAGAGCCACTAAGTAACCTCCAGGAGTCTTCTAATAAACTCTGGGTTTCTAATCAATATTGAGCTCAGGCCTTTTTACTAATCAAACAGAATAGTAGAGGGCCACCTCTGTTTTTTCATGCCATACCAAGTTAAAAAGGAAATTATCGTCAGTAAAGGACCCATTTGTGACCCACTCACAAAATGTAATTAACTGCAAATTAATTCAATTCAGTGCAAGCCTTTTTATGTATTATTCTAACAAAGCAACCAGATAAAATGTTGTGGGGATTGGTGAGAGTGTGGTGGGTTGGTATTCTCGTTCCTGGACTAATGCCATTCCAGCATTCCAAATGTTTTCCAAAATGAAATCAGCAGGGAGTTCAACATCCAATGTGATTGACTCACCTTTCATTGTCCGTCTCTTTTTAGCTTCATCCAGTTGGCAGAAAGGCATTTTGTTCACTGAAATGAGGGAATTGTTGCTTGAGTAAACAGGCAACCACTCTGTGATCATTCATTGTAGCTACAAGTTCTAAAAAGACAAGGCCTTGATCTAATCAAAACATGGGTTAGGGTATAAGCTTAATGTACATCTACATCATTCATTATTTGAGGTAACAAGCCCTTTCCCTCACCTGTCTTGGCCACCTTGACCAGCTCCTCATTGCTGAAGTCGTGGAGTTGCTGTTTAATCTCAGAGACAGCCTTTGTCACTGGGCCAAATGTGAAGTAGGGGTTGACTGAGACAGTGGGCAGCTCCTCAGCCTCTGTTTGGGCTATGAGCATGTGGTAGCTCTACAAAAGAGATGAAAGGAGACAGTGAGTGCATGTTTTTTTTCTGTGTGTCACACTGTTTTGCCTAAAAATGTGCCCATGTTAAGGTGAAGGGGGTGTTGTTCAAGGTATGTTCATTTGAAATATGGTTGTTAAAGGGGTAAGGTGGTGTGTAGAGGAAAGCCGAGTCACCTGGATGAAGTGGATGTGATCCTCGGTGCGGGACAACTGGGTGATCTCAGCATCTCTCTTCTTCAGGTCTGCGATCTCGTGGCTCAGGCGCTCCAGGTGGCCCTCAGCATTATTGAGCGCTGCCTTCTTATTGGAGGTGATCAACTTGGTCATCTCCTGCTGCATCCTCTCAATGGAGCGAAGCATGTCCCCAAACAGCTTTTCACACTCCTGCATGGCCCTCTGCGCTGAGCTCTGGAGAAGAAACAACCAACACTCCTGTCAACTTTCTGTAAGCATACGAGCTTCAACACTACACTCAGAAAGACTGAGGTCATGTCCGAATGTTCATACTGTGACCTATTTAGTAGGAGTTTTCAGTATGCAAGATTAGAAAGTTTTGCAGTATGCGAAATGTACCAAATTATTGAGTATATATAAAATGCCAGGATGTCATACTAGATTTGCCTTTCTATGTAGTATGAATTTACTGCACACTATTCAGGAAGCCCTTTCCGATTTCAGTCCCACAATTCAATTACCATGAACAAACAGATGACGGTTTCTCAGTATGAATGAGGTGTAGTATATTAAAATGTGTCATTTACTGAATAGATTTTAGTTAACAGTAGGCAGTATGAGGTTTCGGCCATGGCCTAAGTCATCGTGGAGTGAAGGAATGTTATTGTTATTTATGATTGTCATGTCTCCTGATGGCCAGAGAACATTGGTCTATTTTGGTATTTTGGTCTAATATGAGACAAACCTTGAGTGAATCCACAGCTTGTTTCAGCTCCTCCATCTGCTTCAGCCTCTCATGGATCTTCTCCTGGATCTCAGCCTGTGTGGCACCCAAACGTTGCTATGGAGGAAACAAGTGTTAAGGGATTTGAAACGTGTAAAGTGGCATGTACTGTTCTCCTCATTTCATATGACTATCAAAGCCTAGGGGTGAGTCGGAATCAAAAGATTACAGTATATCAATTTGTTTGGCAGGTTATTTCAATACTGCATCAGTGTCAGAAAATAACCAAATCTAGCAAGTCCATCATGAGTAGCAGTGCATGACAATCAGTATAAAGGAGAGCCATAGATTAGCCCTGTTGCAACACCTCAGCCAACTCCCATTTACAGTCGAGGCTTCATTCATATGGGTGGATCTAACTGATTCCCTGAGGCATTTGTTTTAGGGGCTTGGCTGCTCTTCCAACATTTAACTTCGCAGTCATGTCAAGAGTAAATTTAAAGAGCAAAAGAAACATATGCTTTTAAAAGAGAGGAAACAAAAGCCCAGTAAACAGTAAACTACCAACATTGTTTTCATTGTGTATTAATATATTAGTCTACATCTGTGTTTAGTCTTGCTAATATAATGAGGATGGTGCCAATGAACTATATAAGAGCAGCAAGTGTTTAATGAGTGTTTACTTCAAAAGATCTTTTTTATGTTGTATTACGAGAGAGGAATCTAAAAAAAAGAGAGGGAAAATCTCTACCTGTTCATCTGCCCTCTCCTGCTCAGCGGACACCATGTCGTGACCTTTGTGCTCCTTCACCGTGCACAGCACACAGATGCACATCTGGTCTGTACGGCAGTACAACTCCAGACCCTTCTGATGCTGGGGACAGATCTGCCTGTCCAGGTGGCCTATCTCATCTACCAGCTTGTGCCTCTTGAAGGTGGCCCCCTCAAAGTGGGGCTTCAGATGCGTCTGGCAGTAGGAGGCCAGGCACATCAGGCAGGACTTGACGGCCTTGTGCTTCTTTCCGATGCAGATGTCGCAGCCTACATCCTGGGGGCCAGCGTAGTTGTAGTCTGGGGATGGAGGAGGAGGTGGGAAGGACTCGGAGGTCCGAGGGGTTGAGGAGTGGCGTGAGCCCCCCAGGCGGCGTGGCGTAGGCCTCTTGTTGTAGGTGACCCTGCACTGGGGGCAGTTGTAGGAGCCTGTGTGGTCAGCATGGTCCCAGTAGGTCTTCAGGCAGATGGAGCAGAAGACGTGGCCACATGGGATGGAGACTGGGTCCCTGAGGTCCTCCTTACACAGATGGCAGCTCTCCTGGTCAGACGACATGGGGGCACCCTGATGCTGTATCCTCTATTGTAGAAAATAAGTGAGACTATGGTTGTCTGTCTGTCAGTGCTGAGCCAAAGTGAGCCACAGGGTCTATTGAAGTATGTTATATAGAGAAAACAGGGAGGGCCACCAAACTGGTTGAGCAGAAACTAGTAAAAAGAGGGAGTGGCAAGGTGAGGACAGAGAGAAAATGCCAGCATCAGTCAGGACTGAGAATATGGAAAGTGAGAAGAATGAACGAAATGTATGATCTCAGCATACGGCTTTAAAAACACTTTTTTGAAGGGACCAAGTTGACGTCCAGAACCTCTATTATATATATATTTACTACTATATGTTTAGCAATCTATACATTTTAGTATTTTCTGCTATATATTTAATTTCATGTTAGAAACATGTGTTCTCCAAATGATCTATTATTTGAAATGCTTGGTCATCATGGAAATAAAAAGGGGCAGCAGAAACACAGAAACAGAAAGTAAATTCAAAAGCATCATAAAAGGCAGGAAGGGTGTATCACTGTCATTTAAATCTGCAATCATACAAACCACAGTTTCCTATAGGCCGAGGGAAGACATGTTAGGGGTTTCACAGTGAGAAGAGGTTTCAGAGTGTTCCTGATTGATTGCAGCCAGGCAGCCTCCACAGGGCACGGCCCTAGCTGAAGTCTACATGATGGATGCCCACTCAGGTCCGGGCACACACTGACCTTATTGTAAAGGGAGTCAAAACCTGCCTGTAAATCAAAAAAGGAGGGTATGGACAAGTTCTTGAGGACTTTTCTTTAGAATGACGAATGTCAAAACTATTCCCTCTTCCTCTATACATCCTGTTGACTGGTCACTGTGATTATCAAACCTTTCAAACCTTTCACACCTTTCACCAATTCAACATTTTGCAGATCTGCCAGTTATCTGAGGAGAAGTGTTGTGTAAAACGGGTCTTACCAGGGCTAAAGGTGTGGATCTGTACTAAAATAAGACTTCCTAAGGGTTGGTATTTGATATTGTGAGTTAAGTGTACTTCTCTGTTAAGTGTACTTCTCTGTACTTCACTGAGCCACTGGAATCTGGTTTGAGCAACATGCATGTAGTTAAGAGCAGTTAATTATCAACTCCTTATTTCCCATTGAATTTCCCAAACCATTTATTTCCTCTCAATCTCAACTATGTTCCTGTGTTTTGTTTTGTCTTTTGATGCATAAGAAAGATCAATAGGAGTTGGTAGTTTCCTAGAGCAACAATTAAAGCATAGTTTTTGGGTGACACAACCCAGCACAACCCAGCACAGCACAGTATTATTATTTTATTTATGTTATTTCTTATTTTATTCTTATTTTATTAATTAATTAACTAAATCCATGGCGCATTTTTCAAACCACCACAAGTCCCTCTCCTCATCTCAGATTAAATACTCCTCCCTACCAAGATGGCTGTCAACTCTGAGTCTCAAGGTTGTTAAAAATTAAGAATGGAATGTGACCAGGCCAGATAGCCCAGATAACATGGGGGTCGGCATGGCTTCTATTGTGTGAGAGCTCAGTGTCGACACTGACCAAACAGAATGCCAATCTTAAAGGGTATGTTAGTCATCCGAAACAACTATAGATTATATAATACCCACAACTACACTCACTGAACACTTTATTCTGAACACTATGCTAATACTGGGTAGAGCCTCCCTTTACTCTCAAAACAGCCTCAATTCTTTGTGGCATTGATTCCACAAGATGTTGGAAACATTCATTTGAGATTCTGGTCCATGATGACATGATTGCATCACACAATTCATGCAGATTTTTCAGGTGCACTTTCAAGCTGTGAATCTCCCATTCTACCACATCCCAAAGGTGTTCTATTGGATTCCGATCCAGTGACTGGGAAGGCCACTGAAGAACACTGAACTCATTGTCATGTTTATGAAACCAGTTTGAGATGACTTTTGCTTTGTGACATGGTGCTTTATCATGCTGGAAGTAGCCATTACAAGATGGGTAAATTGTGGCCATGAAGGGATGCACATGGTCAGCAACCATACTCAAATAGGCTGTGCCATTCAAGTGATGATTGATTGGTTTTAATGGTCCCAAAGTGTGCCAAGAAAACATTCCCTACACCATTATACCACCTCCACCATGAGAAGGTGTACAAATGTTCCTAATAAAGTGTTCAGTGAGTGTATAGTGTCATGTTTGACAATAATGGTGGTGCGGTCATGTTTTTGTACTTGCGTGAGTGTAGGGGTTTAAATCCCTTGTTGGATGATTCAGTGGTAGATTTGACCTGAATTGGCCCTTTGAAATTACAAAAGAAGCAAGTGTCCACCAGCTTAAGTACCAGCTTGTTCTTTTTAAAGCTGAGTTCACAACATTAAAGGGGCCATCTAGGATTCAAACAACAACAAAGCGGTCACCCTGCAGGTGAGAGATGCAGCTGGAGAAATGTAACCACTCTCGAATTCATATACAGAGCTATGGATGCAAGGACTCAAAAAAAAGAAAGCATTGATTAATTCACTGGGTTGATTGATTTAAATTGATGAAATTGATCATGAGCTTCAGAGGACTTAGTCCTATTAATTGTGACACTGTTGCGACTCATCACAGCTCAATAACAAAAAGGTATAAGTCCAGGGTAGATGAGGGCAATATCCAGTGATACATTAGTTTTTGTCATTCAATATCAGTATTATATCATTGTCTTTATATTTGACAGCTAGTATGGGGGTCTTTCAAATGAGTGTGAAGTCAAAGTTACTCAGTTGCCCTTAAAGTGAACTTTGAATCTATAAAAGCTGTGTGCATTCAATAAAGATATGTCATGGGGAGGCGGACTCTGTTGGCCCTCTTTACTGGGGTTATTTCCAGTGTGTAATGGTGATGTATGTGTCTGCGCTGTGCATAGTGACATAATCAGGTTGCTGTAAATACATCACTATCTGATTCAACTGACTGGTTCTTATTCAACTGTAAGACATCTGAACATGCTGCACCAGATTGACATATCACCTGATTGTTTATATAGCACAGAGGTTTTTAAAACCACAGTAGATAAAGATGTCTCTTTAATCTGCCGGTATTCACTGATTTGAAAAAATTCACTGAGTTGCAAAATATACATTTCCTATACAGTATATATTGTATATATTGTACTATAAAACGGTTCCTTGTAATAACGCAATCTGATTAGTTGATAGGCGTGAGATTTCTGACCAGGCTTTTCAAGTTAGAAACTGAACTGTCCAAATTATTATCCATTGTCCATATTAATTAGACATTTGTAGTGCACTACAGTGCAAACCATGTTACCCCTAATAACAGTTGAAATGTGCCTAAATCCTTGGAATTGTCAACCTTCCTTGTTTTTGTGGAGTTCTTTTTTGTGTGCAACCTGTTCACTTTCATCTGGCCTCTGTCCAGACTCCTCCTATTCACCCTGTGTATCTGCCCGCACTAACAAAGGTAACCATTGTTCCAAGGAAACACTTGTAAATACCTTGTCTCCATGTACTGACCAATCACACAGACTGAGCAGGGTCCTTGACTTCTACACTCAACAGCCATTTGTACCCTCTCTCTCCCCTGAAACCTGGTTTCCCTCACTACACCTGATGCAAGAGATTTGCTTAATTATTCATTTCTTTTGATCTTTCACCTTGAACTTGGCCTTAGTAGACCATGTGGTGTCTGCCTGCTTGATCAAAGTAAATGTATGCTACATTTATGAGAACAGAACCTGCCTATTTTAATAAAGTATGAGTGATGGACATTATTATTTTAATTTCATTACAACAGATTGTATCATGTCTTAGGCATTTGTCTTTGGAATGATCCTGTTCTGAGGAACCTGTATTGTATCTTTTTGTTATTATTACTCAGCTCTTTTCTCACATAAATCAAGATGGCATCAAATGGCATCAAATGGCCTCTTCCCTCATAGACCCACCTCATTCTCTCTCACAGGTAGTTAATCAGTAAGAGCTGCATTTACGCTGGAGACTGTCCTGGTATCTGATCAACACATAAGGGGAAGGAAAGAGAAACTGGCTTATCAGAAACCTGACCAAATATGGAGAGGCGAAACTATCTATGAAGTGATGTAACATACAATGAGGGAGGAGCTGAATGTGCCTTTTACAACTGGTTGGTGCATGTGTTTCTGAAGCCCTGTGATTGAATAATTACAATTTAAGTTCAGTATGAAATCCAACTATTCTAAATGCATCAAATATGACTTTGACTGGCTAACAAGTCTCCAATAGGCCCTCTAGCCAAATAAATTAGAAGAAATAGAAACCAAGTCAGGCCCTTGGCTTGAGAGGAACTAAGGTGTATGTTGAAATGCAAATTAGAAGATGTCAGCAGTTATTAAAAGATTTGTCATCATGAATCCAGAGCTGATGTGTGAATGTGAGTCATTAAGGCCTGTCACTATAAGGAACAGCTTGTCATAGGAAGGACAGAGGATGTGACATAGCAATGTAGAAACCAAGGTGTCTCTCATCTGAAAGAGGGATTCTCTCCCTCTGCTGACTGTAGTTAGAATACATTATTATTATTATTTATATATATATAAAATATTCTCATGTTATTACATACATACGTAATTACATGGTATATGGAGTTATTATAATTGTGTAATAACACAAACTGCTCAACTCCATTATAGTGCAATTACAGATATACTAACTGTGTAACCGCTTTAATACAATGTTATCACCATAGTTAATACAGAGTAAATACATGGCGACAGGGCAACTTAATGTAATGTGTTTTCATAAAGGTCAAAAGAAAAGGAACAATGGGGAAGTACAGAGTGGGCATGATGAATCTTTGTGATGAACAGACACAAATATGTTGAGCATTCATGTCTACGTCAGACAGATAAAACTGAGTTAGAAAGGAATGTTTTCAAAATGTCAACTATGGTTGTTGGCTGCCTCTACAGTGAATATTCCGTTTCTAACTATTAGGCCACACATCTGTGAAGGCTACCTGACCTGTTTAACTGGCTGCAGTGTAAATATACAACTCATGACCTGAACTTTGACAAAGCACCTGTGGCAATTCAGACATCTTCCTGTCCTGCTGTTTGTTTTGGGTCAAAAAAAGTAGCAAAAAGTGCCCTCTGAAATTTGCCTCTGAAATGTTTATGGTCTGAGTAGGTCTGTTTGTTTAGTGGGTGGACTCCAGCCCCATTTGTGTCTATTTAACTGTTTCTAATGCTTGATGTACAAACAGTAAAATAATGCTAATTTTCTCAGGCATATTTATCTTCAACTTGCTCCTTCCTTGTGCTACAATTTATTCATTCTCCAAGGCTCAGCCTATCCCTTTTTTTTCTCCTCTCAGCCCGCCCCCTCCCTCTCCCTTAAGTCTCCACCAGCCTTTGCTCAACCTGTTTATCTCAACTGGGCTGAGCTCTACATACTCTCAGCACAGGGGGAGGGCCTAGCCTGCTTTCAATCAATAACCTCTGGAATTCAGAAATACAAGTAGGTCCTGTCTCTGGTAGACTGTACCACACTCTTGTGGACGGCAGGCTCCCTAGCGCACCGGTAGCTCTGTCTGCCTCCCTGTCTTTCTTTTTCAAGATTTGAGTGTTTGTGTGTGTGTGACAATGGCTGACCCCATGTCTCCGGATTACTTCAGCTGCCCCCTGTGTGTGGGGCTACTAAGGGACCCTGTGGCTATCCCCTGTGGCCACAGTTTCTGCATGGACTGCATTAGTGGCTACTGGAATGAGGCTGACTACACAGGGATCTACATCTGCCCCCAGTGTAAGATCACCTTCACCCAGAGGCCTGTGCTGCGACCCAACACCATGCTCACCAAGGTGGCTGAGAAGATCAAGAAGACGGGCCTGAACCTCAATCTCACCACGCCTCCGGGGAACAGCTTTGCGGGCCCGGCCGACGTGCCGTGTGACTTCTGCTCTGGGAAGAAGCTCAAGGCTGTCAAGTCTTGCCTGAACTGCCTGGCCTCCTACTGCGAGAAGCACCTGAAGCCCCATTATGAATCAGCCACCTTCAAGAGGCACAAGCTTGTGGATGAGTTGGGGAACCTGGACAGGAAGATCTGCCCCCAGCACCAGAAGTCTTTGGAGCTGTTCTGCCGCACAGACCAGATGTGTATCTGTGCCATCTGTACGGTCAGTGAGCACAAGGGTCATGACATCGTCTCAGCTGAGGCAGAGAGGAGTGAGAAACAGGTAAGGAGCAGTGTGCATTTCTCTCCAGGGCCACGCTTAACTGTACTAACCCAGTGGCCTTGATATAATGACATGTACATTGTATTTCATGTACATTGTAATACTAATTTTGAAAACTTACAGAGAAATTCAAAGTATGATATTATATATAGAATGTTATTGAGAGATAAGCGTAAAAACACACATCAAATGTCAAGAAACATCATACAGCCTGAAAGTACAGTGCACAGTCACTTTAAGTGGAGTGTTTTAATGTTTAACAGACTCAAAGATTAACAGAATAATAGTTTATTTGTCGACACCTGCTTGAAAAGCACCAAATTTTTCTCTATGAGTGCATAATTGGGTAGGTACAGGATAAGATTGAAAGAGGTGGGTCTTGATAAAGGAATGTGAGTTAAGGCAGACATGTATTCCCAACCCCCACCCTTGGACTATCACTAAAATGTGTACTTTGACCCAGCTCACAGAAGCTATCAGCAACTCTGGCAGGCATTCACAGTTTAAACAAGCACAACTCTCTGATTAATTCTGAGGTTGCTTTACTTCATAAACAGTGCTGACAATTCCTTAAAGCTTGTGGTGTTACAGTTGTGTTCACTGGTGGAATGAGATAGACATTACAGAAACTAGACTCAAGTCTCCTGAACTGAACCACACCTCTGGGTTTGGGCTGCTGATACTGGAATGCTGTAGCAGTGAGGCATGGTCCTGACCACATCTCCTGTTTATGAACAAACCATAAACCTGGAGCTAGCGACCATGACTAACCACTGCATTCAAATCAGTCTCCATTCAAATGGCCAATGCAGTATGTCAATAGAATTTTGTAAGACAAAGGCTAATATTTCACAGCAATATTTTACAATATCACAGCATTGTAGTATTATATTAATATAATATATTTGTATTATATTAATACTACAACAAATAAATGTTACTCTGCTACATTGATAGAACCAATAACTTCAATATACATTATATGAAGGACATTTGTGTGACATCATCTAAGTAATATGTGAAACAAAGCTTTCACAAGAAAGATAAGGTCATAAATCAGCCTTTTAGTCATTCGCTAAATAGGGAGTCTGGGTCCTCTCACCCCAAGATTTACAACTAGAGTCTCCCATGGCTCACTCCCTTGCCCCCCCCCCCCCCCAACACACACACACACACATACACACACACACACACACACACACACACACACACACACACACACACACACACACACACACACACATACTCCTTCTCTGCCCCCCTCCTCAGATTCCCCACATTCCTCAAGCTTATCTTGAAGAATGGATCGGTGGGCTTGAGTAAAGGCTGAATTAGAACCCCTCCCTGCTCTCTATAGGGCCAGTATGTGTGCACCTTGAAACATCTCTTTAGAAGTCAGGCAGCGGTAGTTTCACATTCCTGACATGATCAGGATTCCATCTGGCCTTTTTTCCCTCCTTTTGAGATAAAGCCGCCCATACTGACTAAGTCTTTAGAACGGTGCTTATAACGTGCTAATAATGAAATCATGTACAATTACTTTCTCAAAGTCCCATCACTGATACACAGAATATTAAAACAATTATTTAATATAGAGACACAACATACTGAATACACTATGAGAAGCATAAAAACTGAACACAACTGGTTAGGCATACAGTAGCAATTATAATTGCACATTCATAGACTGAATAGCATGCACAAAAAAAATGTCAAGGCCACTTCCTTGAAATTGAATTGAATGATTTTATTTGTTAATGGCTCTCTGACATTGCCTCAACAGAAACTCCTGGGCGTATCCCAAGCTGAGATCAGGCAGAAATGCCAGGAGAGAGTGAAGGAGCTGGAGGAGCTGAGGACAGCAGTGGACTCGCTAAAGGTAAGAAGAAAATGTCTCATAGAAATCCAAGATGTTCCACTAAACACCTGTTTTGAGTATTTAACTGTATTTAATTGACTAAGTAATGTTCAGTGACAGTGATAATGTTCTCTTGAGAGACACATTTAGGTGTTGCCAGAACACTGTGATCAATATGAATTGGCTAGCGACATTTCTGATTCCTAACAAACTAGAGGAGAATACATCAAGTTTGTGTATGTATCTAAGTGTAATGAGTGATAGCTTTTAACTGTGTGTTTCCTGCTTAGAGCTCAGCCCAGAGAGCCATGGTAGAGAGTGAGAAGATGTTTGAGGAAATGATCCGTTCCATTGAGAGGATGAGGTCAGAGGTCACCAAGATGATTGGCATCAACGAGAAGGCTGCATTCAACCAAGCCGAGGGGCTGGTGGAGCGACTAGAACAGGAGATCGATGAGTTGAAGAAGAAGGAGACTGGCCTCAAACAGCTTTACAGCACAGAGGATCACATCCATTTCCTACAGGTGAGACAGCCTATACATACAGTACAAGTTGCAAATTCTGCCATTTACAATAAAAGTCAATAGATCCACACTCTAGCAAGGTAAAAGAAAACAAGGTATGTGGAAGGTTCAATGGTGCAATTTGTGTTGAGGTTATACCAAGTATATTCAACAATAATTCATTCTCATATTTCTCTGCTGCTTGTTGCTAAGTGACGATTCTTATCTTATCACATTTACCTTTTTCTCTCAGAATTTCAACTATCTCTGTACTCCCACCGATGATGGATTCATACCCAGAGTGACATTGAACCCAGATTTCTCCTTCGGGGCAGCCAGGAAAGCTGTGGCTGAGATCAAAGAGCGTCTGGAAGAGCTTGGCAGAGAAGAACTGATGAAGATCTCCAAGTCAGGTAAGACCCTACCTACTGAGGAAAGCAGTGTCTGACAACATTATGTTTAATGTAAAAGATATATCCATGCTCTTAATAAACAAGGAAAGGAAACTCAATATTCTGTTGCTTATAAACCTATCCTGTTACCTCTTCCAGTGAATGAAGTGCCTGTTTATACGACAGACAGTAGGACCAGAGAGAGAAGCAGCAGAGGTGAGTGTTGAGATGGGTGTGCTCTATGTTGTTCTGTTCACCATGTAAAGTTACCAATAGCAAACTATAGAACAAATGGGCCACATATAATATCAACAATATTGCTGTTGTTGTTTAGATTTTGTTGAGTAAATGCCTATATATTATACATACAATAGTATATCATACAAAAGGTATCATGTTGTTTAGAATCAACAGATAACTTGTTGTTTCTAACCCTAGTTAAAGAAGTAACAGTGGACAGCGCTCCTCCTCCAGAGCCCAGGAACAGATCAGAGTTTTTGAAGTGTGAGTACTTGTTCAATAAACCCCTATTCTCTCCTCATAAACCTCTTGACACATTCATTGTCCCCAGAACAGTTGTCTAATGTTGCCAATTTACTTCAATCTTTCATCTAGACTTCTGCCAGCTCAGACTGGACTCCAGCACGGCCTACAAGGAGCTGCACCTTTCAGACACCAACAGGAAAGTGATCAGGACCAGGGACCTGCAGCCCTACTCCGAGACCCCAGAGAGATTTGACAGCTTTGCCCAGGTGCTGTGTCGCGAAGCCTTGTCTGGAGGCCGCTTCTACTGGGAGATAGAGTGGAGTGGAGAGTTCTCCATGGGAGTGGCCTACAAAGGCATTAGCCGAAAGGGCAAGGGCTCTCTGTGTCTGCTGGGCTACAATGATAAATCCTGGAGTCTGTTGTGCTCTGACACAGGGTACTCAGCCTGGCATAATAGGGTGGACAAGGCCATCAATGCCCCCCATTCTCCAAGGATAGGGGTCTACCTGGACCACAGTGCAGGGGTCCTGGCCTTCTACAGTATTGGCAACAACATGACCCTCCTGCACAGGTTCGAGGCCACTTTTGTTGAGCCTCTCTATCCTGGCTTTGGAGTTGGAACCTCAGTCAAGATCTGTCAACTCAAATGAGTAGATTTGATTCATTAAAGGTCCAGTATGTAGTTTTGAGCTTTAAAAAGTGCTAAATGGCCATGATAAATCTGTAAGGATAAAGGAATGATGTATGATAAAGTATATTCTGATAAAGGGGACATCTGGGATTCCCCCGCCACTTTTTTGTAAAACAGCTGAGGGATGGGGCTGTAGAAATGTAAACACTCTCAAATTCATAGATGGAGCTATGGATGCAAGGATTGACCATCCATGAGATCAAAATAGTTTTATAGTTTTAACCATGTTTTGAAGCTATACAGTGTATGTTTACAATAACATTGTTTACAAACAAGCTTATGTTTTGGGTTCTGATGGGGTAAAATAGTTTAACTAAACTCATGAGGCATTTATATTCTTCAAGAATAAATGGATATATGTCATTAATTGAAAAATCTAAAATGGATGTAGCAATGCCAGATTGCCCCTTGTGTCCATAAAATATGATGTCGAGGTTGAGCACTGGCCTTTACATTTTGATGTTTTGTTTGTTACAAGGACATGCACATAGAAAATGTAGCATATTTAAGTTTTCACATTTTCAGTGTGGCAACGGAAGACAGCAAAGCGCAAAACTACATGGCTCACCTTTAATGAAAAAAATGAATGCTTTATTTTCCTTTTGTTTCCCACATTCTGTCTTTTGAGTACTTTTGAGTATTTTTATTTGAAACTGTGCCATATTGCTGTTTTTTTTTTTTTTTTATCAATTTGCTAAATATTCCTGAAAAGTCCATATAGTTGGAAAAGCCTCTAACCTTTTATTCCACATTCAAGTATTCCTTATGTAATATTTAAAAAAATGTTTAAAAAGTATATTTATCTACACAAGGGCCAACCAAAATGTGGTTATACAGTGTATGTAAGCTACCAGTTTGCCTTTTATGACAAGAATGACGTTGATATTTTCAATAAACATGAGTTGAACACTTGCATTTGTGTGATTTGACATGATCTGTTTATCATTATCATCTATCCCCTTTGTACTGCAAATACACATCACTCCCCAGTTTATTGTCACAGTTAATTAAAGTTGAAGCAGCCTTACAAACCTAAAAATAGCCTACAAATTATTTATACATTTTTAAATGACTGATGAATTTGTGAGTTAAATGATGTGGCAAATTAGGGATTATTCATGCCAAGACCTGTTTAAATCAGATCTGTGTCCCAATACATAATTGAATCATGCCAATAAATCCCAAGAGGGTTCTTGGACTGTAATATCGCATGAAATGGCGAGCACATTCTCCCATTGCTCTGTCCAGTTAACTCCAAGCTTGTGCGTAGCCATACCTCCAAACCACGTTGTTCTCACGCGTCTTTTGGATGTCTGGAGAATTTTAGATTAGCCAAAATTCTGGGTTTTGTTTTTTTGCTCCGCCCAAGCAAAGTATTTGATTAGTTTAGGCATTCAGAACTAGTAACGCCTGGTCTCAACCAGGTTAAATCCAAGACAGATTGGCTAATTTAAAAAATCCACAAAAGAGGCGCGAAAGAAACGTTTTGGAGATTACAAGGGACTGAATGTTGTCCACCCCACTTTCATTGAGACACACTCAGTGGTGTTTTTGGTATAGCCCAATGTGTATGGCAGATACTGTACATTGTTGTTAATCGTTTGTAATAAATAGATTTTGGCTACTGCATGAATATCAATGAAACAACTGTCCAATATATGTATTTATAAACGTTTTATTCGAAATTAGACAGCGTTTTTATTTGGAAGCGTTCGACAAACCGGAAGTGTATTTAAATCGGCTGGCTTTGATATTGCGCAATAATCTGAATTATGTATTTAATGGCTTTTTTTCGGGTGCAGTTTGCAATTTAGCTAATATGCGTTTGTATCGAGCTAGCTTTATGCAATGTAGAGAGTCACTACAGTATTTATCCAATTAACATTAGGCAGCCATAAGCGCTTTTCAACTCGATAATTAAAATCAAACCACCCGAGTACATTTTCACACCAATTCGGATTTCCACACTGTACGCATCTGCATACTCGAGTCGGATATAGCAGGACACCGGATAAGTGAGTTCTTCCGACCTACAACATCCAGGAGAAGCAAAGTTTAAAGCAGAATTGATAGATAGATATTGATCCCCGAGGGGAAATTAAGGCGTTACAGCAGCTCACATCACAAACAACAACAACAACAATACAATAAAGTGACATAGAATAATAAAATGAAATAGACATCTGAAACATTATATACAGTAAAAACAGTCCAGTATGATTTAACCCATTTAAAATCATTTACACCCTATGATTTATCCCCCAGCCTGACTCTGATCACCCCGATCGAGGCAGCCGGAGGAGACGTTGTACTGTCTTATTGCGGCAGGCAGAAAAGATCTACTATAAGCACTCCTTAGTGCAATGTGGTTGTAATAATCTGTTGCTAAAGGAGCTTCTCTGCTCTGCCAGTGTCATGTAGGGGATGGGAGGGATTGTCCATGATGGCCAGGAGTTTGGTCCTCATCCTCCTATCGGCCACCTCCTCCACAGTGTCCAGGGTGACATCGAGGACAGAACCAGCTTTCCTAATAAGCTTGTTCAGCCTCTTGGTGTCACCTTCCTTGATGCTGCCCATCGCGTACAGGACTGCGCTGGCCACCACTGACTGGTAGAACATGGTACTTGGAGCTCTCGACCACCTCCACGTCCTCTCCCTGGATGGAAACAGGAGACAGGGGGACCCTAGTCCTCCTAAAGTCCACCACCATCTCCTTTGTTTGGCTGATGTTGAGTAGCAGGTGGTTCTGCTCACACCACTCAACAAAACTGTCTACCAGTCCTCTGTACTCGGTCTCCTGGCCCCCACTGACACATCCCACAATAGCAGAATTGTCCGAGAACTTCTGCGGATGGCAAGTATCTGTGTTGTGCCTGAAGTCCGAGATATAGAGGGTGAAGAGGAGGGGAGCCAGAACTGTCCCCTGGGGGGTGCCAGTGTTACTCACCACCCAGTCCGACACACATCCCTGCAGCCGTACAAACTGGCCTGTTGGTCAGGTAGTTCGTAATCCAGGAAACAATGGGGGAGTCCACCTGCATCCTCAGCAACTTATCCGCAAGTAGTAAGGACTGAATGGTGTTAAATGCACTGGAGAAGTCAAAGAACATGACCTGCACAGTGCTGCCAGCCTTATCTAAATGGGAGTGAGCTCTGTGTAGCAGGTAGATGATGGCATCATCCACACCAATGTCTACCTGGTAGGCAAACTGCAGGAGGTCCAAGGATGTCTTCACCAGGGGCCTTGTACTCAATAATATATCTTTTTGTATATTTCTTTTCTTGTCAGTCCACCATTGACATGCCATGGTCCCGAAATATTATTATTTTGCACAACAGAGCCTCATAGATACCCTAATAGCAAGCTTAGACAAACTTCCTTTTTCTAGGAAGTAAATATGAGCTCACAGCCATGATATCTAAGAGGTTTGTATACACAAAGTAATTATATTTTGGGACCATATCGATGGTAGGCTGATGAGAAATATATATATATTAAAAAAAAAAAAAATTCCGCTTTAAGCACGCTTGATGCCCCCTCTGGTGGTGAATGTGAAATGGTTGTGTCTCCGCTTTACATTTATCTGGCGCTTGCACACCTACTTCATTGGATATAGACCGATAGTCCGTAAGGTGCTATTATATCTTTATATGTATCTATATTGTTTCTGTGGCGCTTTCCACGCTGGGGCTGAATTCGCACCTCCTCCTTTGGAGATTGTTACGGATGACCACTGTCAAGACACATCATCAATTCAGATTTAGCAAAAATCAAGATCTATGACTGATAAAACTCTGACATTTCGTTAAATAATTTTAGTTTCTATGTTACAGCTATGTATGTTCTGCACTTGAAAGTTGTATTTTATGAAAATCTCAAGAAGTAGGGTCGAATATCCACAGCCTTAACTTCTACCCGGACGCTTACTTGGTTGCAAACCGTTGCATAGAGCGCTTCCGTCAACTGTCTTAGCAAAAGTTGGCCCCTCGTTTACAAGAATGATTTAGTCACACCAGCGTCGTTTTGTTTATTCAGTCTAAAATAAGACCCAATCTAATAAGGTAATACATTTTCCTCATTGCATGTTGGAATCTCTCCTTTTTTCCCGGACAGATGACATACACCCTAGCCGGCTCTAGTAGCTAACGTAAGCTAGCTAGCTAAACGATAGACGTCCATCCAAAACAGACTACTTCATACTTGCTGAGATAAGATGAACTAAAAACATAGCGGGACAGAACACATAGATCAAGCCACGAGTCTTGCATATTTAATATATTTGGTGTTTGCCTAGGATGGATGGCTAGCACTGTTTGGTTCGTTACCCACCTGCTTCACCACATTACAAAAGTACAAAAGTCCATCTCTATCAATCATCTTCCTATAGTAGTCCCTATGGTTTTCAAGTGTCTGTCGTTCCATGAAGAAAATGGGGGTTGCGCAGAATTGAACATGTTCTCACTTTTAGGTTTTGAAGATGGCTTCAAATAGTGGAGAAAGTTCAGGACTGAGGACCAGCGTGGCATCAAAGTTTTTTACTGGAGAAGAGGATGCAGCTATTGTTGATATGACCACCAGTGAAAAGGTATCCGCAGAACCACTTAATTTTTCTAGATTTCTCAGCTAAAAATAAAAATAACAACAGGATATTATTCAGTCAATCCTAACATGTCTGTTCCCACTTATAACACAGGTTGTGGACCTTCTGAATCAGGCTGCTCTTATTGCTACCGACAGTAAACTTACAGTTCTCAAACAGGTTTGTAATGTGCTTTCTTGAAGCCAGTTTATGGTCCCCAGTAATAAATTCAACTACGAAATCTGATTAAAGATTTTTTTTGGAATAGCCTACATGTATGTGAATTGTTCAGCCTTTTATTTATTTTAAACCTGTGAGATATAATCCTCCATGCTGAAAATTCTCTTTAATGGTCTTTTGTCATCATTCAGGTCCAGGAGCTGATCATCAACAAGGACCCTTCACTGCTTGACAATTTCTTAGATGTAAGTATGTTGCTCCGCTAACACCAGGGCTGTGTCAAGATCATCACTTATGCATTCTTTACTGTGTATGCCTCAGAGACATGCATAGATTTGATGTAAATAGACTCAGAGTGTACAATTATGCCCCCCTCTCCCAATAGGAGATCATAGCCTTTCAGTCTGATAAGTCAATGGATGTGAGGAAGTTTGTCATTGGTTTCATTGAAGAAGCATGGTGAGTGTTCAGACCTATTTGTCTCTGTCACACTGCATACTCACTGGCAACAGACATCAAATGAATGTATGTTTAATAAATTAATTCTTGAAACCAGATGCTGTGTAGCTAGCTTTTATCAAGACCTTTGGGTGTTTTTGTCTCAACAGTAAGAGGGACAATGAACTTCTGCTAAGACTGATTGCAAACCTGAATATGCTGCTGAAGGATGAAAGTGTCAATGTGGTGAAGAAGGCTATTCTCACCCTCACTCAGCTCTATAAAGTGGCACTGCAGGTACACATTTGAATGACTCAAACTGCACATTATTGCCCTTTTTGAGCCATGCGATGTAGTGTCGTGTTGCTGTTTATTCAAGGTTTTTTGTTTGTTTTTATGCCAGTGGCTGGTGCGTTCCAAGGTTGTGTCAGAGATGCAGGAAGCATGCTGGGACATGGTGACTCAGATGAAGGAGGAGGTTCTGGCTCTGCTGGATTCTGAGAATGATGGAGTGCGCACTCATGCTATCAAGTTTACAGAGTCACTCATCATCACCCTCTCACCGAGGACATCAGACTCTGACACTCCCAAGCGTCAGGAGGGAGATATCAGCTTGGACAAAATCCCCAAAGACCATGCCTATATTCGTTATGGTGAGGGGGTCACATTTAACTTAGGCATTCAAAATTAACGTTTTGACTATTGACAAAAAATATTGCTTAAAGACATTTTCTATTCAGTTTTTACTTCTCTGCTTACTTTTAATTTCCATATGCACCCAAGTATAAAGAGTTGTTTGTGCTATAAAGATTGTAGGTTGGTTTCACAGTACATACAGTACCTCTGATTATGTGTGCATGAACTGAATGATGCAGTCTGTGTCTCTTGATCTGACACACTCTGTCGGGTTTTCCTCAGATACCCTGTGTGAGGAAGGAAAGTCTGCACTGGAGCAGCTGCTGAAGTTCATGGTCCACCCTGCAATCTCCAGTATCAACCTGACCACGGCACTTGGTTCTCTGGCCACACTTGCCCGCCAGCGGCCCATGTTTATGTCTGAGGTGGTGCAGGCTTATGAGACGCTGCATGGTCAGTATGGCACTACAGTGATATTAAACATAGACCACAAGCTTTTGTTCATGATGCTTTGAACACGTTCTTCAACAGTTGTCTAGCAGATGATACCCCTCTCTCCTCCATGTTTGAGAACTACACTGATATGTATAAGCAGAACTTGATTTTTCCTGCCCCAGTGATAATGGAGCTTGTACATTTAACAAAACATGGTCTCTGATTATGCATTCAATATAATTTCAAAGAGTTTAATTTCTTTTTTTTTTTGTCTCTCATTAGCCAACCTACCCCCAACCCTGGCCAAGTCTCAGGTGAGCAGTGTACGTAAGAATCTAAAATTGCACTTGGTCGCGGTGCTCCGGCATCCCTGCAGCCTGGAGTTTCAGGGTCAAATCGGCACTCTTCTCCTGGACCTGGGTATGTCCCAGAGTGACATAGCCCGCTGCACACCAGCGCCACGTGAGCAGCGCAAAAGGCCTCGCCATGAGCCCTACACAGAGGGCAAAAAGATCAAGCTGGGTGAGAGGAGATATTGCACAGGTTCTGACTTATATTCACTACATTTTAAAAACTCCTCATTACCTGATTAAAGCAGTTCCATACAGTCTTTGATCTGACCTACATTTGTGCCACACTTTCAGAACCAGCTCTTATGGAGGATGATGAAGACAAAGAGGAACCAGCCCCCCCTTCAGTCTCCAAACCCTCCTCTGTGCCAGTAGCACAATCAGCCATTGACCTCACTGCTGAGTTCCTGCGCCCTCTGCTCTCCCCAGAAAATGTTGCCAATCTGGTGAGCTGCTGTGGTAGACTGATATATTAAGACATTGTACTCAACAAGTGAAGGCCATCTTCATGCTTGTGTTGCTCCTTCACATGCAGGTGCTGATCAGCATGGTCTACCTGCCTGATGTCATGCCAGCTTCATTCCAGGCCACATACACACCAGTGGAGTCTGCAGGCACGGATGCCCAAATCAAGCACTTGGCCAGACTGATGGCCACACAGATGACTGCAAATGGAATTGGACCAGGTTAGAAAGCGGGAGAAGAGGGTAGTTGAAAGATACAAATCTAGCAATATGACTTGGTAAACCAAGTTGACTCAGATTTCATCAATAGAAAAATGTGTCTTCATTTTAATATCAATCTAAGTATCTTGCATTAACTTAAATCTGCCTCAATTTCTCTCCAATTTAATTCAAGGACTTGAGCAGTGCAAAGCACGTGAAGAGGACACTGGGAAGGAAGAGGCCAAGGATGAAGGGGAGTCCTCTTCCAGTGCAAAAGACCTGCTCATCATTCGCAAAGGATCAGCTGTGTCCCTGGGTCAAGCCATCTCTGTGGTGGGAGGCTATGGGGATAAGACTCAGCCCACTGAAGAAGCTCCCCTCGTCAAAAAGCTCCCTGAACCCATCCTCCCCTCCACACAGACCAAGTGAGATTCTAAATCACTACAATTACCACACATACCCACTTGCACACCATGGCATATTTAACATGTGGCTTATAGATGACTTTGTTTGTATTTTTCCTTTTTTTATTGCAATATTTAGAACACCAGGTGCAAGTGGGAGGAAAAAAGTGTTCAGATTGGCTGATGTGATCCAGCCTTTAACAGATGCCCAGGTTGAAAAGTTGACCAACTTGGCAGTCAAACGCATCCTGAATTCAGAAAAAGTTATTGCACAGAGTGGGATGGCCCATGTGAGTGTTCCACACATATAATGTCTATCTCTGGGAGATAAAAATAGAGAAATGAAAGACAAATCAAGTTTTTATGTAAGGATAGACATACTTGTTCTTGTGTGTAATGTAATCACAACACTTAACTTTGTGTGGCAGGTCCGTGTGAAGCTTCTATCAAGACTTGTAACCCAGTTCGAGGGGATGATGAAGGAGGAAGTGCTGGAGTTCATTCTGGAGGACATAAGGACCAGGAGCGACCTGGCCTTTTCTCTTCTCTACCAAGAGTACAACACTTACCTCAGTCAACAGCCAACTGGGTTGTTGGACAGCTATGATCACTGCCTCTTCACTTTGCTGTCTGGCCTGCAGGAGAAGCCAGAGCAGAGGGATGGGTGAGAAACATCATCTTATTTTTGTGTGTACACAGTTTTAATGGCTATGCAGTTAAATAGAAATGTATAGATGAAACTAAGTGAAAACTGTCATAATGATCAATGGAAATCTGAGTGAAAATCCCTAAATCTGCCCTCCTGTTTCTCATACTCGCTTGTTTAATCTCTCCTAATCTAACCCTCTTGTTTATTGCTGCCCCTTCTTTCAGACTTTTTACAAAGCTTGTGCTGGAGGCTCCTGTAATTACTGAATCAGCGTTGGAAGTAATACGACGTTACTGTGAAGATGAGGTAATGAGAATTTTGGTGATGGTATCTTCAAACCTGACACGGTGTCGAAATAATCAATAATCTGTCATGAGACTGATGTGATTCTTGTTTTGTTGTGTTAGTCACGGGTGTATCTGGGCATGACTACTCTGAAGGAGCTGATCATAAAGCGCCCCTCAAGGCAGTTCCAGTATCTCCATGTGCTTCTGGACCTCAGCTCACATGAAAAAGAGAAGGTGACTCGTCATCCTCCATATTCCTGATCCCATGACATCCCATAGATTGAATAATTATTAACATAAAATTAAAATAAAATGCTGTACTTCTGAGTTACTGTTTGGTTAATGAATTATCCATGGCATATGTTCTCATTGTGTATTTTATGTCCAGGTGCGCTCCAACGCGCTGGCCTTCATTAAGCGGATGTATGAGAAGGATCAACTGAGGGACTACATTGAGAAGTTTGCCCTTAACTACATGCAGCTTCTTGTACATCCCAATCCTCCATCGTTACTCTTCGGGGCTGACAAAGACACAGGTTTGGCTTACACATAGGCCTTTTAAACACACACACACACACACACCATGTCTCTTTTTTGAATGGCATTTTTACTCACTGTACACCTTTCTCACTTCCACACAGAGGTGGCCTCCCCCTGGACAGAGGAGACAGTGAGACAATGCCTGTACCTCTACCTCTCCCTCCTGCCTCTCAACCACCGCCTAGTGCATGAGCTGGCCTCCGTTTACACGGAGGCCATTGCTGACATCAAGCGCAGTGTGCTTCGGGTGATAGAGCAGCCTGTAAGCCTCTTATCCTTCTTTGCTCTGTTTTGTCATGGCTCTTTCTGCTCCAGTGTTTGGCCAGCACTCCAGGTTAATGAGTTGTTCTCCGTGTCCAATAGATCCGTGGAATGGGGATGAACTCTCCCGATCTGCTGCTGTTAGTTGAAAACTGTCCAAAAGGAGCTGAGACTCTGGTCACTCGCTGCTTACACATTCTGACAGATAAAGGTAAAGCACTGTCTGACTCCTCTGCCCAACTTGTTCAGAGATGGCCTTTACGCTATGAGGAGAGAGATGGGATTGCGTCAGCTCTACAGGCTCTAACGGACTGTTTCTTTGCAGTGCCTCCATCACCAGAACTGGTGGAAAGGGTGAGAGACCTGTACCACAAACGAGTGCCAGATGTTCGCTTCCTGATCCCTGTCATCAATGGCCTAGAAAAGGTGAGGTCCTGTCTAAAAATTAAAGGATTAAGTTTTCCAACCAAAATAATTCCTCATTAGGTAGCTAACAGTGGCATCATAACAGCGTGAGTAATAGGTGGGTGTTGCATTGACACTACTATTGCTATGTTGTACAGAAAGAGGTGATTCAGGCTCTTCCCAAGCTTATCAAGCTCAACCCGATTGTAGTGAAGGAAGTCTTCAACCGTCTCCTTGGCACCCAGCATAGTAAGATTCCTTCATCTTCCACTGATGCTGTGTGATTAGCTTTAACACGGTGTAATAACTGTTGATGTTCTGTCATCACACTTGTCATCTATACTTATCAGGTGAGGGTAGTTCTTCAATGTCCCCTCTTACCCCTGGTGAGCTCCTCATTGCTTTACACAACATTGACTCAACGAAGTGTGACATGAAGTCTATCATAAAAGGTAAGTTGTCTTCATGACAACACAACTGTTCAACTTTTTCTCTGCACTAATTTTAAGATTTTTCTGAATGTTGGAAATGTATGAACTGTTGAGAGTAATTTATTTGTGTCTGCAGCAACCAACCTGTGCTTTGGGGAGAGGAACGTGTACACGTCGGAGGTGCTGGCGGTGGTGATGCAGCAGCTGATGGAGCAGAGTCCTCTTCCTATGCTGCTGATGCGCACGGTCATCCAGTCCCTCACCATGTATCCACGCCTGGGAGGCTTTGTCATGAACATCCTGTCGCGCCTCATTGTCAAGCAGGTCTTTAGCCTTGAAGCTCCTTTCTTAAACTAACACACATTTGAGCACAGTGATGCAAAACTTTCAATTAATATTTGCCTTCATATTTGCCTAAATTCATATTTTGCAGAATGTAGGTAACCTGCCCTGTATTGGTCCTGTTTGTTGTGCAGGTGTGGAAGTATCCCAAGGTGTGGGAGGGTTTTGTCAAGTGCTGTCAACGTACCAAGCCCCAGTCCTACAGTGTGCTCCTCCAGTTGCCTCATGCTCAGCTTACCAGTGTGTTTGAGCGATGCCCGGAGATGAGGGAGCCTCTTCTTCAGCATGTCCACTCTTTCACCCCCCATCAGGTAGCATCATTCACTCATGAATCTCTCTCTAACATCTTGAGGCTCTTGGATTGTTGTGTAATGCTAATAGACCTGGACACTGCTTAAAGTCAGTTACCTGAGCTTGACTCATCTGCTTATAGTTCCTGTGATGTCTTGTCTGTTACCATCGTACTTATTGATCCCACCTTTTAATCTTATTTTTGGTCTCTCTGTTTTTAACCACAGTCTCTAACCCTTGTGTTACAGCAAGCCCACATACCTGCCTCTATCATGGCAGTCCTGGAGGCTAATAACAAGCCACAGGAGCCAGTGCCTGAGCTTGAGCCAATGGCGCCTGTAGTGGAGAGAGAGGTAATAGACACAGGGAACACAGATGGCAACCATATTGTCACAAACATATTTCCTGTTAAAATGCTAAATGAAACACCGTCCCTCATTCCTTATCACTTTTTTCCACTCTACACCACCTTCTTTTTCACAACATAGGTTGAGCCACCCATTGCAACCCCTGCAGTACAAGCAGAACCTCTCTCAGTACCAGTGAAAGATCCAGAACCACCAGCTCAGCAATGTCTGCCAATGAGGAAAGAAGAAGAGGAGGCCATGGAGGAAGGAGAGACAGACCCCACTAGTCAAGAGGGAACAGGAGAGACAGTTTCACAGGTAAATCAAGTCTACTTTTATTTGTGTTACAGTGATTGTTGTCATGCAGGATTTTTCAAAAGGGTAAAGTATTGAATAGATTAATACAAATCAGTTATGTTTCTATCAGGTGGAATTGCCAGATGTGAATGAAAACTCCACATCAGTTCCCACTGACTCAATAGAGGAACCAATGGAGGAGTTGCATACTGAACCTTCAGATGGCAATGACCAATTAAAAGATGTCACAGAAGACAGCACCACAGAACCCGAGACTGGCACGGGAGAGGCAGAATGATGCCTCATCAGAGCAAATGTATGAATGCAATGCAGCTATTCAGTTGGGGTTAGGGTTTGTCCGGGGTCTTTAGTTTTGGATTTGTTAATAATGCAAAATACAATGTGGACTTGTATTTGTGAAGAAAAAAAAAAGGAGAAGCTATGTAGGGCTAATGTACCTATTTTTTGTTTCAAAATCATCATAGAAAAAAATGTCATGAGTACAGAATAAAATGTGTACCTGTTTTTTGTCTCCTGTTTTTTTTCAAGTGCACTTTAAAAACGTGTGAAGATGAATATGAAGAATTCTGTGACCTACAGTATACTGTGTAGCCTACTGTAGTAGCTGGATTCAATAATGACAATTCTTTCATTAATTGGACAATGAGAAATTTACGAACTAGTTTGATTTTCTGAGTGGGTCATGAATGCACCATATGATCCCCGAGTTTCCTACTTAAAATAACGAGTTGGAGGGCCGTTCAAATATATTTTTCCCACTCGTATTTCCGAGTCTTAAAAGACACATTAGCTTGTCCTTTTCAGGTCCACTGGCAGGGGATTCATTGATTGATTGGACGATGGTTTGATACAAGCAGTACCACCAGCATAGCAACCGTTTTGTTTACCATAGCAACATGCGTCGTAGTTTCTCTGGGAAGGAACTTGGTTACCGATAGCTAGTTTTACAAGCTATCGGTTGAGATATTTGTAGTTTTAGCGAAAGTTTTGGGCATTGACAGTGTGCCGAATGTTAGATTAAAATTTAACTGGAAGGTTAAAAACGGTTTTTTGTTGTTGTCAAGCGCTCAACCGAGAGATGGAGTCTCAGGAGGGAGCACTGAACAGCCAACGGGAGCAAACGGCTATCTGCTTCAAGGCATTTATGCTTAAGAATAGTACGAAAAGTAACCTCAACCTGTGAGTACTTGATGCTGGTTTTTCACCCCAAATGGGATGTCATGTTCCTATTTTGAGTATAGTTAAGAGAATTTGTTATCGTGATGGTTAGCGTGTGACTCTAGTGGGAATTGATCCCTGGTGGTGTGTCAGATAGTGTTCCTGATCTGACACTGTGTTTTAAGAGTAATCTAATGACAATTATTGTAAAATAAGAATGATAGTGCCTTACACTTATGACACTTGATCCTCCAAAGCAATTTCATGATGACTAATTACGGTTGATGTCGACCATGAATATTAATGTTATCATACTCTTTTGCAAAATATTCTTAAAAATGCATAAAACACTTGGAATGCAATGGTGACATGTAAATAAGGCATCATCAATTATGTTTTGCCTTAGCTACCTCTTAATATTGCAATCAATAGAATGGGAACACGATCTGACAAGAGAACTGACATGACACCGGGTCCCCAGCTCCCAAAGAGAGTGAACCAACCCCATAAAGTCAGCCTACATAGCATATGACTGCCTTAGCAGTGCTTGCAAGTAACACATTGCTGGCTCAGGCTATTGTCATTATGCTACCTCCATTGATGAGTGTCCCTATGCTTCACTATCTCAAATTCCTTAAGTGGACATGCTCACAGCTACCATCCCACTTTCAACACCAGTGTTGTGAATGGGGGGTATAGCCGGCAGTGTGCAACTGCAGTAGTGCGAATAAAACCTCACAAAGCAAGTGCACTGTCCACAGTGATAATATAGTCTATTCCCTCCCCTTGCTTATAACAGCTAAGACTAGTGTGGTTAAACCATATTGTCACGTGAATACAGTATCACTGATACATCACTGTATTCTCAAATACTTCTCAGTTATGACCATCTTGCACGGTTACTGACCAAGGTGATGGATGAGCGTCCAGAAAATGTGGTCGATGTTATTGAGGACATGAGTCGTGAGGTCAAGCGGGGATTGCTGCAAGACAAGCAGAACACCCTGCGAGACATGCCGATCACACCAGCTGCTCAAATCCTTGCTGAGCAGCAGCGGCTGCTGTTCTCTCGGGGAGGCGGTGACGACGGTGACCAAGAGGAGGAACTGGTAGGACGAGTCCTTTCACATTCATGAACTAAGCTAGGCAACGATATAATGTGAAAAGCTGGAGATAGTCAGGAGCCAAAGATACCTTGAGAGACAACAAAGTAGTGACTTGGCTTGATCAATCATTTCTGTGAATGTCTTGTCTCTCACTAGATTGAAACACCCCTCCCTAATGTGGGTGAGCTTGGCTTTTTCCTGGAGCAGGCTGGGGTGGGCCTGGGCAGAGAGGAGATGCAAAGGGTCTTCCTAGCACTCAAGCATCTGGTGGATTCCCAACCCCTGCAGCGCTGCCGCCTCTGGGGCAAGATTCTGGGCACAGAGGGCAACTATATTGTTGCTGAGGGGGAGTACAGGGAGGGGGAGGAGGAGGAGGAGGAGGGTAATGAGGAAACAGCAGAAGACGAGGGAAGAAATGGGGATGCTCGGGATGATGATGAGGAGGCTGAGGTGGTGGAGGTGGTGAGTTACTAAAAAAAATAATCTGTATTATGTTCCAATGAAAACAGTGATTATTAAATGTGACTGATTTGATCATTTATTTTTGTATTATTCACAATAATTGAGAAATCAATTTGATTTATGCTAAAAAATTACATTTTATATTCAATGAAATGGTGATCTATTCTGTTTGCCTTTTAGATTGACCCTCTCCCACGATCTACATACAAGCCACCACCCGTAGTGCCAAAGGAAGACAACCGCACAGGTGTGAACAAGTTTACTTACTTTGTGTGCAGAGAGCCTGGCCTTCCCTGGATGAGGCTGCCTGCTGTCAGTCCTGCACAGATCACAGCTGCACGCCAGATCCGCAAATTCTTCACAGGGAGAATGGATGCACCTATCATCAGTTATCCCCCTTTCCCTGGCAATGAGGCCAACTATTTGCGAGCCCAAATTGCTCGTATCTCTGCCGGCACGCAAGTCAGTCCCCTAGGGTTCTATCAGTTTGGGGAGGAGGAAGGTGAAGAGGAAGAGGAGGGAGCCCGAGACAGCTTTGAGGAGAATCCTGACTTTGAGGGCATTGCTGTCCCTGAGATGGCAGAATCTCTATCCACCTGGGTGCATCATGTCCAGCACATCCTGCAACAGGTAAGTTATTACAGACACAGGCAGCTCAAATAATGACTTCTGTAAGGTATATCTCCGTTTTTTGCATGTGTTATTTTCCCATTGTGCCCTGTGAATAATAGCATGGCCTCTTCTAGGGTCGCTGTGTTTGGGTAAACCTGGCTGAGAAGCCTGAGGATGACTTTGATGAGGAAGCAGATGAGGAGGAGAAGGAGGAGGAGCCTGATGAGCCTGAGCCAGAAGTGGGGCCTCCCCTCCTCACTCCACTGTCTGAGGACGCAGGTCAGCCATCTCAGTCTGTGTTCATCAACAACCATCATTTTCACTCATGCTGCTGGTGGTAGGGTTGCATGATGTCCCTGTAATGAACCTGTGTATTTTTAGAGGGGGGATTTTACACACTTTATTGAGATAGCAGGGAAGTGAGAGGGCAGATGACAGATGAGGAGGAAGAGTAAATGGGTGGATTAGAACCTAGAGACAATGCCACTGCTCCACACTCTGGCTCCTTTCTGTGGTTAAAACTCACTTGGACTTCTTGCTGCTGTGCATTGCAGAGATCTCTAGCACCCCTCCCTGGAGCTCCAAGATGTCCTCCACCCTGATCTCTCAGTTTGCTATTGCTGTGTTGCGCTCCAACCTCTGGCCAGGGGCGTATGCTTATGCCACTGGAAAGTAAGATGCATTGTAATATCTTGATTTCCAGAATTGTACAACACTAGACATAGCATGGTTTATGACTTTTGTTGTCATTGTCTAGGTTTAGATGGGCAATATCACAGTTGTTAACTGTTATTCCTTCATTTAGGAAGTTTGAGAACATATACATTGGCTGGGGCATGAAATTTGCTGGGGAAGGGTATACGCCAACTGTTCCACAAATGCCCCAGCGGGAATACCCCAGCGGGCCAGAAATCACAGAGGCCCTGGACCCCAGTCTGGAGGAGGAGCAGGCACTAAAAGCAGCCCTGGAGGAGCAGAGAGCTGCCCAAGAGGAGACAGAGGGCCTGGATGGAGATGAAGAGGAGGAGGAAGACGATGATTGAGGAGGAATATTTGTGGAAGGGTTAAGGTTAGGGTTAGTAAAAAATAAATAAATAAATAAAGTTTAGTTCAAATAATAGAAAATATTTGATATGTTGACTAAAGCCTTAATTTGTCAAAAATGCACAAATAAAACAAATCACAATGTCCCATCTCTCCCCTTTTATTCAATGCATGAACATTATTGGCCACTTCAAATAAAAAAACCTTGATGGTCATTACGTTTGCTGTAAAGTAACTTTCAACGATCGTTCTCAATTATAGGCATTGCAGACAGTCGTGTCTTTACATATTGAAAGGGGCCTTGAGCTGGCAGTCCACTACCAGTAATGCCAAAATGAGTGCAGTTGTTTTTTGTTTTTGACTTGTCTCTTGGTGCTAGAATACCAAATTACTGAGAGCCTTGAGTGGAAATATGACAGGTATAAATATTTCCGTAACCGAAAATAACACCAAAAACATGAGGAAAAGTCACTTTCATTCTTTTTTATTAAAGGCATTAGTAGGTTCCTGCGATGAATAACTGATGCGTAACATACCTAGAATCTGAATTTTTCAATGTATTTTGACCAAACAGGTGAATCAAGTCACCTGGCTTTAGTCCTACCACTATACTGTTAATCAGATAGGAGGACAACAACATCTATAGATCATTGACTTAGTTATTTTCTCTAGGTTAACTGCAAACATGAAGATACTTCACAGGATAATAAATTTCTGAGCATAACAATTTCTATGCATGCTACCTCTTGAAAATCAAGCAGAGCATATTTTCTAATTGAGATCAAAATGAAGAATTAAATATAATACATAAACATTACATTGGGTAGGGTGACAACCAACATCCATGGATAAAGGTTCATAAATATTGGCAATTATTAGGTGAATAAATAAGGGTTAATGTTTTCATATTTTGTGTGTATGTGGAACTCTAATAGCAAATAATTCCAATGAAATGTATCCGCATACAGTCTACCTAAAGACATAGAACAAATCTTTTGAAGAAAAATACAAGGAGAAAGGAGACCTAAATAATTTTACCACCTCTCCCAAAGTTTAAACCTAATATAAGATGCCCATGTATCTGCATAAAAACTATTTTCAATGCAATGATCATTTGAAATTTCTTTGGATTATGAGACTGATATTGTGTAAATCAAGGACAGTGTAATTAACCAATGGCTAAGGTCATCCAAATAAGAAGGGGCAAACTTAAAATAAATGAAGTAGCCCCCTTGATGTTTTTGATTAAACAAGATCAGATTATCTATATTGAACTAACCAGTTTAAAGCTGTTAGTTTTGATATTGTTACTGTGACAGAAAACAACATATAACTAACATCAGCTACAACATGCTACTATCCATAATGTTCAGATGGGCTAGGCTAGCTATCCTTTCTTTATCTACCTGATACGATTCTAAAGGTTTTTGAGGGTAGTGTTTTATGGAGTCTGGGCCAGAACCCTTATTGCTTGACAATGACAATACATCAACAAGTGATATATGATTAGGCCTACACAAATATATATCCTGATTAAAGAATGATACAGACAGGAGAAAGAAATCAAAAGGAAGAAGTTATTCAGGAATGTGCACTTATACATTGTAGAGATCAAGGATTTTAAAGGGAAATGATTTTTTTTTTTTCTGAGGCATTAGTAAAGATTAGCGAAGGTCACTCTCATCATCCTGTATGGTTTTCTTGATTCTCAGGAGCATGGTGGTATTCCACTGATCCAGTCTTGAGATTGAGTCAAAGTCCTTCACCTATTAGAGAAGGAGAACAGGTTCAAGGAACAAAAGCATTATTTATATTCAAATAAAAAAATTGTGAGTTCAGAAAACAGAAACATTAACAACAAAAAGATGTTGACATATACAAAAGCATACACAACATATAATTGTCAATCCCAAATGAAATTAAAATAAGATAAAGAAAAGGCTAAACTTACTGCATCAGTGAATGCATCAACATCCTGTTCCTCATAAGCATCTAGAAGTTTCTGTTAAAAAATACAGGGCAGATACATTTTTCATTTTATACAGATACTGTACATTACCTATCCCTCAGGAAATGTCATGTTTAATCCTTGGTCTCTAGTCAGACATTAGTGATACTTACAAAAGTGCAGGCTATTACGATACTTATTTTAATAATGATAGGCATGTTTAACTAGAAACATTTTTAAAGGTATCTGAAAGGAATTAGGATCTTGTTCTAATGCATTTGTATTGTGCCATAGTCTGTGTCCCCTTTAAGTTCAATAAAGCGGACACTAAAGACCATTCCACTTGCCCACACAAATGAAATGTTGCCACTATGCTGAGAGAAAATGCTGTATTTGTAGTGAAAAAACAAACAAGTAACATATCATATACTGTATCGACCCACCTTAACCAGTTTGCATTCTCTTGAGTCTGAGAAGGCTGGAAACATTTCCTCATACCTCTGTACAGACAGCTGATGGTAGACAAGTAAGGAGAGCAAAGTGAGACTTGTGCATTCAAGGCAAACTGTTCATCTGGTTAAGATATACAGAATTAAAGACTTGTCACCTTTGCATTAAGCATGTCCACACAGAAGTGACAAAGTGCTGCTTTGAAGAAGTGATCTTTCGCACCATATTTCAAAAGGGTGCTGTCCATTGCATACGTTCCAATCTAAGCAGTCAAACAAAAACAAAACAAACTCAGAACACAATTGAGAAAGTCCACAAAAGTAGTAAGCCTACTTGGTAAAGACAGTGTTATACTCCATACTGTCCTTGTGTAAATACTGTATGCACACCTGCTCATAAATTTCAATGGCTTTCTGGTACTGTTCCAGTTGAGCAGCATGGGTGGCCACTTTGAGAAGGCACTTATTTGCAGCGCTGCAGTTAGATGGACAAGGCAGGAGTCAATTAAAAAAACATTGAGAAGTTAACTGAAATAAACCAACTATCCATGAGAGATTGACTTCACATCAGAATACCTGTTGGACTCCTCCCCTTTGAAGTAATCTGCTGCCTGTTCATAGTGAGCAATAGCCTGTAGATGTAAACATACCACAATTATGGCCTCTCATGAAAAATTAAAACGACACTACATCAGTATTAGGCTGGTTTATATAGAAAAATATCATGTTCTGTAAGATTTAATGGCTGACCTTATCAACATCTACCAGTTCCGTCTCATAGATCTCAGCAATAGATATGTGGTGTTTAGCTGCAATTGTGAAACGGCCCTGCAGACAAGAATAAGTTAAATAATCAGGTGAAAATATCAACATACCTTACAGTTAGACTTAAAATGGGCACCAGGCACACATTTCTATCATAATAGGCCGGTTTGAGTTTTCACAGGTCACAAATGTAGAAATACTGCCATGTTCTTACCATGTCTGTGTAAATTTCAATGGCGAGATTCAGACAATTGATGGCCTCTACGGAGGTGAAAAGTACATACAATTACTTACAGTGCCCTGCGTAAGTAATGGGAAAGTGAAGCATGTTTTCTTCGTTTGGCTCTATACTCAAACAATAACTATGAGGTTAAAGTAGAGATTCTCAGATATTGGTTTCATCATTTGGAAATGACAACACTTTTTATACATAGTCCCGCTATTTCAGGGCACTAAAAGTAATGGGACAGATTCATATAATGTGGAGCCCATCACAAATATTTGCACCCGGGCCCTTGACTATCTTACGCCACTGCTAAAACCGGGTATGACACCCCACATAATAGGAGAAGATCTAATACAGAGTAATGTTAAGTACCTTGTGGGTCCGCTTTTTTGAAAGCATTGCCAGCATCAATGAAGTTGATGGCTGCATCAAGTTTGTTTTGCATCTGCAGGTGAAGGCGTGCAGATTGGGAGAATGCGTTGCCAGCAGCTGAAACAAAGTATTTGCAGCTGTCAACTCAGATCCTCCACATTTTAAATTATTAATTTTCAACCAAATCCCATCTTACCACTCCAATTCTTTGCCATTTTGAACATGTTTCCAGCCCTCACATACATGTCACAAGCTTCCTCAAATTTACGGGATGAACCTCTAAAAAAAGAAGAATATGACTTGAAATGCTTGGCTATTATGTCAACATGATGAAAACAGCTGTCATCGGCTAGCTAGCCGTCAGAGCTACTGGTAATGAAGCTACATACCCCCCGAACAACGATCCAAGGACTGATTGCGAGGATTTCATCTTTTTATCAGCCTCGGCGAGGAGAGCTATCGCTTCCTTCTCTTTACCTGAGTTATCCATTGTTATTGAAACAAAAGTCGTATGCAACGTAAGGGGATATTCACTGCAGCACAGCCAAACCTCTGTGTGTATATTTCATGTACAGACAGATTATCTCACGTCTTTTTGTGTGCGCGTGATTTGAAACACGTTCTTATCTGGTTAGGCGTAGTTGTTGCCCGGCGGGGCGGAGTTTGAAATGGGTTTTAGGTTTCTGAGTCCGCCGCCCTTATGACCTTTGATTTATATACATTGCAGCAGCGTCAAATGTGATCAGAGTCAAATGAGACAGTCATTACTGTCTGCCATTACTGCGTGAAACGACTTTTGCTTTCTGATTTGTCTTGCATTTTCCCTAGCTCTTTGTGCAAATCGAGCAGACCTATTGTCTGAGACCTGGAAGTAAAGCCGTATTAGCGGTACCGGAAAAACATGATCATGGGTAAAATAAAGATAACTGCAAAATCACAAGCATTAAAACTGGGTTAAATTAATATGTTAATATTATATTGTGTACAAAAATAATAGTCTAAATTATATGTAATTCATAATGCAAGAATCACGAAGTTTGGGATGATCGAACGTGTTTTAATGTTACCAAGGATGTGGACAATCATCATATATATATATATATTTAAAAAAAACTATTACACAATAAGACAACACTGCTACCACTTAATATTTAATGCATTATTCATTGGAGCAAATTGTTTTCTTTTCTCGTTTTTCAGACGCCTACTTCAACTTTTAATGCAACCCAAAATCAGCATTTCAGTTCCCGTTCAAGGGTCTCGACCATGGTCTTGATTTGCGCTGTCGTAATTCCAAAATAAGGTAAATATATATGTGCGGTTCAGATTGAATCTTTATACATATTGCACATTATGTTGGTCAGTGATCAGCTTGGGAAACTTTTATTAGGCAGAGAGATCAGAAATGCTGACCAAAAACGTTGCCATTTCCTCATGCGCTTCTTCTTGACACAAAAACACGGAACAATGTGTTTTGTCTCATTAAGGTCGTATGAATCAAGGGGTATTCACATATAATATTAGAAATTACTGTAAATCTGCCTAAATAATGAAATCATTTTTCTTTGAATATCTTATCATAATTGATTGAAGCTCCATCAAATCATCAAAATCTCAAACGTACCTTTGTATATGTATGAATAAACTATAAAGCAAACAGCACCTAACAAAGAAACACATCTGTTTATCTTCTAGTGATCTCTCATCACCCATGAATTTCCCAGGCTTCCCCCGATCCAGCAGTCTGGACCCAAATACAAAGAAGAGAGGAGAGTGTGGAGCAGCAGGACCTACTCAACCACTGTACATATCAAATGATCGACGCACATCTAAAGTTTGGAATTACTACACCCAACTGAATGGGAACCATGTTGAGTGTAATGTGTGTAAGAGGCAGTTGTCTTTTCATAATAGCACAAGCTCTATGAGGGAGCATCTTGTCCGCAGACATGGTATACGAGACAGTGATAGCACCATGGTGGCCCCGATCCCAGCCACATCACTCCAGCCAGTGGCCCAGCCTAGCTCCACCACAGCCAACACTTGCATGTTTCAGCCAGCTTTGACCGTAATTATCAAGGAAGAGCAACAGGATGCTGACATTTCTGCTGAACCAGGGGAACCCAAACGTGCACGAACCACATTTGCTAACCCAGATGTAGGAAGTGCCGCAAATGCAGTACCTGTCTCCAACCCAGATCTGGACCCCTCAAACTCACACACTGAATTACCATACAGTGTGAACAACAGCGTTAGTAAAAACAAGGAATATCAAAAACAAGGTATCAAGGAATGCAGTAACAAGCGTGTTGGGGTCCTTACTGACCTCATCTTAGAAATGGTGTTTAGAGACTTGCAACCACTGTCTGTGGTGGAGGAGAAGGGATTTCGTCTTTTATTGAGCTGCTTAGAACCACACTACCTGGTGCCAACACCCTCTCAGCTTGGCAGCCTTCTTTGGTATCGCTATGATGCTGTCAAACAGCACCTTCAGCAGTATCTTCAGTCTGGCCTGGCACCTCATGGCCTAACTCTTTGCACTGAATACTGGCAATCAGTAGCCGGCTGTGAAGTGGGAGGAGGCGGTCGACTCTTCTTCACTGTAAGTGCACATTTTGTTGACAAAAACTGGCGCTCGGCCCATTGTGTGCTAGAGACCCGTCCCATGCCAGATTTCAGAGAGGAGGTCAATGGAAGTAGATTCACTCTATTTGGGGACACCCTGAAGGCAATTCTCTCTGAATTCAATCTCCCTGAGAACTTTGTTTTCTGTGTTGTGCACAACACTCCCTATACTCCCTCTGAGGCCAGAGGAATTAAGAATATGGGACTTGATAGAGAAAATCTAAATAATTTTTCTGGTCAAAGCCAGTCACCTCAGAATCTCCCAGAGGGCTGGGTAACATTGCACTGTGCAGGGGAAGCCCTCAAACTTTGCATTCAGGAAGGACTGTGGATGGAGCCAGTCAGACAGTCTCTTACAGAGGTCCGTAGAATAATCTCACATTTCCAGCATGATTCACATGCTGCCATGGCACTGAGCCACAAAGCACAGGCTGCAAATAAAGCAGGTGCTTGTTTGGTCTTGGATGATCCAGGACGCTGGGCAACTGCCATTGAAATGTGTGAGAGCCTGCTAGAGCTGAAGTGGGTGGTGAGCTCAGTTCTAGAAGAGCAGAAAGCTGCTCCAAATCTGGCGGACCACCAGTGGCGGCTCCTACAGGAGCTGGTACCTGTGCTTAGGACAGTGCGCATCGCTTCCTCTTTTTTGAGTGAAGACATAAACGCCCCCATCTCTGCCCTCATGCCATGCCTGCATGGTGTATCCCGTGTTCTAGCGCAACATATCGCAGAGAGCAGCTGCACTGTGGCTCGGGGGGTCATGGAGAGAGTGCTGTCTGGGATGGAACGACGATGGAGGCTGGGTGAAGAGGAGGCCTTGCTGGACAGCCCTGCCATTCTCTCCTCATTCTTGGACCCCAGGTTTAAGGAGCTGCGCTTCCTCAGCCCCTATGCACGTAGTAAACTGCACGATAAGGTGAAAGAACTATTATCTGCTCAAGCACAAATGGAGGACGGTGAAATAAGCGTTCCGAGTGATAAAGGAGGAGTTGAGAAGGAAGAGGAGGATGAATATGAGGAGGGAAGAGAAGGGGGAGCGATGATTATGAGATCTGAAAACTTAGTCAAGTCAAGAGACGCACCGCTGGATTCACCCGTTTCCTTTGAATCGAATGAAGACGGCGACGTTATTGTGCTACAACCAAAGGTGAATTCCATGACAACCCAGTCTCAAGTGAGTAAAGACGGGCGAGGTGAAGGCTCACTCTGCAGCTCTGCAAATGGTCCCAAGAGAGTGAGTACAGTAACAGGACTGTCTAGCCCATTAAAAGTGAACTTGCAGCCCACCCCTCATAAGCAAATCAGCCCAGTGTCCCGAAGCATGTACGACATTCTGTTAGGAGAGGACCCCACAGAGCGAATGCCTGAGATCCACCAACAACTAGAGAACTACATTGCAGAGCCACTCTGCAAACGCAGTCTGTCTCCTCTCCACTGGTGGCGCTCCAAGGAGCGTCGCTTCCCTGCTGTGGCTAGGCTTGCCCGTAAATATCTGGCCATCCCTGCTACTGCGGTGCCTGCTGACAGAGCCTTCGCTCCCAGAGAGTCTCCTGTTGCTCAACGCAGGGCCACGCTGGGGCCCCAGCACTTGGACCATATTCTTTTCCTTCACCAGAACTGTGACTACATGGAGCGACTGATGGGAAGGTCAATGGGGTATGGAGAGAGAGGCAATGACAGGAATGGAGGCAATCAGACAAGAGAGACTCTATATCAGTCTTTAGTGTCATATGACAGCCAGGCTTGGTTGGGAGGAGAGGAGCTGTGAACTGTATCTACTGCTGTCTGTTATGCTGTCACATAGACCTGTGTGGTGGTAAGAGCATCAGTGCTGCATAGGCTGGTGGTGGTTTTTGGCTCATCTAGTGAAGAAAACCAAGTCCTGTACATGGTAAACTACTGGTATTAGTGCAGCTTTTTGGTTTTTTATCAAAGCCATTTTGTGATGTGTGTATTTTCATGTACAATAGTGTTGTGCATATCTATATCCCAGGAATACAACATGTTGTAAAATGTACTTTGTAAGAGTTGTTGTATGGTCAATCCAGTTGAATAATAACAACATGCATGTTGTCTTGTCTGGTTTACATAAAGTTAAGACACTGGTTTAAAAGCTTTTATTTGTAGCATGCCCATATGAAAATGTCTCATGCTAACTGGGTAGAAATGTTGTAAGCAATGTTTGATTTAAAAAAGAAAAAAAAGTGTCTAATTAAATAAATTAAATTAAAGAACCTTATCTTGTACTTTTATTCTTAAGCAATGTCAGTGTGCTCATCAACACTCTCAAAAGAGAACACGTCACCCAGGTCAAGGCTAGCAGTCTTTTTGTAAAAAAACACAACAACTATATAAAATCCAAATGTAATAAACTCAGGCCAAATCAGTTTTTGAGGGCAACAGCTCAGTCAATAAATTCTCTTTTCTCAGCTACCCATGATCTGACTCTGATTTAAATTACATTGTTTTATAAAACAATATGCCCATTTAGGTTCTCAAATTGAATAGATATGCCATATACAGTCTATTGTGGAGTTGGATCCCAAATAAAGGTAACAGTGTATTACTCCACTCTTAAAATGAATTATTGAATTGATTGTTTTATATAAAACTACAAACAATTTCAGGTCAGGTTGCTCTAAAAGAGAATGTGATGTTAAAACTCCAGGACAATGTGAACTAAAATTAACTGAACAGCGGTCCAACAGAAGAGAATTACAATGGATATTCAGTTGAACATCACATGATGTTGTCAGCATTATTGCAGTCTTGGGTCTTTTATCCTTGTATTTTCTCTTTAGTTTCACACATCATTCTTAAATTATTCTCCTTAATAATTACTGGACAATCTGATAAACCTCATTAGAAGTTAACCTTGGTAATGTGTAAGTTGTTGGTTTTCACTCAAACTTAGCTAAACTGAGACAGTCCTGATCTCACTGCTGAACTATGTACGTATGAAGATTCCTCTGGTGCTGTAGGACAGGGATGTGGTTGGATCTGGATCCTACTCTGCAGGACAGCCCCTGGACCAGCCGTACCTCGTCAGCCACTCTCTCTCTTGCTGCCGGTGGGTCTTCATATGAGCACTACGACTCTTCACCCTGTCAAAGATTCTGGTCAATGTGTGTGTGTGTGTGTGTGTGTGTGTAGGTGGGGGGGGGGGGGGACAAGGGACGGGGGACGGACAAACAGACATGAGTGAGTCAGGAGGAACAATGACATGATAAGAATGAGCTAAAATAGTACTCAAAAGGAGAGAGTAGGGGGTCAATGAGCCCGCATGGCTTTATTAACTAGGGGCAGTTCAGGATGACAGCAATATGATGCATAGATTGGATACAATTCTCACGTGATGAATGGAAACCGCTTCCTTTTACTATCTGTATTTCTTCCTACAACATTCTGAACATTGCTCCCCTAGTGAATATGCCCCTGGGATTGTTTTTGGATGTTTCCACTGACCGCCCACACACTTGACAGGTGTACTCCAATGCACCTCCTGTAGTAGGCTGCTCCTCCTCTGCTCCTCTGGTCTTGTCTTGCTTCGTTAAGGACCTTCTAGGCCCACGACGTCCTATCTGATTATCCTCCACGTAACCCGGAGACTCTGTCTGCTGCAAGGCATGGATATGATTGCACTGAAAAATAGTGGTTGACTTACTGATCACTGAAAATGGTAGCGTATGTTATTAGTATTCCCCTGAAGTATGCCTATTTGGTGTCTCCATAGTAAGTGGTAACATTTTGTAGTGTATACCCAACTATGTTGTATCTAATTCTTGTCTCTGTGTGAAATATGAAATGCTATACTCACAGACTCAGCACTTCCTCCTTCCTTTTTGTCGGAGCCTCGATTGTGTTGCTTGAAATGTTTGAGATTCTTCATGGCGTAGTAGTACTCCACACACTGGGACACGGACTTAGTCTGTAACTGTGGGAGGAGACAACACTCAAGTCAACGCAATGAATGTAGTCCTCTTTCTGTCGAAACCCTGTCCAGCTGAAGTTCAACCTCCTGTATGCAAGGTGGACAGTGGCCTTTCAATATCACGCTTCTCATACCTCACTGTGAATAAGCTGGAAGTCCTTTTCATGGGTGAGTAGAGCTTTACGGATGAGTCTCTTTTCATGAGGGCTCCAATGATCTGACCCTGTAAGTCATAGGTTTAATGTTAATAACAAGCAAGATAAGAGGACCACATACTGAAATTGTTTAATATATTGCTTGCTTTGTTAATACTTGAGAGTGTTTTGCCTTCGGAAGTTTTTTTTTTTTAATATTTAAGAAAATATAATAATATTTTACAGCAATCATGCCACAACATCAGAGCATATGGAGTTGGTTACCTGGATAGTGATAGTTGCTCAAGGGGTGTGTTGAGGAACGGAAGTCTCCCCTGATTAACAGTAAATCCAGTGCAGCCTAGGGACACATGTTATACCATTACTTATTCTGAATCAACATTTTCTTTGTTTTGACCTTAAGATTGCTGTACTCACTGCTCACCAAAATGTCTCCCTGCACCTCATGCAGACAGTGAAGGGCAAGCTCTGTGTTGGTGCCCCCTCCTGGCAGCACACTGGAACAGCTCAACGCCATCAGTTCAGTCACTGGAAACATAGTGAAGGAAGCAGTCAGTCCACCTTGTTCAGTTGACTTTGTTGACATCTCAGAATGGCAATATACAGCTATTATTTAACGTTTAATGGTACACTCCAAAAACATATTAAAGGAGCAGGGCGTTAGTTTGTTTGAAATCTGCCACCACAATTCAGTTTGAAGTTCCAAACAACATCATCCCTAATAATAATATAACCCCCTAAATGGACTTGCAGTGTCGGACAATAGCTGTTGTGTTTCTGCATGCGTGCACGATTCGAAGAGACAGCCACCAGATACAGAAAGGTATAATAGGTCCACTCCCCTAGAACACCCTTGGCAGTAATATCATGTTTGTATACAAACCGAGTGTCGGGTAGGACGAAGAAAGTGATTTTTCCAGACTAAAACAGTGTTCTTAAATTAAATATTTCTTGAAGCTTTTAGAAAGCTTGAATGTTACATACCGGACCTTTAAATGTATGTAAATCATGTTTGATTTCCAACATTGGGTGGACTTACTATAAGTACAGTCGCTCAGTTTGGCCTTAGACCAATGTATCAAACAGTGATGCGTACAGTACACATGAGCATGGGAGAGAAAGACGCACCCTTTCTCTGTGTCTCCAGGTTGCTGGATATGTCTCCCCATGGTGCCCACACTAGCTGAGCAGGGTGGTCGTCGTAAAGCATCAAAAGCATGTTGCGAGTCGGTGGGATCTCAGCCTGGAAGCGTTGGCCCACATTGATCCTCCTAGAAATGACAGGCCCCACAGTATATATGGAATATGGGATTGTATCTCAACAACTGAAACATTCAAACTTTGAAATCAAACAGAGAAAACCATACGGCTGTATGCTGACGACTGTGTCGTCCATCACCATGGAAATCCCATCTGTTCCATCTGAGGAGCAGAAGCAATAAAATACAAAGATTGTAATTATTGTATAACTATGACAACTGGATCTCAACTCCCATTGTGGATATAAACAAACCTAAAGTGGCGGTATAAGTGCTGGAAGGAGGAGGGCAGGGGTGAAGCGGAGGCAGTGTGTTGAAGTACAGGCCAGTCCCTGGGCGTAAGGGGCTCAACATGGGTGGGGGTGTGTAGGGAGGAGGCTGAAAGCTGGTGTTCAGCAGGTGATCTGCCAGGTACAATGGGGAGCGTAGCTGACTGGGGTAGCCACCTGCTGCACGACACCACAGACCCACCCCACCCTCCTCCGCTAGGTGCCTCCGTGGGGACGGCGGTGGAAGCATGGGAGGAGGGATGATAAGACTCTTCATGAAGTCAAGACGGCGATTTTTCTTTGGCCTCCCTGCACTGCCCTGTGGTTCCTCTGTCTGTTAAGACAACCAGAGAGAGTTTTCAACATATCCAATCGTTTTTTTTTCATTTTGCTCTCTAGTAAATAAAGATGCAAGCCACATGTTTTTCAGCTCACTTACTGGTTTAATAACTATTAATAACGTTGCACTGAAAATGTAACCTTATTCATTTGTAATTCTACAATACTTACATGGAGTGTTTTGGGGTTGCTGAGGCACCCTCTATCTGAATGTGCCATGTCAGAGTCAGTCTTTGCAGAGACTGGAACTGAGACAGGAATGACCAGTGGAGACAGAGGCACGTGGTCTGATCGAGAGGGAGACATCTGAACCTTGGGTCTTCTCTCTTCAAGCTGCAGGAAATATCGACATTGGCACATCATAAAGGCATCAGGGCTTCAGATCTATTCACCATACAGCAATATTGACAAAGTTACCTCACTATGTTACCTAACAAAATGTGCTTACTTGCCATCCTATGCATTGCCTTTTACCTCTAACACTACATGATAAGTAAGTATTAGTATCATGATGTAAATAACAGCACCAGGAGAGCATTACCTCTGGGGAGTGAGGTTCCATTTTAAAGGAGGGTCCATCTGAGAGCCTGGCCTTGCTGTCATGGTTTGTAGGGGGATGAGAGCTAGGGGGCATCCTGAGGGGAAGAAACAGCAGTAGAGACACAAAGTATTATTGTTTTTAGCTTTATTCAACCAGATAAATCTCCCTATTTCTGTCTCTTATTTTATAACGTAATGTAATTATCATAATTTCAAGTGAACTTACCTGTCACTAACCTCCTGTCCGTCTCCTAGCAAACTGGCATTTCCTCCCTGTGGAACACAGAACCGAATACAGCTCAACTACTAGTACTTCTGACAGATGTTTTATCCTAAAAAATAACTCTGTTACTGCCCATAAAACCTTGGAATATTATTTTGCACTATGTAATAATTAAAACCATTTCAGAGACATACAGTATTGATAGTCATTTGGTCAATACAAATGATTGAGCACTATGAGTAGTAGAACGTACCTTGAAGGGCTGACAGGTGATGTCTGTGCTGAAAGAGGCCATAGCCACCTGGCTTGGGGAGACAAGGTAGAGCGGGCGAGGGCGGGGACGTCGAGGAGCTAAGAGAGAAGTGGGGCAAGGTGAAGGAAGAGGCGGGGCAGGCAGATCTACCGCCCTCACCATTTTCCGTCTCTCTCTCTTCCTCTTATTTTCGACCCTTGAAGGACAAGTGTTTGACTTCACCCCACTGTAAAGAGCGGGAGGGACTATTGGTGGTGGTGGAACAGGGTTGTTGGGAAGAGCTGAGCTTGAGCGGCTGACGGCAGCATTGGGAACGGACTTGGAGGCTACATTTGAGTCAGAGCACGCTGTGGGATTCACACTTTGAAAATAATGAAACTGAGGTTTAACCTGGGCTTTCCCTTCAGTTTTCGTCTGGCCATGAGTCTGCTTTACCACATTAGACTGATGCTGTTTGGACTGAGTGGACCTCTCTGCTGCAGGGGAAGGCTTCACTGAACAATCCTCTCCCGAATTACCTGCCTCATTACAGGGATATGACAACATTTCTTCTAGCGCCTGGAGGTCAGACACAGGGAAGTCAAATCCACTTTCCCAGCTCTGAAGACCGGGGCCTTCCACTTCAGGAGGTAGTGGTGCTGCAGTAGCTGTGTTACTGACCTGAGGCCCAGGGGCCCACTGGGTTGGGTGTAATTCACCTGTGCAGTCATTACAAGGACCTTTATCTGACCCTTGCCTCCATGGGTCCAGGACTGAGACCGGTTTTGCCTGAAAAAGGTTTTGCACTGAGTAGTTGTTCACTTGCACGCCACTTTGAGGATCAAATCCCTTGTAACTGTTGTAGCTACCAAAGCCAGAGCAATCTGAGCCCTTTTGCTCTAACACAAGCTTGGGCGGAGAGAGGAAAATGGAGTGGGAATTAGTGTGAGCTACTGAGCCTCCCAAATATGTAGCACTGTCCACAGGCTTCCATTGTGCCATAGTGGAGCGGGACGGATGAGGGACGCTTTGAGACGTGGGCTGGATGAGGGAAACGCCATGCTGAGAGATGTAGTGGCGCCTCAGGGAGTGAGAATCATAGTAGCTCTTCCGGCACCCAGGCTCAGCACATCGAAACTGCTTCCGTTTTTGATGAGTTAACATATGGCCATTGCTGTGAAGAAGAATGATATTGCATCAGATGCATTACAATTAAACAATTATTTTCAAAGTACTACATTACTATAGACCAAAGCCACAATCCAAGATGTGCATACCATCAGAGAGTGGGCAGCCAACACAAATGCTAACAATTGAGCAAATGCATCTCATGAGATTTAATGTACATAGAACAAGTATTCAAGTGGAGTGACAGGGAATGGCATTGTTTACAAAGTCTCCCATGGAAGCAAAAACATAAATGATGAATATATTAGGTCCTTATTGTTTTGGTTATGATACAGATAATTAATGAATGAGTCATATTAAGATATGGTAAGGTATTAAGGTAAATAACATACAAATGATTCATAAGTCATATTCATCAAATTCAAGGGGTATGTTTCATCATTTGAAATTACTCTTCATCTCAGACAGGAGAAAGGGTACATGACTCACAGGTGATCGTGGCGTTTAAAGGCTCGCTGGCAGATGGGGCAGACGTGTGGTCTCCCCTGCTGGTGGGTCAGCAGGTGTTTGTTGAGTGCATTGGTTGTTCCAAACATTTTATGACAGAGTGAACACTCATTAGGTGATGTCAGGACAGGTGCTGCTGATGAATATACCTCAGAGGCCAGCAGAGGGCCCTCTCCCGCAATTAAAGGACCAGGGGCATTTGCTGAGACAGCTGCTAATGAAGATAAGAAACATACCATTCCCAAAATGTACACAACCAGGGATTATCCACTATAGTTCATTCATAAATGCCCCTACGGACAACAATTCATTATGTTAAGATGTGTGTGACTATCAACACAGGTGGTCCGGGCTACTCACCGATCTCTCTATTTCCAGCTGGCTCCCGTCCCGTCCAAGGCTCTAGGTACGGGTGAGAGGGAGGAGGCGACGGGTTGGGGGCGTTGAGGAGAGCATCACTTGATGAAAGAGGGTGCAAACACCCCTCAGCGTATTCCGTGTCTTCCATTTGCTCCTCTGATGCCCATTGATAACTGTGCTGCTTCGCCATTGTTGCATTGCTGCGCTCTAATAAAGTTAGCTATTGAGACAGTGTATTCAGTAACTTACTATCAGTCAAATATAATTCAAGAAAGATATAAATAATATTGACGGCATCTTTTTTGTACTTTTCAGTTGTTATGAATTTGATTTGATTGCCTTGTCCACATCCTGCAATGTTAGAGAATTTGAAAAGTGCATTGGACCTCACCAAAAACCTCACATGAAAAAAGCCAAATATAACGATAATTAGCTAGCTAGCTAGTATGGCCTGACTAATAATCACCTCAGAAATATCTTGGTAGCTATGCTAGCTAAATTCAAAACTAATTAAAGTTATTCTATTATTGCTGGCAAACTTGAGGTACTAAGTGGTTGTACAATTAAATATTAACTCAGAAATTATCAGCAAAGATCATGTCCCTAGCCATCTCACCTTAAGTCCAATTTAAGGTCTCATCCTGACTTTTCCTATGGCTCCATACATGGCAGTGACAGTGTGGGCGACACCAAGCTCGAGAACTCCAACTCCCGTAAAACATTATATGTTGTACCAGCAGGGGTGCTAAAGAGTATAAGGGAAAACACATGGGCTCCAATGGAGATTGTTTTCGATTTTAAAAGACACTCCGATGTATTTCCAAGGACAGTATAATATATATGGTTGATATACATACATTTACAGTATTCCGTTAAGTCAGGAATTGGTAAAAGGGCTGTGCTTCCTGCCTCACTTAGCAATGTGATAGTCTTACAGAGACGAAAGTCTGTTAGTATGCCATTTTCTATATGTCATTATCAGTGAAAAGATAATTTAGGACAATTAAAGATCAGGTAAGGCATACGGTTTTTTAATACATTTTGTAGCTCAGGCTTTTAGCTGCATTACTTCAACGTTAACTGTCCTTACTGAGGTGCTCCACTGCTTTTGGAGCTGCAGCTTTACTCATTTCAATGGGAAAGATAGGAGTGGAACGGCTGGCCTACAAGGTTTATGACTAATCTCTGGTGACACTATAGACGAAGCCAACGACTAGCCAGGGCCTAAAACCAGATGCAATTCATGATGTGTAATCTGAAAGCATCTAAAGTATATGGAAAAAACAAAATCACTGTTGTTATATTTTAGAAATGTGCTGAACAAGGGTATAACATGATTGACTATCATTACTGAAGTAGTATTTATCATAATTTCAAAAGGTGAGTAATTTAACATTGATATGCAGTGGCTTGAGGACAGGTTTCATGGGGTAACAGATTCTACATAACAATGCCATTCATTTTAGGTAGAATTATGTATTAATTCAGTTCCTAGTATTGATTAAGTTTTTCTCCAATGCTGCTGCATTGGCACACAGGCCGTTCTTTTTTTTCTGCACCTGGTGTTTACAAATGTTTTATTCCTGTGCTCCCCCTTAACAATATAACAGTAAGATTGCATTTCACCCCACCCAGTCCCAATTGACATAGTTTGGTGCACTTGAGCAGCTGTGGTTAACACCCTCTCCTCCCATAATGTCCTGGCTGAGGAAGAATGCAGCTGTGAATCACTGTTCGTTTCTCAGTTTCCAGCTATTTTGCTCCACACAGTCACTTTTCTTGAGATGAGGTGAAGTTGTTTGCAGACTGCACAATTAGAGCATTTTTAAGAATTTTCATTTGTTTTCCATCAACGGGGCTATTCTATATTTCATCATGTCTAGTGAGGGGCTCATGGACAAGAAGGCTAAAACACCAGAGAACGTCCATACAGTCACTGAGGAGCTCAAGTGTCTGTACTATAAGAGGCTGCTGCCCATAGAGAAGTATTACAGCTTCCATAATTTTCACTCCTCCAACCTTGAGGATGCAGATTTTGACAACAAACCAATGGTGTTGGTGATGGGTCAGTATTCAACAGGAAAGACTACTTTCATCAGGTAACTAACACTGTTATTTACTGTAATCAAGAGCTCAAGCCTGGAAACATTCCTTGTATAAGTATCTTCTAGATGTGATTGACTTTTTACTGTATGTGTTTTGCTGTGTGTGTGTGTGTGTGTGTGTGTGTGTGTGTGTGTGTGTGTGCGTGTGTGTGCATGTGTGCGTGTGTGTGTGTGCGTGCGTGCGTGCATGTGTAAGGTATCTCTTAGACCAAGAGTTTCCAGGGAGTCGAGTTGGACCAGAACCCACTACAGACTGCTTCACTGCCATCATGCATGGGGAGGTGGAGGGAATAATCCCAGGAAATGCCCTTACAGTAGATCCAAATAAACCGTTTCGCAAACTCAACCCTTTTGGAAACACCTTCCTCAACAGGTAATGAGATAAAGAGGCAATGTTGAAGTCGGAAGCAAATTCAAAATCAACAATGCAGAATGCAGACCGGGATAAAAGACTAGAAAAATGCCATGATTACTAGTGAAAGGAGAAAAAAATATGTCAATGTATATTATTGTTAAGCTTTAGTTATTTTTCCCCAGGTTCCAGTGTGCCCAGCTGCCAAATCCGGTCCTAGAGAGTATTAGCATTATTGACACACCAGGCATCTTAACTGGGGCAAAAAAGAGAATGAGTCGAGGTGAGATGCATGAAAAATTGAATGGATGATGGGAGGGAACCCTAATGTTTGTCTGAAGGGAATTGAGCATTAAATAACACAATGTCTTTAATCTAACTCAGTTAAAATCAATTGTTTGAACAGAAAAATGATTACAATATGTACTGTAATTGTATGTATCCTGCTGGTTTCTTCCCCTAGAAGAAGGAGGCCTGATGCAGAAGATTGAGTGAGATCATAGTCATGAAAATAAGTTATGCAGTGGATAAGGCCTGGTCAGATTTTGTTTCACTCTGTGGAGATGTGGCTGGCACTGGAACTTGCCTCTCAAACAAAAGGAATATTGAGGACTACAGGGATAAGACATGTTGACATATTACAGTTTTTCTATATATTTTGTAGCAGTGATACATAGTTGCAGACATTACTGTTTTCATGTTTTTATTTCTTCAGCAGTCAGTAAACCACAATAGTATTTCTATGATTATGCCAATATGCATAATTTGTATTTCTTAAACGCATTAATAAAACAACTGTATTATCCTTCCTTAGGATATGATTTCCCAGCAGTGCTGCGCTGGTTTGCAGAGCGTGTGGATCGCATCATCATTTTGTTTGATGCACATAAACTGGAGTTCTCTGATGAGCTCACACGTGCCTTTGGGGCCCTGCGTGGCAATGAAGACAAGTTACATGTGGTACTGAATAAGGCAGACACAGTTGACTCCCAACAGCTTATGCGAGTGTATGGTTCACTCATGTGGTCCCTGGGGAAGGTGTTTCGAACCCCTGAGATACTACGGGTGTACATTGGCTCCTTATGGTCAGAGCCACGCCTGTTGTCTGACCATCATCAACTGCTGGAGCTTGAGGAGGAGGATCTTTTTGCAGACATTAGGAACCTGCCCTGCAATGCTGCCCTACGGAAACTCAATGATCTTGTTAAGAGGGCACGCTTAGTTAGGGTGAGGCATGCTTATTGACCTTGTTCATTTGATGTAATTAGATTTGAATTAACTTCATTAATAACTTTCAAGGGTCATCAAAACGTTTGCATGGGTTACCTTAAGTTACCTTATTTTGGAGAGCTGCAATTACTTACAGTACATAGTTTTTAGATGTGGTGGCCACAAATGCTGTAGACTCTGATGTACTCTGATGTTCAGCTCAGAAATTACTTCTCTCCATCTCTGTCCATATCCTAGGCTCATGCACATATCATCAGCTATCTGAAGCAGGAGATGCCTACAATCTTCTGCAAGGAGAACAAGAAACATAATCTGATATATGAGCTTCCTCTCATCTTCTCCAAGATTCAACAGCAAAATCGTGTCCCAGCTGGTGACTTCCCTGACTGTGCCAAGATGCAGGTCTGCCACTGTTCAACTTTTGTTGCATGGCATGGTTATTTTGGGAGATTTTCTTTGCCCAGAAGAACTCACAATAAGTATTGCAGATTTGTTCATTTGGAGAATATATAAAATCCCTCAGAGCAGTACAACTCTATTTGAACTGCTATTTTGTCTTTTAATTTTTTATTAATATATATCTCCAAATTGTATAAATGAAGCTTGCGCTGATTCACACATATGCAAAACATCCATCACATGTTCAGGGACAAGGCCTAAAAGCAGCCAGGTTTGTGCAACACTCCACCATGGTTAAACAGTCTGACGCCACTGGCTATGAGAGTAATACTTGTTGGTCATCCCAGCCACCGCCCCAGCCTCCACCCGTTCGGTCTCCCTGTATGTAACCTACCTACGGGGGGTTTGATAAGTCATGGGCTCCCTGCCATATTGATATTTTTTATTTTTATGTTGTTAAAATTCAGGGAAGGGGCTATACAGAGCAGAGCCATCCAATTACGCAAAACTTAAATGTATTACCATTTTCATTAAAATAATGATTAAACCGACGTAAGTCTCCTGCCTGACTGAACATATTTTATTTACAGTCATATTTTATCCTGAATTCAAAACTTTCCTACTTTTATTCATTTCTCAGGAACGGCTAATGGGTCAAGATTTCGCTAAGTTCAAGACACTCAAGCCCAGCCTAATGGCTTCCCTGGACAAGCTACTGTCCACTGACATCGCAAGGCTGATGCCCCTACTGCATCAGAAGGATCTGAACAAGGGTCCCCTGCCACTGCCAGGGATGCTAGATGGCGCCTTTTTGGGAACTTTCAGGCCTGTCTACAAGAAGGATCCCTTTAAGGATGTTACAAAAGATCGGGAAAGCTGTGAACAGGGCAGTGAGTGGGTGGTGGGAAAAGATAAACCAAAATATGACGAGATATTCTACAATCTCTGTCCAAATGAGGGCAAGCTGAGTGGCACTAAGGCCAAAGAGTGGATGGTCAGTACCCACCTGCCAAATTCGGTGCTTGGCCATATCTGGAGGCTGTCTGATGTAGACTGTGATGGCATGCTGGATGAAGAAGAGTTTGCCTTAGCGATCCATCTCATTGAGGGCAAACTGGAGGGCCACAGACTCCCTCAGGAACTGCCTTCCCACCTGGTGCCACCTTCCAAACGTCTACATAAAATCAGCTCAGAAGATATTTAGACATAAAACACTCCTGTCCTTTTTGCTGTCTAGCTAATTCGCACTCATATCCTCCCTCCTCCAGTTCCTTTCATTGCTTGCTAGACATAATGAACTGAATTCTACCTTTATTCTGTAGTATATCTAATAGATACTAATACAATGATTATGATAGCACTTCATGATAAACCCTCCAACTATCTGAATCGTATTTGAGATCTTAATCTGAACTATTTTTTTAAAAATCACTATGCTTGCAACCAAAGTATTATCTCTTTTGAAAGGTTAACAATGTTATGTGCATCCATTCAATTGTTATATACCATTTTACAACAGGCTCAATAGTGTTTTCTAAGCAGAGCATAGAGAGAGCATCACTGTTTCCACGCTCCCAATGCCATTTTGCCTACTTGGTTTAAAGTAGGCAACCCCTAAGGCTCTTAAACTCCTTATACCCCTAAGGCTCCTCCTCCACACACACTCCATCTATGAAAACATATGTCTCTTTGCTTCTGTTACCACCTCTACCACTGTAACAATTGTATGGCATATTCATTAATTGATGTTCAAATATTTACTCTGTACTAATTACTCTACGTAAAGATTCCATTGTTGCGCTAGCAGTCATGTGGCAATTGTTATACTTGTTTGTTAACAGTCAAAATTCTCTCAAGGGTCTGTCACATAGGTTGACCACTCTCACAACCTCTTATCTCTCATTAGATTTCTCTTGGGATATCCCCAAAGCCGAAATGACAACCCTCTCTTCCCATCACGTGACGGTTACAATGACGTAACTGGACCATTTGATTCGAGGTTTAGGGGTGGACAAAACAGATTGATGAATGGATTAACTAATTGATTATTTCTTATGTTAAAATCACATTTCTATGTACATTAATACTTTAAAGCTTGAACGTTTGCGTATTCTTGCCTAATTTGTTCCCATAGAAGGCATGTTTGCAGAGCAATAAATCGTAGCTCTTCCCCTTTACTATAGGCCTATATGATCTTCCCTGTGTGTAAGGGGACCTCGTTAAGATGCTTCGTTGCTCGCTCCGCCTTATTTCTTTCGTGACAACATCTAATTTTAAGGGAATAACTTCAAAACGATTTCCGACATTGTCGGCTAATCTTATACTAAATTATACCCCTTGCGACCACTACCTCGCTCAGAGAAGGGCCGCTGCAACTTGCAACATGGGCGTCAAAGTTCACATCACTTACTGGTAGGTGACTTCTATTTTTAGGAATATCAAGCTACCCAGTTTGGTTTCTAATGTTGCACCGCTCAGTAAACTGCCTACCGTACACCCTAAATGTAACCTATGTGTGGTAGGTTTAGAATGTCTGGTTTAACTGTAGAGCATTACTGTGACTTCAGAACAGATTTTATTTTGACTGACATATAATTGCAATTTTCTCTTTGTCTTTAGTGGTGGATGAGGGTACAAGCCCAAGGTAAGTGGCCACACAGTCCCGATTCTCTCGCCTTACCCTGAAGTATGCACTTGGAGGTACAGGATGTTTGGGAACTGCAAGGAGTGTGCGGCCATATATCGTCGGATAGGTATTCGTCTTAAATGGCGGATTAAAGCTGTATATGTTGCGATTGGAAAATTATTTATGGGTAGTACGGGAATTGGATGAAGCTGGACCGCCCGTAGAATGACTTTATCCCGTAAGAGTGAATCCCTCGGCAGCCAACATAGGGGGACCTCGGACCCCACATTTGTGAGGTACGTTTTAAAAGCCATGTGATGGAATGCACAAGGGCACACTTCAGGGAAACGACAGAGAATTGGGACTTAGTTGTTAGAAGCGATTACCCTAATCAATGCCTCTATTAACCGAATTACACTATAGAGCGTTACTGAGCTGTCTTGGTTACGCATCCACACTAGTTGCAGAAACAGTGCTGGGGACAGTATGGTGCTTTACAAATTACTGGTTCAACCCAACCATACTGTGCTGGCTCTGATATGTTTTCGTCACATTGTCCTTTCCAGCACTTTTTCAGCAATTTTTTCAGCATCCAAAGGCATCCTGAGGCAACTCAGTTTGGCAGGCTTTGTTGTGTAATTAGGGTATAGAACTTAAGTAAGTTGCTGTCTTGTCTTCTCTCCAGTTCACCAAACTCAAGACACTGCTTGAGGACACATTTCCTGGTGACCTTGAGATTGTGAGTATCTGAAGCAAGTCCACAGAATTTGCATATGTGTATGTAACCTGATCTTAAGTTGTTTCATGTCAGCATGGTGAATTATGCCTGGTAATGTGTTCTTTCTCTCATGCACACACTTATTCATGCAATAGACTGGTGAGAGCACACCCTCAACTACTGGGTGGTTTGAAGTAGAGGTGAATGGCCAGTTGGTCCACTCAAAGCAGGTATAAGTTGAAATCTCGAGTCTCCTTACGTCATTTATTTGCTCTCAAAATGGATGCACAAGTCGATGAATACATAGTTTGAAAAGCATAGAAACACTTGTGTATTTGTTTTTCAGGAAGGGTCAGGCTTTGTGGACAACAACCAGAAAATGGCAGCATTAGTGGATGCCATTGAAAAGGCATTAGGGAAATAAGCTAGTGCTGACCATGGGAGGTGGGAGTTTTTCTTTTTTTTAACATTACCTTTGCCTCTTTATTCTGTGTTTCTGTATGTGGTTATCAGTCTCAGTTAATATTCCGTACCCTTTCTGTCTTTCCACAGTCACTTCTATCAGTTTGTCATCTCCCTGACAAGGCAAATAATGATGGTGGTGCCCCAAGTGTCAATAACATGGGTGCTGCTTGATGAAACCTGCCTTGCCATGGAGGCGCCAGACAGAAATCTCCCACAGTAGCACTGCACTCTGGATGGTGAATACAAAGGGAGAACACAGTTTAGCGGCCTCCTCAATTATTCCATTGTTTTATTCTTTTTTGGTTTGTCTATAAGCTTACACGTGTTTCATTGTATCTTCAAGAATGTTGATTCATCAATAAAATGCACATTCTCATATGATAGTTGGTATGTGTTTACATTACTATTCTACTATTCTATAATATGAATGAAATATAATGTTGATTCAATTACAAGGAAAAAACAATATCATGATAGAACGGTTAGGATCTATCTTGTATGTACCAGGAGGTGAGAATAGGGACCAAGAATAATATTTTTTAGTGACAGGTTTTGGGCTTTGTAGGAAATTGTGACTTAAGATTTCAGTTTGGGAGGAGGACTAATTTCTCCACACAAGTAACACACCCTTACTGCACATACTTCAAGGCAAGTTGTAGAGCTGGTGTCTCCAGTCTCAGATGTTATCATTGTATGCTATAACATTAGTTTACTATAATAATATCATATTTACAAGCACTTAAGATGGGTGTGCAACTGGGTTAATCCCCTTGCAGGATAGGCGTTACCTAGAACTTCTCTCTAACTATATCATGTAACTGCCCAGTGAAAGCTGAAACAGACATTTTTGTCAAATGAGGTATTTGACATCGGTCTATTTTTTTCTCTTCAATTGAATGTTGCCTTTCAAGTTCCTTGAGTTTCCATGCCACAAGATAAAGTGTTATAATTTCACTATTAGGAATGAAATTGACTTATGTTAATATTTTAGCCACATAATTCTAACCTGGACATCGTGCCTCTTCAGCCATACACATAAACACTGACATGTTTGTTAGTTAGATGTGACTGTTACTGTATTGATATGATTCACAATCCCTGACTACACAAGCCAGATGCCATGAGATGTTGCTTTTTATAGGGAAGCAGCACTGTTTGAACACAGGATACAGTTTGTGAGGATCTGGGGGGACATGCCGAATTTCCTCAGCCACCTGAGGAAAAACAAACATTGGCATGCTGACTTGATGACAGTGTGCATGTGGTGTGACCATGACAGATCCTTAGTAATGTGGACACCAAGAAACCTGAAGCTGTTCACTCTCTCCACCTCAGCCCATGTTCAATGTCCTTTTTTTATTTGCATAAAAAATGTATTGTACTTTTAATGCATTTTTTCAATATGTGATTTTTTATATTGAGAAGATTGAAGGTTGAAGATTGATTTTGTAAGGTCCCACTGATTAGAATGTTGGTTACAACCAGTCTAAATAAAGTCTAAATAAAATATAAAGTAGGCTACTTTATATTTCCATGATGTGCTATGTTTTTGAATGTTTATTTTCCTCACACGTGATGTGACAATGTTCGATCACAGAGTAGCCAAAGCCTCTTTATTTTTTATTAGCCGGTTTCTACTTTCAACTATCTCTGGAGTAGCCAGCTGTACAAAATACATTTGAACGCAAATGTTCTTCTGGTTATCTTGGAGACACCTGAGAAAACAAATTCAACTTCACACGATAAGTACACGTCGACCGAAAGGGGCTACTTAAGGGGGACCTGCAGGGTCATATGTCCTTACCCTGAGGAGACAAACATGAAGGTGATCATTGCTTTGCTTATGGGCACTTTGTGCTTTGAGGTCCTCAATGCGCAGTGCCCGGACCCCACTACATTGAAAGACGAAAACGAAGTCAAGCTCTGCGCACAACTGTTTGAGGACAGTCATCATTACAACGAACAAAGTTGCGCTGGAAATTCTCTCAACGCATACCCGAACGACGACGTCCCTATCCTCCCATACCGCTGGGACGACCGTGTCTCATCCCTAGTGGTGGCAACCCGGTGCAGCCTTACCGTTTGGTCACGTTCCAAGAAGGATGGGACAAAAAAGAAGATTTCCGCTGGTATTCAGCATCGCCTCGAAGATGTGAAAATGGGTCTTTTTCGCACGTGGGATAACAACATATCAGGATACTACTGCGAGTGCTAGAGGCATACAGCAGGCGAAGCTGTCAATCGAGAAAGCTATATCTAAGCAGGACATCAAATAAATAATTTCCTGCTAATCATTTGTTATGAATTTATTTCAGGCTCAGTTAAATTAATGTCAGTAATATTACAACAGTTCTTTGATTGTTTATCAACTGATACTGGAAATGGAGTGGTAGTGTATGTTCTTGAACATTACTAATTCATATTTATCAATACCGGTAAATTAGCATCATTTCAACATTTCAAGGGCAGAGGAGTTTTTCCATCATCTTTAAATTCTGTCAATATTGATCATTGACCATCATGGACCATTTCAGATTTTGACATGCACTTCTGGCCCTCAGCAGCAGATAAAGGTTTAGTGGAGCAGGGCTTTCTCTGACTGACTGGAACCCCCTGCCTTCCAGTGAGAGACCAATTAATACTTGCTAATAAGGCACTTGGCATTAAACTCCACGAGGCAGGCACTGAGCCCCCTGCTGCCGCCTGGCAACCCTGCAAGCTCCACTTCAAATAGTGACCGTGTTTGAGAAGATCAATTTTGAGCCGATCAGCACCTTTCAATAGTAACCGACTTTGTTGGCTACTTGAGATTTACAAGAGTAGCAAGATCGAGACTCGTTTTTAGAGCGAGGCATCGTGGAGCCCAGCACTTCTCACAGGGCTTGTTTGTTTCAAACTTGAATCCGACTAGAATTCAGGATCGGCTAGGCAAGAGTGTAACTGTGCAGTCTCAAGTTGGACAATGAAGTGCAATTCCGACTGCAGGGCTTTAAAACATGACGGTGACAACATGACGGCTATTGAAATCCTCAATAAAACGTCTTATGAATCCTCTTGGAACAATAACCACAACCATCAACTGAACATATGTGCAATCAATAGATCTCTCAAATAGCATCATGATTTATATCCGACCACAGTCTACATCGCGCATATAGGTACAGGTGTCAAGAAAGAAATCCAAACATAATGTGGGTAAAGGAGGCAGATATGGGACGCAATGGGCATGTGTAGACAATAATTTTCAAGACCGGAATGTAGGCCTATTGGATGACAGAAGTCGAATGCAAGTGACAGGTGTGAAAGGGCATTAGGTATACATGAAAAAAACACATTGACCTGTTTGAGAGGATTTACTTTGAGTAGTTGCCGATCAGCCGACCAACAATATCTGTTACATGATTGGGATAAAATATGTCTGACTTGTTTGGGTGGGAGGAGGCACAGAAGATATTACGGTCATTTAAAGGACGATATTTTCCCTACAGCCCCAATAAATTAAATGTGTAAAGCTTATGGTATATGTATACGTATCCTCCTCCCATTGTTATCTTTAAGGATAATATTTATTAGGGGAGGTACTGTGTAACAACTGTTTGGAATCAACGCTCTCTTGTGACACCTCTCCTGCCTAAGGCTCCTGGTTACTTCCAACTACTAGCGTTTTCCACATGACAGGCAACAACATACAGTGATACTCAAGCCAAATATTGATAGGATGTGTTTTTGATGATTAGGTTACATAGACTGCATTTAGAATATTAGGGGTGGTTAAAGCCAAGTTTATGAGGGACATCAATTTCAAGCAAACTGTTTCTATCTGAATTAGCTTATGAGGTAATTGATTGATATCAATGATAAGTGATAAGAGTGATAGAGACACTGTCAAGAGAGGAAGGTCACACCCCATGTCGCCTGCTACTGCTGCATTGAGCCCAACATGGGGGAAGAACCAGAGCTAATTATGAGAGGAGGCAACCTATTAAAGCCCTCCTCCCCATCTTACCCCTTAATCTCTCTTTATTTGTAACTGTAAGTGGGTGGAGAGTGTCTTATTCAACCTGCATCAGACCTCCACTCTAGGAGCCCTGGATCTACCAACCTGCCTCTTGTTATTCCGGTAAGTGGCTACTTAGTAGGTAAAGCCAAATTAAATCTTTTATATAGATTTAAGTGTGTGTTGTGATCAACTGAGACAGGTGCAAATAGAGCTTTAGTACATTTGGTCTGATATTGACAACACAGCTAAGTATAGTTTATTGTACAATACATGGGTTGTGTAAATGTTCATGTCAAAAAGTCATTTTGATATCAACCAATTCAATTGTTTCCTGTCTTCTTTGGTGTTAGCTACAGATAAAAAACAGAGAGAAAGGGCTGCAGTCAATTAGTAAGTGTGCCTGTATCCCATGCCCTCTGAAGAGGCTGAACAGACAAGAATCATCCAGAGCCTCTCTGTGCCGCATGGTGACAAGTAACTCAACTAGCCATTGTATATGGAGGTAGAGGTGACAAGCAGCATTGCCTCTGATCCTTGCTTTTATCATGTGTAAGAGAAGTGCTGCTACTACAACTCATGACACTTACCATTCTTTTCAAAAGAGGAATCAAAACATTAATGAGTGGTTAGATTAACAGTACAGTACATGTAACAGTAACAGAGACAAGAGTCAGGTGTGTTTCCTTGCCAGGCTAGCCGATGCCCCCTGGGGAATGTTGCCTCTGCATGCCCCTCCCTACGCCTCTCCCTCTGAGGCCCTCACTGTGCCACTTCCAGCTGAGACCCAGGGAGCAGGAATAACAAGCAAATTATATTAATCTAAACTGTTCCAATGTTGGAAGAGGACACACTATAGAAGACACTAGAGGACACTATAACACTATGTATTTTCTTTCACATTTCTGTCATTCTTGATGCATGGTTGGATGCAGGCTGAGATAGGTGAACGTGAAGTGGCAGGATGTCCAATAACATGGCCAAAATCGCAGATGCCCGAAAGACAGTGGAACAGTTGAAACTAGAGGTCAACATTGAAAGGATGATGGTAAGTGATCAATGAATGGTTACAGAATCAAGCAGAAAAGCTGTAGCAACAGTGTTACTAGTTCCTGCCCATGATCAATGGAGAGTAAACAGGTTTGAATTGGAAGACATACTGTAGGTTTCTATAAATATGGGGAATATGGTTCAGTTTGACTTTTACAGTATTTTAATAACAAAAGGAAAATACCTGTGAAGCTGTTAGAGGTTCTTCATAAAATATGTTACACATATTTAATTGTGCAAAGACATTATTTACATGGGTAAAGATAATGGGGACTGGATGAAGTTTGTCCAGTTCTCAAAAATCAATAAGGGCTTAAAACGTTAAACATCCCACATACAGTGGTCTACTTACTAGGGTTGGGGCGAATTCCAAATTTCAAAGATTTTTATCTTCAATTTACAGAAGAATGTAAAGAACACACACAATTGAGTTGCTGACTATTGGAATATACATTATACCCAGATTGTTTCAATGTATTTAAAAGTCAGAGGGAATTAATGCCCCTTTTTCAATTACTAAATAAGAATTCAATTCACTTTCGGAATTGATGGATTTTAAAAGCAATTCACCCCAACCCTGCTACTTACATTACAATGTTTTTTCACAACAATGTTTTGTGCAGGTGTCCAAAGCAGCAGCTGATTTGATGGCCTTCTGTGAAGCTCATGCTAAAGAGGATCCTCTAGTGACACCAGTGCCATCCGCTGAGAACCCTTTCAGGGAGAAGAAATTCTTCTGTGCAATACTCTAATCCAATTTCGCCTTTCAAACTAATTCAATTTCTTCAAAATAATGTGTCATACCTCATTAACAAAAATAGCCAGTGCTAAGGTATAATATCAATAATATATTGTAGAGACTACTTGAAAATGTTGGTTTTGGTATTCAGTCCTTCATTTGTATTAGAAACCTGTGTGCCTACAGGTAAGTAGGCTGTACTATACATGTAGAGATTGTTAGATCTGAAAGACTGTAATAAAAACACTCTATAAAACGGGGGCAAAGTTCTTTGAATGTGGCTGGCCAATGAACTGGCTTCCAGGCACTTCCTTGACAGTAATATTACACATTAACTTTCACATCATTTCCCTAAAACTCACCAAAGCTCAGGGCCGTGACCACTTCCAGAGTGCCATGTAAGGAAGTATTCCAATTTGATTTGTTTTAAAAAGCTTTTAATAACATGAATAGCTAGGCCTACACTATGGCTGTGTATACATTAGGATGAAACTCTTCATGAAACTCTGCATATGAAACCACTGCCAAAAAAGATTATTTAATAAAGGGTTAGGTCAAAGTTAGCTTTGAAATACACCCAATAGAAACCGTATTATGATCAATTCATACGCATGGTGACATGAACAAAGGAATGTAGCAAAAATACAATATAATATTTAACAAAACAAGATATTGCACTCATAATTATGCAAATCAAGAGACAAATAAAACATTTTTTACATTCCCTTGATGCTGATAAGGGCTCTATGTGACCAAAAAGAATAATTAAATAGATAGGTAGCCTAATTAAAACCAGCACAGGCCACAACCACTTGTTAACCATTTGTCTTAATAACACAATTTCATCCTCAGGGAATGAGACCTTGGGGGAAGTCAAGTCATGCAAATTATGGGCGGGGTCACATGATGCTTACAATACAGGTAAACGAACAGGTGTGCGCAACTGGCATTTCAGGGTTGAATAGGAGAGGAGTCAAACTGGGAAAGTGACACACCGAATACGGTATGGATATTATTTTTAACCCTCTCTGTTCAATTGTGGCTGTTGATGTAGGCTACCTTGAATAACTTAAAAAAAACTTTAAAAAACAACTAAAAAAACAACAACAACAAAAAACAATAATAGGGACGATGTCGATAAGGGTACAAAGTCTATGGTGCTACCTGGTATGTGGCCCCATATGCCCACATGACTGGAACAGGCACAGGCACGTCTTGACTTCTTAGGCTATATATATATATATCGTTTAATTACATTTGTATATATATACAAATGAACTTATATCAAATTGCATATTTAAAAAACATGTAAGCTTTGACAGATTATTGTTTATTGATTATTTACTTTTATTGATAATGCAATTTAAATGGAAAGGCAATAAAACATCTCACAATGTTGGCTTCAACGTTGAAACTATACAGCGACCAATCTAGAAAAACTTGTCTGACAATTAAACCCTCTCATCTATTCTATGTAAACACACCTGACAGATGTCCTCTGCCGAAACGACACAAAGAAATGCTTGAAATCAGCCCAAAAAGTTGGCCAACAAAATAATAACAGTTTTTTTTTAAAAAAAGTCCTACACAATTAGTATACAAATACAATTAAAAAACGGTCTTAAAACCAAGTGACACCCTACCATTTCAGAGGACACCCAACCCGCATAACGAGTAGATGGTTGTTAAATAAATAAAGCGTGACATCATCATACTAGGCTACCTTTACACGATTTGTTGACAGCCCGGTTGTAGGAAACACTACAAACCTTGCGTAAGCATGTTTTCTGATCCAAGCATTACTGATGTTTTGTTTTTCGTTTCATTGGGAATAAGAGAGAACTGGAAATGTTACGGTCACCTTATATAGGCAACATTTTGATACTGACCAGATCCTACAATTGTACAATTGCATTGTAGCCTTACAACAAGTTATCTTGCCAATGCCTCCTTATGAATCAGCTTCGCTTTCATCTCTACACAATTATCCTTTTGGAATGTGCAAGTAGATTTGCATTTTGATTTTGCAAGACAAATTATTTTAGCACTGATGCTGCTATCTCCCGAATGCACAGGAGGAATTGCAGGACATTGTAAATTTACCGATGGAAAAATAAACAAAATGGAAATCAATATTTAAAAAGAATTGGGTGGTGTCGAAAAATATGGACTTCCCTCGATCTGCATCGCCACCTGGTTCCAGACAGGTCTGTGTGGAGTAATAATGTTCTGAAAAGTAATCGAAGGGTAACCATTAAAATATGTGGTTCCGGGTGGGTCTGTGTGGTGTAATGATGTTTTGAAGTAAAATCAAGTGTTACCAATAGGCTATACTAATGATAACTAATGATATGACATCAAAATATAACTATTCAAATGTAACTAATGAAAGGACATCTAATGTAACTAACAGAATTACTTAAGGTTGATTCATGTTGAAATGGGTTTTGATTAAGGTTGAAATGTGATCAAGTTTTGTTTTATGAGTAAAAGTTGAACTGTTGAACTGTAATCAAGTTTGGTAGGGTTAATAGAGCCGTCGTTTACTACTGGGGCTTTCATAGGCTGTGTTCTGTTGTTCCGTTCTGTACAGGGCCATTTTTGCCGGGAGACTGTGGCAATGAGCATTTTATATGTGTTCATTATTTATATACATATACTATACTGTATACATTTACCAGCCTATTGGTGGTTAGTTTGCTTGAACAATAATTGTCTATTGTACTTTATCACAATACTTTGCTGACTCATTTTTTTAATCCATAATTCATATGCATGATATCTGTCATGGTACATAGGAGGATGGCCAACTTCAAGGGGCATGCTCTTCCTGGGAGTTTCTTTCTGCTGTTTGGCCTATTATGGTCGGTGAAGTACCCACTCCGACACTGCTGGAGGAAGTCTCAACCTAAAGGAAGACAACAACTGCCCCTGTTCTTCAACAAAATAGACTTTATTGAGGGGGCAATGAAAATATTCTTTGCCTTTGTAGGTGAGTGTCCCCCCTGTAATGCACTGCACAATGCACAGTCACTCAGTGACCTTCCAGAGTGTTGCTATTTGACCCTTATGTTATCCTCACATTTTGCAGGCATCATGGCTGAGCAGTTTGTGCCTGATGGACCCCATGCCCACCTCTACAACAATGACAGCCAGTCGTGGGTGAAGCTGATGAACTGGCAACACAGCACCATGTATCTTTTCTATGGAATATCTGGAATCGCCGATGTCCTCAGTACGTCATCACTTCCAGTTCCACTTGGTCTCGACCGCCTTGCTCTGTCCCTGGCTCTCTTTGTTGAAGGTACAGTATCAGAGGTTGATTATTACTCCCTACTCTGCCTATGAAGTATCATTATACATTAAAATGAGCACCACAGGCCTACTGTCATTGGTAGGTAGATGTTTGTTTTTTTACCATCACTTATCAACTGTTCCCTTGATCTTTCAACTGTAGACACTACAATAGTATCTGCATAATTGTATTTATTATTAGGCCTATGCTTGATTCTCCTCTACCCTTCAGGGTTCCTGTTCTACTTCCATGTGCATAATCGACCCCCTCTGGACAGTCACATTCACACCCTGCTGCTGGTGGCTGTGTTTGGTGGGGCAGCCAGCACAATGCTAGAGGTGTTCATGCGAGACAACATAGTACTGGAGCTGTTCAGGGGCAGCCTAGCCATTCTGCAGGGCTCCTGGTTTTATCAGGTAATGCCTAACCACCACCACCACCACCACCACCATAAACAGCATCACTTTTATCTGAACCCTTTCTCCTTCCAAGAGAGCATGCGCTGACAAAAAAAAGTATATACCTGACAACATTAACTGATGTGCCTAGACAAACAGGGAGTGCATACACACTAAGGGGACCAATTCAAAGATTAGTTATTACTTTAAGGAGGGCATGCTGTGTTTTTCTTTCAGATTGGATTTGTACTCTACCCATTAAATGGACAAGAGTGGGATCTAAAGTTACATGACAACATCATGTTTGTCACTATGTGCTTCTGCTGGCATTTAGCTGTGGCCCTCTTGATTGTTGCCATCAACTTCTGTTTCATCTGCTGGTGAGTATCTTTCTTTTGACACTGCTTGTATCTAATATTTAATAGAATAGATATTGCCACCAAACGGGTCACAGTTTCAATTGAAATGTATATTTCTAAAATAATCCCAGGAAAGTGATAATTGTGACCATGTGACCAGGAAAGACGTCCTAGTGATGATATTCCATTTAATTGTCCCTACCCCTTTCATCAATACATTGGTAATGCTTATCTTAAATAGGTAAATGCACTTCTAATTTTGGTCTACTCTTATTCAATGTTTATTTTTCTTTTGATCCTAACAGCACAGTAAATAGATTTGCCAGAAGGGGAAGTGGCATAGAGATGGGAATGAGAAATACATCCTCTCAAAAAGCTCTGCTCCAAGAGTCCGATGAAGAGTAGACACATAACGAAGTGAATCCCTTCTCCATAATATTATGTTTATATTTTGAAAATATTGATTATCTCTGGTTCTGAACCTGAAGTAATGCCATAGCTGTCCTGCATTTGTATGCGCTCTTCTAATTTGCACATTTGTACTTTACTCAATAAAACAATGTTTGATCAGATTACATTTTACCACAATAATTGAGTCCAAAAGGATTATACTCTAAATAAAATGGTTCGCTGACCCCTGACAAATGTATGGGTTGCTATGAGATTTAGGTGAAGTAGATGAAACATGCCACTTTATATCCAACAACCTACATTCCACTGAGGGGAGAGAATTTCAAAAGCTATTTCCTTTTGTGAAACATTAACGTTTACCTGACATTGTTTCCTCCACTCTTAAACAGTGTAAATATTTGCATAGCCTGTTGCTAGAGCAACACGCCTTTTCCCTCCCCAAAACAGGATGTCCAATCAATTCACAATCGGAGATGACATTTGTGATTACACCATATGTTTGTCATTCACATCGGTTGTTTATTTTCAAGAAGCAAAATACTCTTACTTACAATACCACATAGAAAAAAATCAGAAGAAACAATTATCAACACAGGATTTGCACGGTGTCACAAGTGGCACTCAAAACACCACTAATCCTTATCTATGATAGGTTCATCACAGACTCTTATCTTGTTACTACACAAAGGATATCTGGAACATTATATTGAAATATGCTAACTGGATAAGCAATCAGTAAATCAGTTAAATGTTAAAGTGGATAAAAATGTTTTTTTTTGCTAAAAGGGAGCCATGGGTGGGGTGAGAATAGACCATTCATTTGTTTACAATGAGACGAAACTGGAATACTTTCAGTCTAATTTGCATGTGACAAGTACGTCTGACATTACAAGCTGTTGAATGAACTTGGTTTGACAGTTTCATAGTGTGTCTTTGAACAAATATGACATGAAACTCTCATGCATCCATTCCAGGCACCAGTGTCCTGCTTGAAGTTGAGAGAGCAGAAGGGCTATGGCTCCCAATCATCTATGCCTCTGGAGCATAGGTCTGACACGGCTTAGTACAGTCCCCAGTAGCTGGCTCTGTATCAGCATCTCAGTGTGGCGGTGGGTCAGGCGTTCGTTTTGGTGAGGGTGCTGTGGTTACCACAACCGTAGACACAGACTTGGGAGAGCCAGTAGCAGAGCGTTGCTGGAGCTGCTGAGCTGGGACTGTCTGGATGCGCACCTGGGGGAGAGAGATCAACCAACTGTTATAGTACACACACAAATCCCATCATCACTATTACATATAGCTTCTGTTACTGTATGCACGCTTCTCCTCATCCTGAGTGCAGTTTGGTGATGAGTAAACAAACTGTGAGCTGCTGACCTGTGTGGCCTGTCCTTGCTGCTGGAGCTGCTGTAACTGCTGGGCTGTGACAAAGCTGACGGGCTTGTTCCCAGGGATCAGTTTGGTGCCTGCAGGCATGGTGGTAAGAATGATGTTCCTTCCCAAACTGCTGATACTGCCCCGAGGAGAGAGAGAGGGAGAGAGTCATTGACAGGCTTATTGCCACGGGAAACAAGATTTCCCAAAACACAACAAACAATTAGGGCTAGGCAGTATACCCGTTCTGTAGGTATACTGTAGGTATATGGATCCACTCTGTGATGCTGTATTTTGACTACTTTCCACACCAGTTTTGCTCCTCTCTTTGTAAAACGTGCAGATTGTGTGCAGCCAACAGTTTAATTAATACATTTGTACATGAACATAAGACACACTATTGACAACATTCAAACGTCAGCTCTCATCGGTAGAATGAGCTTTTCATACACACGACACGGTGTCGCCAAAGAGGGCAGCAACGCACAAGACTAAATGCTATACCTTTAAGAAACATACAAAATACCATCAAATACTTACATCGTAACGTAAAAAAAAATAACTCACTTGGTACTGATGTTTCCTTTCAGTATGGGTGTGGTCACCACACTCTTGCTTTTCAGTGGTTGGCTGAGGACAGACAGAGGCAGTGTGATCCGAGCCGGCAACTTCCCCTGTGGTGTATGAGAGGGAGAGTTGAGGGGTAATACTTACTTTCAAAAGGTGTGGTGGCAGCATTACCATTACCATTACCATAACCTAATAGGTATACTTTAATATCTAATCTTGGCATCAGAGTCATAGCCATTGAGGTATTTTGTACTGTTAAACCACATGACCTTCATAAATCCCACCATAAATGTTCCAGGATATATGCTTAATGAAACAGCGTCTTACTGGTTGCGTGGACACCACTGTGGCGGTGACAGGGACCTGGCGTACAGTAGCTGTGGCTGTTCCTAGAGTCAGGGTTGAGCCCGAGGCAGCAGGGCCTATCGTCACCCCTTTAGCTCCAGCCACTCCACTGGTGGCGATAGTGACCGTGGCAGCCCCACTAGAGGTTGAGGTTGTCATGGTAATACTTTGTCCCTGCTTCTGTGGGATGACCCCGAGGCCTGGCATGATCCGGATGGTGGTGCCACTCTTTGAGTCGCCAGAGGAGACGGCGGAAAAGGTTCTGGTCTTCTGGTCAGCCATGGTGACTGCCAGGGTGGGCATCAGACGGATAGCCGTGTCTCCAGCAGCCTTTAAGAGGGTGGTGGTGCCAGCTGATCCCTTACTGATCTGGGCATCCCCTGATGAGGTGGCTGGGTTGGAGGTGGAGGGGGATGAGGGGTGGGGTGGAGTCACGTGGAGCGTTGCAGATATGCTCTTGCAGCCTCCAGCAGTGGCAGTGCCTAGCATGTCAGGGGTGAGTTTGACAGTTGTGAGTGGGGATTTGGTGAGGGTGGCCATCATGTCAGGAGTGATCCGCAGCACTGTCTGTCCTTTGGCATCAGTGGTGATGGAGGAAGGGGGCAGGTGGAGCACATCCTTTCCTTGGATTCTCAAATTAGTAGCAGTTATTGGAATACCTGCTCCACCCTGAGTCTTCATACCGTACTGGCCGGTGATGGCCACCTTTACAGAGAGAGATGAATGAAGGGTCATGAGAAGGAGACAGAAAATACTCTATCATGAATTTAATCAAGCAGGGTTAACCCTTTTACAGTGGAATAGTAAACATGACATTTTCTCTACAGAATACTAAATTGTAATGTTAATGAAATTCCTATTAATACTTGAACCCCTGTTGTTCACCTGTTTGATGATGTTCTGGCTGGTAACTCCCTGTAGAACAGCTGGTGATGCTGGGTTGTGTGCTGGGCTGCCAGGGGAGCGGATCTGGGGTTTGGCCACAGTGATCGTGGTGGTCAGACCCGAGACAGACAGGCCCGTCTGGCCTCTGGCTGCCTGCACCTGGACAGGACTACCAATAGATTGGGTCCTCAGAGGCAATGACACCACTGCCTGCTCCACAGACACAGAAGAGAAGAGAAGAGAAGAGAAGAGAAGAGATGAGACGAAGAAATGAGACGAAGAAATGAGACACATAGCTCTTTAGTAACATGCATACATTACTGCAGACAGAGACATGCCTTGATGGTTCATGATCATGAATGTAATGTCATGTAAATTACATTTCTCTGTTTCTCTTCAAAATCTCTTTTTTTTTTTTTGTTAGCTCACAGAATCATTCATTCACCTGTGTGATGGCCTTGGTGCCCATGGTGACTGGTACTCTAATCTGGTGAGGGGTCTGGTGCAGCAGTTTGGCCTGCTGGCTCCCGGAGGAGGCTCCCAGCCCAGACTGAGCAGAGACCACTCGTACCTGAGGCAGAGAGCCTGCCCCGGTGTGGCCCACTACACGGGCTGCATGCTGGGAGCTAACAGGCTGAGAAACCTGTGGTCCTGATTGGCTGCTGGATAAGAGGGTTCCCAGCTGAGGCATGGAAGGAGGAGATACCAGGAGAACACTGTGGGCAAACACAACAGGGCATTAAACAAGATAGGACATCACACTATTATACAGAAACTATATTAGATTGTGGAATGTAAGAGAGCCCATCCATAGAACTTGCATTCCACTGACCCAGGGCTGCTCTTGACAGAGTCAGGGACTCCGGCCTTGGTTGGGGTGGTGGCTACAGGGGCGAGGGGTGACTTGGGGGTTCCAGGTGTGCTTGAAGTGGCGGTTGTGGGAGTGGGGGACATGGGATTTGCCCCCACATCACCCAGAATGGCCTGTCCTGCCTCCAGTGATCCAGGGGTCTTAATACCCCCTTCCTTACTGCCAGACTTCTACAACACAAACAAGGTGAACGTCACCATCTCCATCTCCTCAAGCAACAATCACACCAAAGGAACAGATAACAAAGCCTTTTCACAAGAAACGGAAGTAAAAGTGATCTGACAAGACTTTCCAGCTCAAAAGAAAATATGTACATGGTCAGGCAGAACAAGTCTTAGTACTCCTACAGTATGTAGATACAAACAGAGAGGGTACAGTAAAAAAAATTGTTTTGTTGCCCCCAGAGCCTGGAATCGAAATACATTAAATTAGGATTTTTTTCCAAACTGATCGACACAGCCTACTTGACACTTTCAAAGTGAAGAAACTACCCTCAAAAGTCTACACCCCCCTCTTGCTGTGGCTCTCCTAAAATGCAAAAATGTCTTCGACAAGTTACTCAATAAGTTGAATTGAGTCCATTAAGTGCAATGATAATAGTTCAAACTTTTTGTATTTTATGTATAACCTTTTCTTTGCAGGGTCCCTCATTTGAATGGGAATCCATTACATACTTTTTTGATCAGTTTTTCACTACAAACTAAAATGGAGAGGAACAAAACTGCTCAGGAATGCCACCCTGAGGCCTGGGGAGAATTATAAAATGGGATAACATCATCCCAGTCCGTCTACCCTCAAAATTGGGTCACCAGAAGGGATCCCTTAATGACATCTCTCTCAAATCTATAATTGTGTTTGCAACAATCAATTCAAGTAATACAGCAAAAAAAGAAAATATGTGGCTGGAAATGTGTGTGGTTTTTAATACCTGATTGGTGGGAGGCGCAGCCCTCCCTGCAACCTTTCCCCACCCACTACCCATTTCGAGGCTCTGATTATGACTTCCATTGCCATGGTAAAGGCCAAAGGGGAAATTGTACAGCCTGCCATAATGCCTATCTCTAGCTGTTGCCAAGCTGTAGTGTACTCTGCTGTAGTAAAACAGAGTTGAATGTCACAAAAGTAAGCTTTAACTAACCTCTTTATACTGTCTGGCACTTTAAAAAAGTCAAACGCCTCCCATAACAGACTATGCGGTACTGACCCAAAAGCATTCGCCAGATCCAAAAATACCACATGAAGGTCTTTCTTCTCATGTCTAGCTGTCTGAATTTGATTCCAAATCATGCTGGTGTGTTCCAAGCACCCGGAGAAGCCTGGAATTCCAGCCTTTTGCACCGTAGTGTCAATTAAGCTATTCTTTACTAAGTAACTAGACAACCTCTGTGCCACCACACTAAAGAAAACCTTCCCTTCCACATTAAGAAGGCTTATAGGCCTAAACTGACTAATGTCTACAGAGTCTCTTTCTTTGGGAATAAAAATTCCCCCTGCTCTACGCCATGCCCTAGGAATAACCTGTTTCTTCCAGACTACCTTCATCAATGTCCATAAGAACCTCAGCACATCTGGCGCACTCTTGTACAGCCTGTAAGGGACTCCATTGGGCCCTGGGGCTGAAGACGCCCTAGCCCGCCTTACTATCTCTTGTACCTCTTTCCACCTAGGTGGGCTATCGTCACACTGACTGGTTATCTCTCCAATAGGTGGAATGTCAGGGGGGAGGGGTAGCTGTCTAGACCTTTCTCTGTCTCTATGCACTTCCTCCAGATGTCCCTCAAGCTCCTGTTTTGGAGCCCTAAGGCTACCATTTTTCCCCTTACTAAATAACGATTTCACAAATCTAAATGGATCTTTGTAAAATGCTGTTCTAGCTCGCTCTCTCTTTTTCCTGTTTTTCCTAATGCTCTCTGCTCTTCTTAACACTGCCAGTCTCTCCTTCACATCTACCTGCAGCCTATTTAACCCTTCCTTCTCAGCCTCTGTAGCTTTCCTCCACTGTTTCCTGAGCTGTCTTCTCTCCCTGATAAGTCTATCCATTTCCTGTTGGCGCCTAGATTTAATTACCTCAGTACCTGTCTTCTTCTTTTTCTCGGACACGCCAAATCTTTCTGCTCCATAATCATAGATAATATCGCCCATTTTCTCCAGTTTACTCTCGGCAGTACCTTTCAACTTGTCTAAAATCCTACTCAAGTCACTGTTGATACCTTCCCATACCCTGTTTTCTGAAGCCCCTGGCCATTTAACTCTCGGCTTCTGGGCACTAATCTTTTCCCTTTTGGGCTGGCTGGTCTCTCTGTCTTCTTCAGTGCTAGGACCTACTTCAGGGGTGCTGATGTCCTGCGAACTGTGGTTTACTTCCTGCCGCTAAGTTCAGTGCCAATCCAGCACACACATCGCCGTCTCAACACCAGGTCCTGTGTGAACAATAGTGGTTGCTGCATCATGGTATGGGTATGCTCGTCACCAGCAGGGACTCTCAGGATAAGGAGAAATGTGCTGAGTTGGTAGTGACAGCCTAATCACCACAGTGTGTAATTGATTCGTATTCAAATCAGGGACCCGACAAAGACATTAATTCCGAAATCACATTACCTATTATTCCTGCACTCAACTCAACTTATTGAGTAGCTTTAAGGAGAGCCACAGCAAGAGGGTGTATACTTTAGCAAACAGGCTTTCCCTGTTTTAAAGTTGTCCTCTTGGAAAGACTCAAGAAGGCTGTGTAGATAAGTGGGAAAATCCTAATTTGATGTATTTCGATTGCAGGCTCTGGGGCAACAAAAAAAACGACATTTTGAAAGGGGGTGTAGATTTTCTGAAGGCACTGTAAGCTAGGAGTGTACAACTCATCTGTTTTTAAGAGGTAGCTACAGCAGAGTGAAGGAACTCACAGGCTTGGATGTAGGTTTAGGTTTCTGTTGCAGAGCCTTTCTTGCCTTGGCAGCAGCTGCTTGAGCCTGGTGGATCCTCTCTTGATTGGGAGAGAGGTACAGTCATAATTCCAGTCAACACTGGAGCAATGTTGGTGCAAAATACATACATTTGCTTGTGGAAAAGCTAATCAAATGAACTATTCTTATATGCCATTTAGTCCTCTGTGGCTCAGTTGGTAGACTGAAGAGGCATAAGGACCACTGGGTAAAGAAACCTTGTATGTGAAGAGGGGGGATCTAAACACTTGGATACAGGTAAAGTGCTGCTCACCAAACTCCTCCTGACTGCGATCGCGGTGCAGATAGATCCACAGCTTGCGGCCGATGTCATATTTCACACAAGGGTCCTTCTCATAGTGAAGCCTGTCCAGAGCCCCACTCACAACTGTGTTCACCTACATAACACAGTACTACATCAAGCCCCTTGCTCACACATGAACAAACACAGACAATCCTTGCAAATCAAATCCTTGAATCCATGCAGGTCCAAGGACTTGAGGTAATGTTGTCAACCACAACAACAACAACAACAACAACAACACCACCCCCACAGCAGGAGTGAGTATCTAACCTGAGCGCTGGTGACATCTGGTGCTAGGAACTGAGAGTCCTTCAGCAGCTCACATATCTCAGCCCTGGTTCCCTCCCCATTGGGCAACCGGGCTGCTGCGTCCCGCACTGAGGGAGAGGAGCAGGGAGAACACCAGTCATACATCACATCTATCCTCAGGCTGCAACTAAATACATTGATAAAAGCTGTTTACATGACTGCAACTGGTTAGTTAACATGAAATGATGATAGAAGACAATGTTGTGGGGAAAGTCTTACCCAGGGAAAGAATGGTGACGTACGCTGGGCGGTCAGAGCGCAGCAGAGTGTGCTCCCGGGCTTTGTTAAGAGACATCTCCTTGTCAAACACCCCTTTGACAGGCCCCACCACTGACTCAAAGCCATGCATTCGGAAGGTGAAGGCTTTGTGTGGTTGGTCATACCGCTGCTGCTCCTGATAGACACAAGCAAATGGATTACAACACAGATGTTCATAATTCATGGAATGGAACGAGGAATGGTGTCAAACACACGTATATCACATGCATCGCATGTTTGATACCATTCCTCATTCCATTCCATGCACTACAATGAGCCAGTCCTTTGATTTCTACCTCCACCAGCTACAACACGCGTTGTAGCTAATAAACACAGGTCAAATGCCTAGATGACACAAGCAATAGACAGGACACTAACCTGCACTTGAAAAACATGCCTCTCGTCCCCGGTGCTGGGTCGCACCACATAGTCAGTCCAACTGCTTGATTACAGATAGCACAACCATGATATTAAAGCAGTCAACAATCTTCTATGGCAATGAATATATATTATGTTAAGAGGGCACATATTAAATGAATAAAATTGACACTTACACTCTAGGAGTGGGAGAAGTCATCTCTGCTAGTTCTTCACTCTCAGTCTGCAGAAGACATTATCATTTTATTCAAATATATCAGCGTAAACACAAAATAACCATTGTAATATAGCCTAATGAGCATTCGCTTTGTGATACCTTGACAACAACCAGGTCCTTTGAGTCCACCCACAGCTGACAAAGTGCACTCAGATCCTTGTCTCCATCCTGACTCGGACCTTGAAGAAAGTGTCACAAACCTTTACAAATATTTTCATGTGCAACGTGCAAGATTTTGGATAAACCAACATGATCTTACCAATCCATTTCCAATGCTGAAAGCGTTCCTTGAATTCCACATATGGGGAGAAGCCACTGGGAAGAACCATCATACCAGCTGAGAAGGAGAGAGAGAAAGGGCGAGAGAGAGAGAAAAAACAAGTGAGAGAGGACAATGACATCAGAGATAAGTGCTTTAATATGAGAGAGTCCTAGCCACTCACCTTTAGTCTCTCCAGCCAGGAAGTGCAGAGCCGGCAGCACCAGCTCTGACCAGCAGGAGGCAGAGGAGAACCATGGGTTGAGGGAACTGGCTGGGGAGGATTGCCACTGTTGTACTTTCTCCTCCAACTGAGACAACAAATTGAGATCATTATGACACATACCCATTATGCGACCCGCTGTTTGGTCAACCATCCATGTCACAACACTTTATGTTGCCATGCACATGCGTATAGAATGTGTGAGTGTGTGTTAGTGAGTAAATACCATGGAGCTGCTGGCGAGGCTCTCTAGTCTCAGGATGTTCTCCAACAAGTTGAAGAAGCTCACGGCTATCTCCTCCACCATGACCGGACTGCTCTGCACCTCCTCCATTGGCCTGAAGACCGTCATACAAAATACACATAAAGGCAGGTATGTGACAAGAACGAATGTGGCGTGTAGACTGCTATGACGTGAGAAGAGTTAGAATTGATTCTAGCATATTCATGCCTTTAACACATGAACGTAAGTTTAGTGTTAACTATTAATCATCCGACAAAGGTTTTAAGAACATAACAATAGCATATCACAGATAACCGCAAAGTGTGGGTTCAGTGCATTTTGTGATGCTAGTGTAGACTCACTCTTCCTTGACGCTAGGCAGGGGAGTTGCTGGGGTTTCTGGCGGAGCAGCAATGATGTTTACTGATGGAGCTGGGGCCTCTGAAACCATGAGAGCTTCACAGGGATCCTCTGATTCCACTTTGATTGGCCTCATCTTCTTCTTTCTCCTCTCCTCCCTCATCTTCCTCTTGGGCAGAGCCAGATCAAAGAGTGCTGGGTATGGAAGGTAAGAATTAGTTTGTTTCTGTGCAGATTTGTGCCTCGTAGTCATTTGAGGGCACAAGAGATAAACAATATGAGCTACATACTGTATGGTTCATTTTGCAGATACATTTTCAGTCATGCACTCACCCATGACTGAACCTTTACGACCTAAATTTACTCTTGTCATCATGTCACCAAGATGGATATCAGCGGTCATCAAATCTGGATGATCCTGTGAATTAATCATTAGGAAACAAAATAATCGTGATCATTTTTGACTGTACAAAATAAATCAACTAGACTCTCTGCCCTCCATATCGATTCATGTTTTGACGATAAATAACTGTTTACATTCTGTTGCCGGACAAGCTTCTTTAGAGACAATAGTTCTAAAGAAGCAGCACAGCAAGATGGATGTTATTTATGAAAAACTAACTGGTTGACGTTTCCTCTTCTCTCTATATCTCCGTAGCATGGCTCTCATGTCCTTCTCTCCAAATTCTGGTTTGTCTGTGAGGGCAAACATCACATATCTTCAATCACTGCTGAATAAATCTGCTGAATCTACACATTACAGTAGCAGCTGTATACTGTATATATAGGCCTAACTGACCTGTTGTCTTCATGTCCAGGGTAGAAAGAGTGGGCAGAACCCTGACAGAGACTGTAGGTGTGGGAGAGGAAGGAGATTGAGGCGCTGGGAGCCAAGAGGCTGTGTCTGAAAATGAAAAGATGACAACTCCTGTAGTCATAACAAGACTTCTCCATGTAGAGTATCTTCTAAACTGAACAGTACTCACTGAAAGATCAAATCTACGACACATATATAATGCGGCCGAATGTAGTTTATTTACAACAATCTATATTGATGAAAGTACACTCACCATCATCATCAGAAGAGACATTGCTGTCCCCACATTCAGTTTTTACTTCCTTTAGTATACGGCACACTCTTCCTCTGACCCTCTGCTCCTGCATCTCACCATGCGTATGGCTCGGGTATTTTCGCTTCACTGCAATCTCAGGGCCACTGCGGACTGCCAACTCCAGTAGCTCCTGAACACACAGCCATATACAAAAACACACTGAGAGAGGCCATTCATCTCACAATTGAACCTCTATGAAGGACACAAGGGCCTAAATCATACCTTCCTGGAGACAAGGATCTGTTTGAGGAGTCTGTGGTAGTACTTCTGTTGGGAATACAAGTGACGCTTCCTCTGGGACTTGGCACACAGCTGTCTGTACTTGACCACTTCAGGATTAAAGTAGCCATCTGGATTCACATAGAGACACATGACAAACAAATACTCCAATAAAATGTACACCATCAAGCAGAGATTAAGGGAGACGGAAGTGTTACCTCTGAACTGTTTCTGTGCAAGATGCAGAGGATTTCCAAAGCAAAAGTTCTGGTTGTTGAAGAGGTTGCTAATGGTAGTTTCCTGCTCAGTAGTGTTATTATCAGGGAAGTGTGGCAAGAACTGACGAAGGTGCTGCCTCTGATCATCTGTCAGCACCTCAGTCCAGGAGTTTTCACTCATCACAGAGAAGAAAATATCAGGCTGTTTGGATGAAAACACACATACCCACATACAATTGAAAATGCAACAATGGATACATCAAAAGCAACAGCTTCTATTATCAAGTTAGATCACTGCGATCACTGCAGTATAACTCACATCCTCAAGCAGGTCCTCAGGTAAGCTGACTCGACAGTTTCCCAACATGCATTCCTCAGTGATACGCCCATCATCATTCCCCTCTCCTGAGTCCAAGGGGTCTGTAAGCATGGGATCAAGGGCATCCATTCTTCTCTTCCTTCACAATCTAGAAAATAAGATGGGATGATTTACTGTATTCTACACTGATAAAAGATGAATTACTCTGTATGTTGCACTGTAGTCTTGCTTTTATTAACATTATTATTTCAATATAATAATGTTGCTAGTGAACATTGCTACTGGACACTAATTGGCTAAATCTACAGCTAGCCAACTTAGTTTATAAACATGTAGCTAGCTGTTCAACTAGACTGTACACGTTGTTGGAGACATTGCTCATGAGATAATGTATCCTCTGCCCATATATACGGTCATATTCCCTGGAATGACAACACAAATAAAAACACATGCTAATGCTAGCTAGTAGCTAAAGACAATTTACATTCTGACGGCACATTTGTTATGAGTAAACAATTCGCTACAGCAATACAAACTTACACTGTGTATAATTAGCTGTATACCAGAGTAAGAATAAGTCAATATACCTGAAAAGATTTCTGCTCATTGATCACATTGGATGAGCACAGACAAGTCAGGTGAAAGAATAACCAAAGGAGGGAATAATAACAACGACGTACCGATACTATTTCCGTTCCGTCAAGTAAGCCTTCCGTTCTGTCTAACGATTTTGACAGATTTGGGCTGCAGGCCCTCTCAATGCCACAGGCCCCTAACATTCATTGTAATAGAAGTCTGTGGTTCATTGTACAAATCAGGTACAGGTTATACATTAAGGCTAAGGATCAGTGACGTTTACAGTTTTCTACACCAATATGGAAAGGGCCATTGAAAGGCCAGGTAGCTGTCTCTGAATAAAAGTTTATGGGAACATATTCTATACAGCTTAGTACACATAATAATTAACGCTATCTTTGTTAGTCTATGTCAGGCTATGCAAATAATACAAGTCAGACATTGCCCATACAAAATAATTTCATTTAATATCATTGACACATAGTTAGAGGGTTACACAGTTAAGGCACATTGTGGAACTGCCAAGCTCATTCTTTAGATCACAATCACAATTCATCAACCTGAGAAGACCTGATAATACACAATAGACATCCATTAAAAGACATCCATTAAAAGATTCACAAAGTTTGAGCAACCCATGTGTGAATTCTTATGTCATATAACTAAGCAAAGTTGACTCTCTTACACCACTATGTAAAAATATATCTCATACAAACTTAAAATAAAAAATATTCAAACTAGGTTTCAAACTACTCTATGCCTACATATAGAAAATGATTATGCATAATATACACATTTGAATATCAACATCTGATGAAGATTTCCGAAGCTAAATAATAAAAAAACATACTGAAAGCACCAGAATGGCTTAGACACATAGTGAGACAGAGGAGAGGAGAGGTGGGAGACAAAGGGGTTCAGAACTTTTAGCATAAAAAATCTATAAGCATTTATGGACACTCCAGGTTTATGCTTAGATAGAGACAAACAGTTCAGACAGGGTAAACAACTGCACTGTAGACTCACTGACTGTGCCATGACAGTTCAGTTTTCTGTATTTCGCCATTCTGTTCTGACCACAGTATGTGACATAAGAAGCTTGGGGGACACAAGAAGTGGGCATAGTCACATGAACATGAACTTGTTCAAGGTTTTATGATACAACAGAAACAATGCAACATGCAACAACTGATTTAAAGACCTAGACAGGAATTTAAAGTACCATAATATACTGTACACACAAATGCAATTGTTTGTTAAATTGACATTGATTGTTAAATTGACACAATATCTGGGACACACCACTGAACAGTAAAAAGTATAAAATAATACGAATACATACAAATATAATAAAATAGTAATTTTAGATTCTCTGAACACCGTAGGCTCCATGAAGAATGTTCCTTTATCATTGAAAACTTAAAGTACTTTTCAATCAGACTCTTTCCCATCAGAATCTGGGAAATGTAAATATGTGCCAATAAGCACATTATACAAATGATTTAACTCTTTAACTAATCATACAGGGTTGGTTTGAATGAGATCTTTAAGGAAGTCAAAATTACAAACATTTGACAGTAAATGTGCTCTAACACTTTTATCAAGCTCATCTAGCCAGTAAAATGGAATACTGGGATAGTCTTTTTTTTGGTTTTACAATGATCTCAGGAATTTTAATTGAATATGGCTGCATATCCACATATTAAAAGTTACTAAAAGTATGCTTATGTATAAGCAGTATAGTGCAACTGAAAAATAAATATAAACCAAATAAACAAAGTAGCCTCACGTGAACAAAACACAAAAAGGAGCTTCCATGTTAATATTTTGCATGTTCACAGGTTTACAAACACCTGAGGGTTGAATGTTGTTCAAGCATGTTCTCCATGATGCATCCAGCCAACTGTGTTCCCAGTCTGCTACACCCCAGTCTTCTCCTTTATCCAGCTCCGGTATTTGGTGACACGAGTGTAGATGCCAGGCTTGTTCCTGCGGCCACAGCCGTCACCCCAGCTCACCACTCCAGCCAGGAAGTTGTGTCCACTGGCACCTGTAGAGGACAGTGGACCTCCAGAGTCTCCCTGGCAGATATAGTAGAAAGACAGCATGACAATATAGCACAGGCATTAAAAAGTTGAGAACCGTACCAAGAAATTGAAGGTAGTGGCTCTAACTTACCTGACAGGCATCCACTCCTCCTTTCAGTACACCTGCACATAACATGCGGGGAGTGATCTGTCCATCCATGAGGCTATTGCACACTGTATCGTTAATGATGCGAACCTCTGCCTTCTGCAAGATTGATGCTACACTACCTGGGCACATTAAACAACACTCAGGATCAACAGCAGTCAGATGGTAACACTGTCAAGTGTGTTACTACAGAACCATGTGAGGGAAAATGCTAAAGCCAAACATCTTATTAAACTCACCTCCCTCTCTGGTGGCCCCCCAGCCAGTGATCCACACAACCTTGCCAGCAGAGAAGTCATGTGTGGCAGAGGGCAGGCAAATAGGCCAGATATTCTGGTTGAGGGTGACAGGACTATCTAATTCCATGAGTGCTATGTCATTGTCATAGTTGGCGGTATCGTAGTCAGGATGAGGGATGATCTGTTTTAGGTTCCTCTTCACTGTCAACTGGTTTGACTGGCTCTGAACGTGAAGCCCAAGGTAAGCCTCCCATTGGTCAGCTCGAGAGTACCTGTTTTAATACACTCATAGGTCATGATCCTCAATTGTCACACAGACCACAAATCCATCAAAGCTGCACAAAAAACAGAAGAGACTACATGAATAGTACTTAGAGCAGTGATTAGTGAGTATAACTAGCAGAGAACATGGCTAAAATGGGGAATGGTGTGTCAAATGTAGCAAGGGTGAAAGAGCAACATTATGTCAACATACTTGACTTTGTGATCATCCTGGACGCAGTGGGCAGCAGTGACCAGCCAGCGATTGTTGATGACTGAGGCTCCACACACATGGCCAGACCCTCGGATATGAAGGCTTACTTGCCAGGGCCACTCTCCCTCCTTGGAGATCTGTCCACCCACAATACGGGAGCTTCTGTAGGGCCGTACTCCACACTCTGCACACACACACACACACACACACACACACACACACACACACACACACACACACACACACACACACACACACACACACACACACACACATTATTATTTGCATATTACTGAATTCAAGGTTAGAATGAAAAAAAAGATCAGCAGGGTAATAATAAAGATTATGCTTACGACAATCTGCCTCGTCTGAGCCATCCTCACAGTCCTCTTCCCCATCGCACTGTGGGTTCAGCCTTGTGATGCACTTGCCATTCTTACACTTGTATGTATGCTCTGAGCATTGCAGAACTATAGCTGGATATCGGAGAGGTAAGGGGTTAGTCACACAACCATGAATACTGTGAATATTCTGATAAAATAATACACCAAGCACACAATGAGTGGAAATCTTGTTAAATACAAAGTATCATCATAGTGTTCTCCCCAGATGTACTGTATGTGTTTCAAAGTAAACATTTCCTTATTGTATTCGACTTTAATTAATCTAAGAAAACAACTTACAAGTTAGAAAAAGACTTACATTTCTCACACTCTGATTCATCGGAGCCATCAGTACAGTCTAATTGTCCATTACACTTCAGCTGCTCTGAGATACAACGACCATTTCGGCAGGCAAATTCTCCTGGTTTACAACCGCCTACAGAGAGGTTAACATTTAAAAACACAGTGGTAACAATGATAATATAATCTGAAGTGTCAGCCCATCACCCCACTGATGTGTTGTGTTGCCTTACCACAATGTTCCTCATCTGTGCTGTCCCCACAGTCATTGACACCATCACACTGCCAGAATTTGGGTTTACACAGACCATTTTTACATCTGAGCTGAGACTCTCCACACTCTGCACAGAGACAAAACATCAACTAAGATGACATGTTCATTCAAAACATTCTGAATGTGCTCTTACATTGACATATTGCCTTTTGGATTACAAAGCTGACTCTATAAATCATAAGCACATTTAGACTGAATCACTCAAGAAGAATAGACTTGATAGAACTTTCAGGTAGGCCTGTACTCACTACAGTTGTTCTCATCGCTGCTGTCTCCACAATCGTTCCATCCATCACATTTCAGATCATTGGGTACACAGCGCATGTTGGTACACTGGTACTTCCCTGGGCAAGCTTTTGAAAAATAAAAAGTAAATGGGTTATAGAGTCTATTCTGTAGATATTTGTTTTTGGTACTATTGATTTACAAGAGCATTCTAGTCTTACGATCAGTTGGCACAAAGGCTTCAAATTCAGCAGAGAAACCTTGATCCACATAAGACATGTCAGAGTTGAATTTCACCACAATCTTGTTGGCTTTGCTGGTGACCACAGTGCCGTAGGACTTGTCTCCACATATCCTGCAACACAGAAGGGCAAAAGATTACAGGATAATCAGAAGGGGACATTTGCAAACCAAGAATGATTTCAAATTGCACAAAACATCACATAACATCAGAATGGTACAGTATTTCATTTGCATTAAAATATATGACATATTGCAATACAATCACTGACAATTAGGTGCTATTTCATAACAATAGTATCAATCAATCAATCACTAAGAGCTTCATAAATTTAATCAGTTAATCTAATAACTATCAAGTAAGTATTCTTGCACTTTTAGGATTACTACAGTAAGAGTATCATATGAAGACTCACTTGTTGTTGTTAACCTCTACATAGTCCTTAGGACACATATTGTTGTTCTGTCCAGGCTCAGACATTGACAACTTGTTGAACTGTACCTTGACAAACTTCCCTTTTGGGACCTGAAAGATAACAGGCTTGGAGCTTAATAAAATAGATCTTCAAATCACTACTCAAAAAAGGCAAGGGACATACTGCATGTGTTGGGATGGAGTGTAGAAATGTAGTGAAATGAAATATGTTTACCTCAATGTCCCAGACACACGTGGTAAGAGGTGGGTAATGGGAGGGAAAGCTTGGAGATGTGAAGGTTCCATGTAGTCCGGATAATTTACCGCCACAATCTACACAATACAATAATCAGATATTGGTTATCATAGCCACTGGGGACACGGCATGATATGCACTACCACGCCTACAGTCTACAGTAGTCTTTTGTACCTTGGCTCCTGAGAGGAATCTGAGAATAACCAGCCCTGAACCCAGGGAAGTTATTCTGCTCATTGGTGACCAGCGTTAACAACATCACGTTTCCAGAGGAAATGAAAGACAGGGGCTCATTTGGAATGTAATATCCACATTTCCTGAACAGAGAGAGAAATAGGTTTTCACTGATACAAACAACTGCACTTGAACTCATATGAGGCAAGCATCTATGAGGACATTTTCCTTGGAAACATTTTGATTATGCTTGCTATATTCACTTAACTACTATGATTTGATGTATTGTAAGTACTGAGAAAATGTCCAAGGGGAGTATTACTTACTCTGCCATGACACGCTTCTCAATGGGTACCAGGGAATCATACACTTTAATGAAGTCATTCTCACAATCCTCCTCCAGGTTCAAGGTGTCAAAGTCCAGTTTAACCCTGTAGCCTGGGTCAGCCCGCAGTCTCCACTCCATGTATGTGCTTGGAGGGTATGGAGAATCAGGAAAGCCAGGTGACTGTATTGTGTCCGTATGACCATTGCGGGTGTGATTGGAATATGAATAGCGGGCTGACAGATGGACATACAGACAGATAAAAAAGATAAAACAGATAAACAGATAAAAAAGGTTAGCCAAATACACTTGGATGGACCTGAGACATCCAAAGATAAAGCAGAAACCGAATTATGATGGTTCTCACCTTTGAATGTTGTCTTTGTCATACGTGCATCTAGAGCTGAAATTGAGACACATACAGTATGAGAAAGTAGCACAGAGAAAAGCATGAGTCTGGTTTGATCAGCCTTGTACAGTATGTCCCATATATAGCTATAATGCACTATTGGATTCCTGCATTTACAGCAGGAGTTACACTAATCCTGTGAGTCTGACTTAAACTTAAGCATAATTGTCTTTGACCCGAGAAATAGAAACTGTAAACAAAATGTAATAGAGAGTATAGTAGGTAGGTACAATACAGTACCATGTCACATTCCAAATCCCAGAATAGAGTTAGCCGTATACTGTACCTCCAGACATCACATTGTTGATATGAAGAGGAGTGCTCGACCTGGCGGCCATTCGCCCCTGCTGACCCACCATCGGATCCATAGAGCCAATAGCTTCATCCACTGTAGACTCTAGACGTATTGGCACGTTAAACTCAGACATGTAATAGGCCACCACACTGTCCTCACTTCCCCCACTGCCTTCACTGCAATGGACAGACACAACGTGCATACATTCAGACTAGAATAAAACAGAGACTTGTCATAATTGCTTGATAATGTAAACATCTACAACGATCTCTGCAAATGTCAAAGTGAAGAAGAAGAAGGAAGATATTATAAAGGGGGAAAATACCTGAAGGCTTGCACTGTGGATTCCTCAAAATACTTAGACAGTGTTGTCATTTTAAAGTAGATCGTTTTCAGCTGAAAGACAATGCAACAACACTTAATACTGTGGCCTCCAGAACCAGATGTGAATAGAGGAGGATATGGTAAAAACAGTCACAGACTCTACTAATCCTTTATCTAAGAAATTGTCAACTAGTGACAACTTGTGGCTGTAGTGTACTGGATTCATAAAGATGATGATCACTCTGTCTTACCTGTTTGGTCACTTGCATGGCCAGATTTCTGAACTCTTTGCTGTTGGGATTCTCATAAGCGTTTATAAATTTTTGGTTGGTGATACTCATTGAGCCGATGTACATCTTTCTCACCCTCACATCTCTACGCACTGCAACATGAGGAGAAAGGGGAGTGAGCACTCGAGTGACTGTGTATAATATACAGTATATGTATGTATGTATGTACAGTTAGGTCCGGCAATATTTGGACAGTGACACAATTTTCATAATTTTGACTCTGTACTCCACCACAATGGATTTGATATAAAACAATCGAGATGCAATTGAAGGGCAGACTTTCAGCTTTAATTCAAGGGGTTGAACAAAAATGTCGTATGAAACGTTTAGGAATTGCAATCATTTTTATACACAGTCCCCCATTTTCAGGGGCTCAAATGTAATTGGACAAATTAACATAATTATAAATAAAATGTTAATTTTTAATACTTTGTCGAGAATCCTTTGCAGGCAATGACTGCCTGAAGTCTGGAACCCATGGACATCACCAAATGCTGGATTTCCTCCTTTGTGATGCTTTGCCAGGCCTTTACTGCAGCTGTCTTCAGTTGTTGTTTGTTCGTGGGTCTTTCTGCCTTTAGTTTTGTCTTCAGCAAGTGAAATGCATGCTCGATCGGGGTGAGATCAGGTGATTGACTCGGCCATTGCAGAATATTCAATTTCTTTGCCTTAAAAAACTCTCGCAGTATGTTTTGGGTCATTGTCCATCAGTACTGTGAAGCGGCGTCCAATCAACTTTGCTGAATTTGGCTGAAGCTGAGCAGACAGTATATCCCTAAACACTTCAGAATTCATCCGGCTGCTTCTGTCTTCTGTCACATCATCAATAAACACTAGTGACCCAGTGCCATTGGAAGCCATGCATGCCCATGCCATCATACTGCCTCCACCATGTTTTATAGATGATGTGGTATGCTTCAGATCATGAGCAGTTCCAAGCCTTCTCCATACTTTTTTCTTCCCTTCATTCTGGTACAGGTTGATCTTAGTTTCATCTGTCCAAAGAATGCTGTTCCAGAACAGAGCTGGCTTTTTTAGATGTTTTTTGGCAAAGTCTAATCTGGCCTTTCTATTCTTGAGGCTTATGAATGGTTTGCACCTTGTGGTGAACCCTCTATATTTGCTCTTGTGAAGTCTTCTCTTTATGGTAGACTTGGATAATGATATGCCTACTTCCTGGAGAGTGTTCTTCACTTGGCTGGATGTTGTGAAGGGGTTTTTCTTTACCATGTGAAGGATCCTGCGATCATCCACCATTGTTGTCTTCCATGGACGTCAAGGCCTTTTTGTGTTGCCGAGCTCACCAGTGCGTTCTTTTTTTCTCCGAATGTACCAAACTGTTGATTTGGCCACTCCTAATGTTGCCGCTATCTCTCTGATGGATTGTTTTTGTTTTGGCAACCTAAGGATGGCCTGTTTCACTTGCATTGAGAGCTCCTTTGACCGCATGTTGTGCGTTCACAGCAACAGCTTCCAAATGCAAATGTCACACTTGGAATCAACTCAGACCTTTTACCTGCTTAATGGATAAAGAAATAATAAAGGAATAGCCCACACATGTCCATGAAACAGCTTTTGAGTCAATTGTCCAATTACTTTTGGTCCCTTGAAAAAGAGGGGGCTACATATAAAAGAGCTGTAATTCCTAAACCCTTCCTCCAATTTGGATGTGAATACCCTCAAATTAAAGCTGAGAGTCTGCACTTTAAGGCCATAGACATTATATAACTGTAAACAGCTAAAATAACAAAAACTGTATGTATGTATGTATGTATGTATGTATGTATGTATGTATGTATATAAGGTTCAGTGATACTTGGAACAGAGGGGGTGGACCAGTACTCACAGTGAAAATGCCAAACTAGCAGTCCTGTCGTGAGAGCAATGACTGCTGCCAAAACCACAAGGCCAATCCCAAAACCAAGCTTCTTACTAACTTTCTTTTTCTCCAGCTTCTTGGAGTCTGATGCTGGCAGGAACTGGGTGTCTGTGTCCCAGTCATTGTCCTGAAGGCGAGAGAAAACATTTATATTGTTATCCCATAGTTAGATCTGGCAACTTTGATTGACACAGAAGATAGGCTGATTTAAAGGTAGACACTCACAACTGCACAAGAAAACCTTTGACGCATGGGCTCTGTTTCATTGTATCTTAACATGCTCTATTGTCTAGTCTGTTTCATCTCCATTTTTTTCCAGTAGATAGAATGTATGCACAGGAGAACACCCACTCCCGCAAAACATCATATTTTGTACCAGCAGTACCTCTCTTTGCCTGAACCGATAAAATTTGTAATTTTCTGATCACCAAATTAACACTTGACACCAAATAAAATGGTTTGGAATTGTTGGGGAGTAACGGAAAATACATGGGCTCCAATGGAGATTTTCCAAAAAATGGCTTTAGAAAATGATTTTAGATATTAAAAGACAATCTGACTTATTTCCAATCAGAAATTGGTCTAAAAGCTGTGCTATCTGCCTCAATTAGCATAGTGCTAGCAGGTTTTAAAACCAGTGCTAGCAGGTTTTACAATCAAAAGTGTAGTCTTAGAGACAAACCTCTGTGATTATGGCATTGTCTATATTTCATTATCAGTGGACAGATAATTTAAGACAATTAAAGATTGGGCAAGGCACACCGTTTTTAAGTACATTTGGGAGATCTTTAGCTTTTTAGCTGTATTACTTCAATGTTAACTGTCCTTAATGCTCCTTACTGAGGTGTGCCCTCTGCTGCCACTGCCATAGGAACTGCATGTTTTACTCATTTGAACGGGAAAGATAGGGAGAGGAATGGCTGTCCTTAAAAGTTGTGGTTTTAGCCAATCAGATCACATATTTCTCTGAAACTGTGTGTTATTGTTTAATTAAACACATCAATTGATGAATGTGAATATTAAATAATGTATGTGTCTTGTATTGTCAAACTAACTTGTCAAACTAAACACAGTCATCTGTTTTTGGGTGTGGTTTTAAGCTGTCAAAAGAGTTGCGCTGCAGCAAGTATTTGGTTGAACCAGTTTAATGGCAGAAAAAAAACTCCCATATCAGCACTGACAGTGCTCATGGTATCACACATCTTCTAATTTATAGTGTACATGCCCCACAACCATTTCACAGCCTCTAGCCTCATTGCCATTTAGTCTCACACAGCCTACAAGATTTATTGTTCTGCTGCTCTTTTTTGTAAATTTGTTATTGCTATTTTGTTAATACTTTGCTATTTTGTACATTTCTTGTCAATATTTGCTATTTGTTTTTATGTCAATGCACCAACCTCACCAAGTAAATTTCCTGTATGTGCAAATATACTTGGCCAAATAAAAGAATTCTGATTCTGAAAACTGAAAACTGGATTTCAACCAGTGCAAGTCGGATCCTGCCTCCTTCAACAGTCAATGTTCAGAAAATCCACACCCATCTTGAATCCATCTATTACAGGCTAGTCCTGAAAGAACCAAACCCTCTTTGAAATCAACTTGAACATGGCATTTTGTTGTAAAGGGAGGAGCAGGATTCCATTGTAAAGGGAGGAGCAGGAGCAAGTTTCTCTTTTCTAATGTTTATCTATGACTCAGTGCTATTATGACACTGAGAGGAATGCTTGTTACATAAGAGAGAAGAAACAGCTATAGGTAATGGCTGGATAGATGGTGTCATTTGCAGTTGTGGATTTGTGTTGTAGTGGATTACTATAAATTAAATCTACTCTATTACATTTTCTTGGTGTGGAAAGATAAGCATAGCATTCAAAATGGTAACATTTCAAAATATTTTCTGTCTCTAAATGTGAGCCTGCAGCAAAAGAAAAACCATGGGAAGTTGGAAAAAAAGTGATGGCAAATGATAACAGTAATGATAGCAGCAATGACATACACATCTGACATCCCAGACATACTGGACAAGTTCAACAGACAGACCAATCAGGAACCACAACAGTTCAATTGTGTAACCTCAGAAACAGGTTAGATTACTAATGTTACATTCATTGCAGTGTTGTAAAACAAATACTTGTTACTTGTTTTGATTTACTTTTACCTTATCAGTCACAGCACAGTAGTACACAGTGCAGTGAGTATCAGTGAGAAGCTTTTGAATTAATGTTTTGATATTATGTTAAAATCCTCAGATGGTACTTTTAGGGTGTAAACAAAATTCTATATTTCTATGCTTCCAATGTTTCCTGACTCTGTAAAAAAAAAAAAAAACTTTTATTTGGCGTCAAGCGTTAATTTGGTCATCAGAAAATTACAAATATTGTGGGGTCAGGACAAGAAAGCTATAATTTTCTCAATTCAGCCTATGGTGAAAAAAATGTATTGACTAACATTACATTTGGCATGTAGAACTTGTTATGGCACTGCTTGTGTCATAAACATAGTTTTAAAGTGATTTTAAAGATTTTGGGCATGTGAAATCATGGACAACATTTTGGGCCCCTTTCGCCAACATTGATTTTATCTCATAAACTATTAAAGATGCAATCTGGTATTGATATATACTTTTTTTTTTTTTTTTACTTTGAAATTAATAATATACAGCCATTGATTCTTGAAGAATATAACTTAGAAATCCCTCATTGGCTTAGTTCAACTATCTTACCCCATCAGAACCCAAAATATAGGCTTGTTTTACTCTGTTGTTTGTAAACAATGTAATTGTAAACAAACACTAGCTTCAAAACAATCATTTTGATCTCATAGATGGTCAGTTTTTACATCCATAGCTCGAGAGAGGTTAAATTTCTCCAGCTGCATCCCTCAGGTGATGCTTTATTGTTTTTTGAATCCCAGATTGCCCCTTTAAAGTGTGTACATTGTAAACAAAAACAAAAAAAACCAATTCTGTTGTTATAAATTATTATAAAAGAAAAAGTATTAGCCTATCTTTTGAAAGACTGTGGCTTTTTTAATATGTTAAGTATTGGGGTCTGACCAGACCCATGTAGGCGAAATATGTTGGTAGTTTGAGTATTTTGCATTTATGCATATAAATACATCATTTGGGATTCATTGAAAATGAGAGCAACATCAAAAGAAAAACATGTTTGTGTCATAGTGATCACGTAGGCTTTTAGACTATGCATAGCCTACAGTAAAGCATTGCGATAAGAAAAATACCTGCGATTTTGGGTTGAACTTCAATCCAGAATCCAACACATCCATGGCAGAGCAGTGTTGACAATCGACCCCAAACTAAATTGTAGTGTCCACTTTACTGTTGTTTCACCAGTTTCGATCAACTTCTGTTAGTCTTTATGGTGGCCCATTGTCTTCAATAGGATGGTGACGGCGACAGGTGTCTCGCAGGTAAGCTGTGACCAAAGTACTCCCGTCGAATGGGATATGAATTTACAAGACAAATTCTGTATTCTATCAAATGTGCCGAAAGCGAATTAATCGCAATGCTCACTTAGCGTAACTGATTAAACAAATCGTTTCTAGGCAGATTGAAGTGACAAGAGGGCGAAGCGGCGCCAGTACTTCCTGTACAGGTGATACTGAAGGTGGTGGTGGTGGTGGTGGTGGTGGGAGGGGGGGGGGGGGGGGGTGGGGGGGGGGGAAGAATGGCAGGAAGAACGAGAAAACAGAAGGACTTGCACACGAAGTATCTACTCATCCATTATATGCATTAGAATTAGGTTTCCACCATATTCAGTTTAAGCCCATGGTTATTACCCCAGGCCAATTCCCAGTATTCCTAGTATTCCCAGTGTTTATTATGAGCACTACAATACATTAGCTTCAATAATGTTGGATTGTATGACAGTGTTGATTATGATTATGATTCTGTGGTCACATTTTGAATTTCAACAGCTTGGGTTCAAGACAGCTACACTTTCAGGGATAATCTTCATTCTTTTACTTTTTGAATATTCAACAGATGAACAATGATGATATAATGTCCTTATGGTTTTGGAATTACCTTTGGAAGACAAATGAATATCAGTTTAAATGTATGAGTTGTAGACCTATTAGTAATACATTTTACATTTTTACATTACATTTATGGCATTTATTTTATCCAAAGCGACTTACAACAAATACATTTGTCTAAGTAAGTGAATCATCACTATCACTATATCCATCAGTCATCATAAGAAAAAGTAATCTATGCTAGGACCGGGGCTATTGGCAGTCACAATGCTAGAAGAAGGAATAATAAAAACAAATATATATATATTTTTAATACCAATGATTAAATGGTAATTAGTAATGTCTGAGTTTGTATACTGTTTATCAAATGGCAGATAAACAAATGGCATTTAGACCTAATAAATGGAAATCAATGAAGAGAAGTAGTCAAGTAGTAAGATTGGGAGTTCTGAGGGCATATACTTTTCATCACTCACTCACAAACTGTGATGGAGGGCCAATCATAAGTAAAACCTTTAAAACCCCCCACTAATAGTGTTGTCTGTTTTACCCAACAGCACTAGAGGGCGTAGTATACATGTACATGTGATTGTGGGCTACATGGCTACTATTGTTGTCCAGTTAACAATAGCCCCTGCGTCAGAGCAGTGTGTTTTGTACAGTTTGATTGCAGTTTGACAGCATCAGCAGTATCACATAAACTACCGCCATATTTAGACGTGGCCAGAGCAGTGTACTGAAAGAGCAGCACTGAAACACAGTGGAAAAGCCAGATAGCTGGATATGTTGTTTATTTATTAAATAGAGTGTACTTCACCTTAAATTGTGTGATCAGACTTGGAGGCCTCATTCTTTTGGGGGAGTCGTTTATAGTGAGGGTTTTGCTCATTCTTCTTCTGACTCACTTTGCTGGACTATGCTGCAGCTGTCCAGACATACAGGTTTATGTAAGTACATGTACATTGCATAAGGAAGTAAACAGATAACTGTCTCCCACATTTTCTTCACAACATGTTGATTTTGACCAACATTTCTTTGTTAATTTTAGACTGCAGGATTCATTTTACATCTATTCTGGGTTCAGTATAATCATACTATAGAACAGGTTACAAAAATAAAATGTTGTTTAGAGCTTCAGATCATGAATATTTCCCTCTAAATGGGATCACATATGAACCAAAACGGCCCTACATTTCCAAGAATCTGCAGCTGCTATGTCAAGTAAGGAAATAGTACCCACTTTTACCCCAAGAGACACCTCTCATTGAATAATACTCCGCGATTGTGATTTGGACAGTGCCCATCGACTCCTCCCCCTTGGGTGAAATACTGTATAAATGCAGGATCAGCCCTGGCAACTGCACTGTCTGAGAACTTAGTGGCGCCAAAACATGAAGGGATTGGGCTTGGTTGTCCTGGTACTTCTCCTGATGCTCTCAGGTGTTGAGGGTAAGCAGTGGATACTTTTGCTTTGTTATGGTGGTGCAGGTCTGCATTACATGATGTGTAAATGTGATTATACTGTAGGCATACTGGTAAGCTTGTTAGTGTGCATTTGGAGAAATGGAACAGAGTATTGCAAATGGTTTATAAAAAGCTCTTGAATTGTTATTTTACCATTACATAGGTTGTTGCAATTTATGGTAATGGTAAATTATAACCTTAAGTTTTGACAACCTGACATAGGTTACATTATCAAATGATTATCAACACCTTAATATATGGATATGTAATGTATTTTGCCCAATATCTTTTGTATTTGAATCTGAAGGGAGCATTTGATGCAAAAGCATTATAGTCATCAGCCATATCTAAATGAAGAATATAGAAATAGTGTGTTGAACTGTTTATTTCTCTGTTACTTATTACTTGATCGTTTTACTGTTATCTAACAGCTGATGATGCAGAGATGCAATATTGGACGTGTGGTTATAGAGGACTCTGCAGACGGTTCTGTTATGCCCAAGAGTATATCGTTGGACACCATGGTTGTCCACGCAGATACAGGTACATGGATTATTTATTATGGAATGTATATATAACTGTGGTGAAATAGTGTGTTATTAAGTGAGAGCCCCTTAGTAGATCAGCTCTGTCAGAACTCAAGGTGTTATGGCTATGGGCATGGCCACCACAGTAAAGTATGGGTGTTGTTGACTTTTGTTATTATGATATAACACTTTCTTATCCTTTTTTAATTCTTTAAAATTCTGATGAAAATCTTTGAAATCTACAGCACTAAGAACTGTCAGAAAGACTTTTGCACAAGCCCTCATTGTGTTTTGTTCATCATTTGCAGGTGCTGTGCTGTGCGGTTTTAGCAATTACCAACAAACTAATACCTGCAGGACATCTCAAGCTGAGGACTGATCTGCTTCACTGAGTTAGACTGAGTTGACAGAGGGTACATTGCTCTTGCATAGAAAAAGATTAACAGAGGACATGATATGATGGAACTAATCATGAAGATTCCTTTGGAAATACTGTGATTAAATTGCCTACTTTTTGAAAATGTAGATGGTAAATATTATTATATTTAATATTACATATTACACTATTTTGTCATGGAATCTGAATTTGTGTATCTGTACATATGTAGTAGACTTCAAAAGACTGCTTTGTTTACAGTAAATTGAACATGACATGGATAGGTAATGCAAATAAAATTAAGTTAATTTGAAAAGCAGTGTTAAAACAGAATTTCTCTCAAACACTGTTGGATAATAGTTTCCAGTAAACAGTTTTCCATATCTATTATTAATGCATTGTCAAACAGTTTATCTGCATTTTGGAAATTAATTGTTGACAATAAATGCTTAATAATTAGTCGTTGGTTCCTGTTTTTTGTACACATTACATCTGATCTTAATCTGGTTTTAGATTAATATCTGCTGATTAAATCTGATGATGATTAGTAAGTGCGTTTCAGGTGCTTCATTGTACATCATATGATCGATAGTTACAACCATACTGTAGATTGGTGCATTATCTACACCTCTCTGAATTGAACCAATGTAATAACAGGCCCACTGAAGTGTGCTCTATTGTTGTTAACTTGCCTTCCATTTCTCCACTTGGGTTTACTTTCTGCAATAACAGCATGCAAAGCGCTCAGTTAAGTATGGCACGCTTTGCCCAGCATTGTATAGCTAGGGGACAATGGCAGTCAAGTGACTGACCCAAATAGCTGTGGTGGAATGATGCTTTTGTGAATGAAGTGTTATAGCTCATGTTTATGTCATCTCACCATTCTTTCTATGTATGGATGACTTTGTTTGGGACATTCAAACTACGCCATAAGACACTGATTACAAAGCCATGCCTATTGTCACCTATACTGAGTGGTCCATTCCACTTTGTTGGAGTGCTTGTTTACTCTCCTACTGTAGGCATATAGGCCTCACCAATATATCCTGCAGTATTCAATCAGTGGTCACAATCAAAACAAAGGCGACTGCCCTCAGCGTAGTACAAATGGTGATTCCACACTCGCAAACATTTAGCTTAATTAACAAATTATATTATCCTCACCAAATCTTGTAAAACATCCCACAAAATGTATATTGATGCATAAACAATGGCAAAAACAACAAAACAAAACAAACTAAAAACAAACAAACAAACAAACAAACAAACTTCATGACATAATGCTTTAAATGAAAACAACTTGGACATGGACTACGAGTCAATATCTGAAGATATTGTGACTGGCCTGGTGCAGTAGAGGTTAAAGGCATGGATGTTATCTGTAAACATGTGCCACTGCATTGTGCACTGCTTTGTCTTCTGGGTTATCATTCTATCTTTGTACCTCTGCTATTCAGTCAGCACAGCGTGACACTACCACAATGGAGTAAACCCCCACAAATCTGTTTACATGAGGCTTTCTATCTTCACAATTATATCACGGCAACCACACAGAGCTCACACCAGCTGGTTCAGACCAGCAAATGTAGGGGGAGAGAACAGGATAGATGTCTAATATTAGTTACAAGTCATTTTATATTGATAAACCATAGTATAGCTTTTTGTGAAAGCAGACTTTTACTGAACAAACACTCCATTTGAAAGAGAGATTAGTTGCCAAGTTGAATGTTGCTAAACATACTCATTAATAGTATTTCCAGTGACAGGACAATAAAACTATTTTTCTCCCTTTCTTTTATCTCCTTTGTACCTCTGTAAAAATGTGTGAAGCATTAGAAATCAAGTGATGTTTTTCCTTTTAAGGGGGATCAAAAAGTAGCATCTCATGTCATGTTGTGAGGAGAGGGGTGAAAAGGTTTGCTTGACCAAACCATTACATGGCCCAGGTATATTCACAGCCTTATCTCCATTGACCTGTCCTCTTGTGCCAGTTCAGGTGTATCTAAGATGCAAATTGAATATGTAAGTTCTGATTTGTTGTTTATCACTGGTTATTTTGTTGTTTATAAAGTGTAGGCTTCTGCTCAACAACTTAATCGTATACTTCATTGCACGATAAAGTAGCATTTTAACCAATAAACATGAAGCATATAAGCAGCTACATGTGTGCATAAACATAAAGCCTGAAACCAACTTCTGATATGTCATCAAGTGGGACAACAGCATCTTATCCTAAATCAACTGTACCCTGCCTGGACGCTGTTGACACTGATGTTATTGGATTCATCCATCCTTGTCGTTATCGGGGCAAGCATCAACATATGGTTATGGATTCCAGCAAATACTGTAGGTTTGGAACTCCAGAATCTCTGACAGAATTCCTTTAGTTCAAGGGTTGACAATGTATTCCAATCCGCTAGATGGCAATGAAGCCAAAGAGAGTAATGCAGCTGAACCGATTGTAAGTCGTGAACGGATGAGGGAGAAATTCAGCACCCAACTGAAGAAGAAGATCAAGAAGTTAAGCGCCAGCGGTGGACGAGTCGATATGCACGATATGTCCTTTGATGAGACAGATTTTGATGACTGGTTTGTCGAGTCTCTAAAAATGTGAGAAATAATACAGATTTTTAAAAATCTTCCATTAAGTATAATATGCTACGTACAAGTGTGTGTTTAGCCGGGAAGCCACTGCGCGTGAACAAGGGTACATTCAATAGGCGTATGTTTTAGAACGTTGCGGAATGAAATGTAAATTCAAATTCAATTATAGAGATTCAGCGTTTGAAACAGGTTTTGGTTGAACCAGTGTATCTGTTAATCATTCTCCTCTCTTTATTCAGATACAAGGACCTTCATGTATATCATCTTGAGCATCCTACAAGAGTAATTGATTGGACAGCAGAAAAAAGTAGGCATTTTGAGTTTTCCGAGTGATACAGTAGAAGATTACATTTAAAATGTTTCCAACTAACCATTCAATTATTGTTGTCTGTTCAGCTATCTGTGTTGCAGGTTACAGCTCCTCGAAAAATGAAATTTTAGAGCTGCTTTTGCCACTGAAACTCTTTGCTGATGATAATCAGGTAATGAATTGGTGTTTTGAGACTGAAACACAATTAAGTGCCTTTTGAAGTAATGCACAATATCATAACATCATAAGGTTTCATGCTGTGCATTTTACAGAATGATGCCATTGACAACTGCTGTGTTTATTCAATGTGTGCAGGGTCTTTGTGCAGAGCGAGATTTTAAAGTGGTCCATGGAGGTTTCACAGATGGCCCTGTTCACTGCCTGAAATACATTCCAGGAACAAGGTAGCTATATTCCATTGCTTAAGGCAGCGTTTCCCAGTTCATTCCTCTGGGACTCCTAGCAATTACACAATTTTGGTCTGTTCCAGCTCTAGCACACCTAATTCAAGTCACCTACAGTAATCATCAAGCCCTTGGTTAGTTAAAACAGGTGTAAAAGTGCTTTAATAAAACAAACATGCTTGAGACCCCAAGGAACATAATTGGAGACATTGGCATTACAATTGCTTAATTGACTTCCTCATCGCTTTTAAATCTTGATCTTTTAACACTCTAATTTCTTGTAAGGTATCTTGTCACAAATGATGGCCTCAGCTCCAAGCTGCTGGTATGGGACATAGGAGGAGATGAATGTGGTGAGTACTTTTCCTTGCTACCTGTGCTGTGATGAGTGATGAATAAACTGTGTATAATATAATGATATAGTAAGTGCTGTGTTGATCATGGCCACTATGAAACCATATTTCTGTGACATCCTTAAATTTGTCTTCAAATCATAGATGTCATAAAAAGGACAGGGTGCATACAGTCCAGCCAGACTGTATTGAATAAAGGCTGCCAGATAGCCCCTGGATTAACTGGAGACCCTTGTGTTCTTCATGGATCTCAGATCAGTGATATTCAACTGACTGATCTGACATCAGGAAGATCTCTCTACTCAGTGGGTAATAAGCTGATGTTTTAATACATGACATTTTATTAGCGGTGCTATAGGGTTAAAATTATACAAAAATGAAAGAAAGTATAACATCACTTTGTTTTCTTCTTTTACAGGAACAGATGCTGCAGATTTACTGAGCTCCCTGCAGTTTGTGAGCGGCAGTGTATTCCTGGCTTGTTCCTGCAATGGTGACCTGTATGTGGGGGACACACGGAAGACCTCAGTTCTCCAGCCTACGCGAGCTGGAGGGAGAGATGGAGCCCACTGGTGCATGGGTGTCAAGACAGACCTGTCGCTTTCAGACCCAACTGCCTGTAGTATTGCACGGTTCTCCTCATCCTGCCAGGTCATCGTATCTGATCTGAGGGACTTGAGAAGCCCTGTGTGTCTAGCCCAGCTTGATGGCCAGAATAGCACTCCAAGTCATGACTTCATGAAAGTGACATGGGCACCTTCTTTAGACAATCTTCTTGCTGTGTCTGGTAAACAATATGTCTCTACATTCTTTCTGCTTTATGCCCTTGTGATTTATAAAATATTAAACATTGTGTTTGCTTGAGTATTATGCTTAATACAATACTAAGACTTGTTCTATGTAACATCTAGGTTTCAATGGATCTGTGCAAATCTATGACACCGCCACTTGGAGACCAGAGATGATGGAATTCCAGCCTCTGTTCATCCACCAGGGTCATACAATGTCATCTGTTGCTCAATGTGACACTGCATCAGCTCTGGTCACCACTCATGTATGGCATCCAAATCGTCCCAGGACTGTCCTATCTGCTGCCACTGATGGGTCTGTGCATGTGTGGGACTGGGTCAACAAAGCAACTGCCAGCTGTTGACATTTGTATAACTCAGTGTTAACCAAGTAGCCTTGGACCAATGCTTAAGTGTTGTGTGGAGGCATGTTAACATTACAACTTCATTTTCAACTGACATTTTATTGTATGGCAATTTTTTCAACCTATGTAATATGTAAGGAAAAAATCCTCCCTAAAATCCCATCTCTTGTGATGATGTTCAACAACAATGAATGTGTTGAGTATGCATTTCTTGCAATTACAGTAGACCTACAGTATATGTTTGTAAATATACATTCAGGATACTATTCATTTCTGTAGGAAAGCTTAATTGTGAATTTCTATTTTTTATATTTGATAATAAAAGGTCTGTACAAGCTTGTTGCGTACAGCTTATGTTCTGTATATGGAGAAACCTTGGACAGTGGACATATCCTCTGTTGTCTGAAGTTGGGCAGGAGTTATGGTTGCATTGTTGACATGACATTGTAGACAAAATGCTAACTGCACAGCTTGAGATGTTTGTTTTATTTGCTTTGATACACTGAACACACCTTTCATATAAACATAACAATTAACAGTATGTTTTCATTATAAATGAACATTCTCAAAGCTGCATGTGTTTATTTTTGCATTGTCAAGGATGCAGGTAAGAACAGGAATGTGGAGGTAGTTGAAGGTAAGTTTATTTCATTGTAGCATAATATAAGACAGACAGTTGCAAGCAAATTAGGTATAACATGTATTATTAATTATATGTGTAAGTATTAACTAGCCTAACCAAGAAAGGCCCTGCAAGTATTTCAAAGAGTGGTTCTACTCATAACAGTAATATGACAGGTAGCAAACCAACTACAGTAACAACAGCATAAATGATCATAAACACAATTTTACAAAATAATGCAATATAAAAAGAAAACATACAAAAAGTGCTTATAGTCAGGAATGGAGTGAAGGGACAAGGGATCCTATGCAGTTTGACATGTTATAGAAGACTGATGCACAGAAACTAAAATAAAGAAGGATCTGTTCCATCAACAAGAGCCAAGAACATCATTGTATGTAGGTGCTGGTTCTCTTCACTGTCCTGTTGGCAAGTATGAGTGATTTAAGTCTGGTGTGAGAAGGCACCATGATTAGAAATTAGGTTTAGAAATGAATGGAATAATAAAGGAGAACTGCAGTTTCAATGGACCACTCATAAAGATTGTCATTACATTACAGCATGCATTGCAGTCCATACAGCCAGCCACTCCATAGATCACAACACAGATTATAGAGTACATTTGCTTTTACTTTGAATAAATTACATAGCTCTGTCACATGAGGCTGTGGTATCAGTAGCCTTTTACAAAAAACAACTTTTGTATAAATTATCGTTCTTTATCATCTTCTGATCTCTTCACTTAGAACAACATGACAAGCAGAGGCATACAGAGCATATTGTGTGTGTCTGTACCTACCACTAATTCTGATTAGAGTTCAGGTCTTATGTGGGGTTATAATTGGTGTAGTACAGAAAAACAAATTAACATAGGCAGACTTTCTTTTCTTTCTCATCAATGGTTTGCATGACATCACTGAGGGTAAAAGACACGAAGGCAATCTGTTCAAGCTCGCTCTTCTCACCACACTCCATCAGGCAACCAAAGTGTTCCATGTCTTCACTGTAAGTCAGGTCTGAGTAGCCACTGGGTCCATGGTGGATGATCCAGGGGCTGTCCCATCCAGAAGAGTGTAGGGGGGAACGATTCAAATACACCCCCAAGTCTTTCCTGCTAGACTTATTGGTTGGGTGAGTAAAGAGCAGGCAGGTTTGGGTGTCTGGGGACAGCGTTGATGTAGGACCACCCATGCTCTCTTCTTGGTCATATGGTACAAATTCAGGAGCAGGGAAGCCAATCACACTCCCTTGGCAACCATGGCGTGGTTCGACTAGCTTAGAAGCCAGTCGGGGCTTGTCAAAATAAAGTCCACTGCTTTCGCTCAGAGCCTCCACTCTATGCCCTCTTGTGTTACGAGCATTGCAGTAGAGGTGACTTCTGCCCTCATGATCGATGATCTCTGCCATTTCACATTCACACGACTTTCTTTGAAGCATCTTTCCCATTTTCCATGTCTGGCCAAAGTCATCACTGTATAATGAGAGAGCACGTGGCTGTACAGTGAATGGGAAGGGGAAGGAGAAGCATCTGCAGTGGATATAGTAGGCATAGGCAGGGATGATCAGTCGCCCATTCTCCATTTGAATGCCATGACCTGGCCCAACAGCAAATGTTGCCCACCTTCTGACATTTTTGCCAATCACACTCTCTGTCAAGTCCTTCAAATGGCTCCAGCTCTGGCCGTCATCATTGCTTGTGATATAACACAGACGGGCCTTGTTTTTACCTGTGACAATCTGTCTATGTTCTGTGGTATTGCTGTCAATGCAGATGAAGAACAGGAATAGAGTCTTGGTATTCTTCTCATATACCGGGCAGGGATTCATGGTGCGGTGGTCTGGTAAACATGCTGATAACAGCTCCTGAGATAGTGACCACTGAGAGAGAGAAAAAAGAAAGTATGATGGGCCATTTTTGGTAAGCAGAACATACACTCACCGAACACTTTATTAGGAACACTATACTAATACTGGGTAGCGCCTCCCTTTGCTCTCAAAACAGCCTCAATTCTTTGTAGCATTGATTCCACAAGATGTTGGAAACATTCCTTTGAGATTCTGGTCCATGATGACATGATTGCATCACGCAATTCCTGCAGATTTTTCAGGTGCACTTTCAAGCTGTCTCCCGTTCTACCACATCCCAAAGGTGTTCTAGTGGACTCAGATCCGGTGACTGGGAAGGCCACTGAAGAACACTGAACTCATTGTCATGTTCATGAAACCAGTTTGAGACAACTTTTGCTTTGTGACATGGTGCATTATCATGCTGGAAGTAGCCATTACAAGATGGGTAAATTGTGGCCATGAAGGGATGCACATGGTCAGCAACAATACTCAAATAGGCTGTGGCATTCAAGATGATTGATTGGTATTAACAGGCCCAAAGTATGCCAAGAAAACATTCCCCACACCATTACATCACCTCCACCATGAGAAGGTGTACAGGTGTTCCTCATAAAGTGCTCGGTGAGTGTATATGTCTGGTCTGTCAACATAATTAAACAGATCTGTCAACACAATAGTCTAATGACATTTGAGTGTGAATAGAGGATCACCTGAATGGATCCATTTTGAAGTGTCCCTCTCCTCAGAACAATAATTTTGGCATCGTTGTCAGAGGGAGAACTGCGCTTTTCTGCAAAGGCGAGGAATGTATGACTCTCTCTTGAATATATGAGAGCTGGGATCCTGTATGTTACCCCAGGTTTCTGCTCGAACAGAGCTGTTTTCAGAGGTTGTTTTTCGTTTCCACTCTTCGATGGTGTGTTGCCCATTGCTGGATTGGGGTTCCTATAGACAGGATTATTTCACAAACATTTAAACACATTACACAATGCTTCTGTTCTGGTCTACCGTCTATCACATGAAAACACTGACTGTTTACATATGGGGTGAAAACATTTTTTCGCATTTAACTAAAGATGACGTTTTAAGTAGTCGTAGTAAGCAAAGCAGGACGAGGCACTGTACTTACAAGAGCTAGCTTTACACATTTGGTAATTTATGATCCAGTTAGAATTAGCATTGGTAGCAACTACTTCACATTTGTTATTTTCCTCGCTAAATTGGAAACGCGTGACGTGAGGCAGAGGATTCGTTCGTTGGTTCATCTGTTGTCTGTGAAGTGGCGGCAAAACATCTCTACCGCCAACAGCTGGACAGAAAGGTAAGTGTTTCCGTAGTGTCTATGTGTTGCTAGGATACCGGAGCCTCGAATGGTATGTATCTACAAGCTCTCACAGTAAGAGAAAACAACGTGTTTCTCTGATGCAGGACATCGAAGTTATGAAAGGTGTATTCTTCGCTGAGGGAATCATAGGCTAGCTCGTTTACCTAGCTGCCTGTAACAGTAGTAAGTGATGACTGCACCCGGACTATACAAGTTAGATGTTGGAGACAGCTACCCCTCCAATGGTTTCCCCATCCGATCATTCTTTTATCACAGAAAAGAAGGTAATACATTCGTTCTCTCGAAGCTAATACTAGGTATAAGCTAAGCATTGTGATTATATTTTAATTGAGTTGAACTGAATGTACAATGACAAGGAGAAGGAATAACTCCGAGTTTTGAATTTTTGGGAGGGCATTGCATTTGGTCTCTCGCTTACTTTCACATATAGACTAAAGCTGTGTTATGTTCTACTTGTCTTGAGGTGCTGGTCATTGGCTTGTTGCTCATAGAAATGCAGTGGAGCATAAATATAGAAGTGGAACTAGGAAACCAGAGGGACATCGCTTCTCAAAATCAATTCTGTCTAAGTGCACCAAAGTGGAAGAATCTGGAACACCACATTTTCCAGGCAATACATTGGATGGACACTTGCTGGTAAAGTCATTTGTTGTGAATCAATGAAACAAGGCTGAGCGCAAAGTGAACAGTTCCCAGTCATTTTAAGCATCAAATTAAAAGCATTGCACTACACAGTGTAACTAACATGATTATTGCCTTGCAGATGATATTGCATTGTGTGGACAAGCCCTCTGACTTGTGCTCCGTTGACATCAGTGAACAGAGACTGAATGCTGTAAGAATTGCATCTTAAAATGTTCTCAGAGGGATGAATTCAATTTGATGTATTTAACTGGATTCAACTGGATAAATTGAAAACAAGATTAAGCATCCTGGCGGAGTAGGTTCATATGTAGATATGCACCCGAAAGTTTGGACAAATCATTTCCCATAACATTCAATGATGTGTTACACTTGATTTACAGTATCTTCAAATTAAGTATTGCATAGTGTTATGTCACCTTATAAACATTCAGCATCATGTTAATGTAGTCATACAATATTTTGAAATGGTATCTAGAGCAATTATGCACTAGAGGTTTTGACAAATAGTGAATACATCACACTTAAGAGGCCTCCCTGTCTTATAACTTTTAAAATTATTGATGACTGCATCTATAATCTGCCATGAATATAAAGCAACTCTTAGTGTTCACTCCAGTGAGTCTTCTTTCTCTCTTTAACAGGTGAAGCCAGAAGATTTAGTGGATTTTGACAATGTTGCTTACGTCAATGCATCTGACAACTCTCTCACCATAGGTGCTATGCTGTATTAAGTTGTAATATGTTAATTTACAGAAAAGAACAATCATAGAATTCTTGTTTTTAAAGGGATAGGTTGGGTTTTGGGATGTTATACCTCATATTCCACTTGGGGTGTTGTAGGTCTAACATCCAAAAAACTAAATTTAGTCTAACATCCAAAAATCTGAACTATCCCTTTAACAGTTTGTTATTATACAATTTATTCAAAAACATGTTTCATTACTTGTCCCAGAGCCTTTCAGCAACTTCTTCAACTTAAGGGAGCTTGAGCTATCCTTGAATGGTCTTTGCAACATAACACTCAATGCTAAGGACTTCCCACATCTGGAGGTAAAATGATTCCATTGGCTCTACAATAACTTGCACTTTCATGGTCAACATGGTATTCCTATATGGGCTATTGAAAATGTTGATTTATGTTTGTGCAACACATTTGACCTACATGTTCATATTCTGGGATGTTGTATGCAAATAGCTCAAATGCATGGAATTGAGAGTCTTACCTTAAACTCTGCAATACAATTTTTTAATCCAACTTGTGTGATATTACATGAACTATGTTTGTGCCAAAACAGTGTGTCTTTGACGGTGGGTCACTTGGTTATCTATCACATGCAGAACCATAGATACACAATTATTAATTTATAATATGGTACTGGTCACATGTATCTGTGCGTTCTGTTCTCCCCGCCGACACAGATGTTGGATTTGTCCTACAACAATCTTTCTGGTGATGACATCATGTCCATTGGTCTGCTTCCCTCTCTGAAAGTCCTTCACCTCACTGGGAATCAGCTTCAGGCTCTTCCTCCCAACCTGACTGCCCCACACCAGGGCCCCTCACAGCTGTGAGTTAAAATTATGCTGAATTGACCTAAACTTCAGACCTGGGTCGAAAAGTATTTGAAATACTTGTTTAATTAGCTTGAGCCTGTGTGGAGTGCCAGATAGGTGTGATTTGCACTTTTCGGATCAAAAGCGCAGTCTATCCAGTCATTCATCAACAAACCTTCCCACACAACAGGGTTTAATCATAGAAATGTAATGAGTGACTTCCTGGTTATATAGAACTTATAATCATGATGATAATATAAATTCTTCTTTTGGATAGGGCAATGGATGATGGCATGCGGTTTCAAACTCTTGAAGTGTTAATGCTAGATGACAATAAGCTATCCTCTGAGGTCTTCAGCAGCCTTGCCAAACTGAAAAGGTCAGTAATAGTGCCTGTGTGGTATCATCTATGTCCACAGGGAGATTAATTAAAGTAACACCTTACTATTTTGAGTGCATTTATGTAGTATATATTCAGATACCAACTGCCATTTTAGGCTACAGCATTTAAACCTGCAGCAGAACTATATCTCTGAGGTACCATACCTGCAACAGAGGGGATTTTTGCATCAGTGGGTTTTTAACAAACAGCATGATGAAGAACAGGACATTGGGAATTACCCCGACTCTGAGGGGTTAGCGACAAAAGAGGCTACTGATCGGATGAATGGTTGGTATATTAAAACTTTCCAAAATGTTGAAGCTGCTATTAGACGTCTTTTACAACATTAATCTGCTGCTATGTTTTTTAATTATCATTGTTCTATCTTTCCCAGATGATCACAGATATGAGCATATCAAGAAAAGCTCAGAGGTACAAACAGTTTGTTTTTATAATCACTTCTTATCTCTCTCCCTGCTCTATATAACATCAACATTTTAGGTGCTATTTCTTCTGCATTTTCACTCTCATAGGATGAGTGTGGTCAATTCAAGAATTACTCACCAACTCACATATCCCATGATGCTGAGGACAGAGAGGAACTGTCTGAAGCATTTGGTTTGTCATTACCAGAGCTTCACTTCCTCAATCTGGCTGACAACAAGGTCTGTATACTGTCTACTCTCGATATGTCTGAGATGAGTTAATGGAGTCACATTATTGGACTTGTGTCTCATGATTTCGTTTAGATTGTTGAGGAAGAAGCACTGTTGGCTGTGGCTCTGTTTCCTATGCTCTCTGAGATTGTAATTCACTCCAACCCGCTGACAACTCAGAGAAGTGGTACGTTTGTTCTCTTCACTCAAGTAACGTTTTTAATCACATATGCATTCTGTAGTTACATACAGTAGTATTTGAGCTCGTTATGATAATGTGAACAGTCATGTCATCCATTTAAAAACACTCTCTTGTCAACCCTAACCCTAACCCATATCTAAATGCAGGTGACCCACCTTTGCTGACCTACTTCCTTCAGGAAAGGTTGGGTATTAAGATAAGGCGCAAGAAGACATCAGTAGTTGTGAAGCCCCCTATGATATTATCTATTGACTCAAAGCGAAAAGTTGAGATATTATATTTTTTATCTACATATCCCACATAACCTTCTGCATTCTGTCCAGTTTCAAAATGACTATTAGAATCTTTCTTCATTGTCTTGTTGATTTTCTCAACTGTTTTAGGTCAAAACAAAAATTCCAAAGGTACCAAAGTTGCCTTTATTAATAGAAGCTCCTTGTAGTTATTCCTATGATGACAATGGTTCTCTGGAGGAGAAACATGTTGAAGATCTCTGCAAGAGTCCTCTCTCACAGGACAGCAAGTCAACAGAAAGGTCTGACTGTTCCTCACAAACCAACGTTGAGGAAAATGAAGAGGCATCCATAGCAATTGCTCAGACATTTAAGGCAATGGATGGTGTGATAGAATCACCAGATGATACATACCAAAATGGGGAGTCATTCTTTGTGACCCAGGTAATTTGCGATGAATCGATCATGTTATTCAGGAATATTACGATGCATTTCACCAGCTACTGTTGTGATATTAGTGTAACCTAATGGTTTACTGTTATTATCAGGTGAAAGATTTAGATGAATCTGAGTATCATCTGCAATCTGACAAGATAGAAGAACTCAAAGATGTGGCAATAAAAGAATCTAATGCAAATCCAGGAAAACTGAAAGGCTATGAATTGCTATTGGATGCAAAACCAGATCCTGACATGGTGGAGCCTGTTGGTGTGGACCACTTACTTTTATGAAATGTTGGAGTTTAATTGTCTAATATATCACATTCTCTGCAATGTAGTTGTTGCACATTTAATATTATGTTATGTCATGTTGTGTCTCACAGGAATTCAACATACTGTCAGGATGTTGGAACAAACACTCAAGAATCTACTTGTTTACCGAGATTCCAAACCTAAACTTGATTGCCTTCAGAAACCATACAAAGAGAAGGAGAAAAAGGTGAGCTATTAGTTGAAACGCGACACAAAGCACTGCAAAGAGCAATGTAATGTGCTGTAAATCATCTATCTTTCATAGTAAAAACAAAACAACTTTTAATTGACAGATTGGGAAACTACCATCTCAGAGACCAAGAAAGCAGAGAGGAGAAAGAGTTGAGGAAATGATTGACCAAATAAGAGAGAGGAAAACAATCAGTGAAGTCCCCCTGAGTATGAATGTCCTTTTAATAATCCTGAATAAGAACGTGAAGTGACTTCATCTGTTTGTAATGGAATGATAATTTAATTACCATGTAATCCTGTTTTTCTAGAGAACATTTTGGAGGGCAAGACTGTCTACAACGAAGAATATGAAGAGGCTTTGACTTTGCTGAGGGACATGAAGAAAAAGTACAAGGGGGTTCACATGAAGGCAGTGGAACAAGCAACACGCATTGAGTGTGAGCAGACCATCAACCAGACATAGAGACTCACCAATTATGTTACCTTTCATCAACTTACTAAACAATAAACCAAATATTCTCCATCTAAGTATGTCAGTGTAAAGTGTTAAGTTCTGTTCATGTTCTTCATTATGCCTTGGCTGGAAAATGCTGTACCAGAGTGTTGACAGCACTAGACGTTTGGAATTCAAAGTAAATCCATGTTAAAATATAATTTATAGTTACATTAATTTGTTACAGACATTTCAGTGTCTTGTTCAATAAAAAACAACTTCTCCACTAAAGTATGTCAATGATCTTCTCCCTATCAGTCAATGGGCCAAAGCTGCACATACTGCAGTGATCTTGTTATTATGGAAGGTTTCACTAACGATGGGTGTGATGTATAGTTGATTCACTTACTTTAGACAAATGTATTTATTGTAAGTCGCTTTGGATAAAAGCGTCTGTTAAATTACTAAAATGTAATATAAAATGATCTATGAAGTCAGTGATACAGCTGTTCTGCGCAACAGACTGCGAGCGCTTGACGGTTGTGAACGTATCTCTACGTAAGCACGTGACAAGAACAGGAAGTAAATAAAGCGTTGGCAGTGTGTATTCCTGCGTTCCCGCTGAATTATAAGCGACTTGTGAACTTTGTTATCATTTATCCAACGCCTGACAAATTACACAATGGATGAGCTTTATCTGGATAATATTGATGAATTTGTCAACGACCATAACAAAATAGTAAGTAAGACAATTCATCAACCTGGGTTAACAGAAATCAATACCAGCTAGCAATCTAGCTACAGTACAGTCTGCTAGTAGCTAGCCAGATAAACTGTACATGTTAGAACCTAATCTTGGATAACAACATCAACTTCACTGTGCCTCTTATGTGCGTTCAAACAGGTAACCTACAAATGGCTGAGCTTTACTCTTGGAGTCCATGTCAACCTAGCCAAACAGTGAGTGTCCATCCACCCTCTTACTACTTGCCTAAATTTAAGTGAGAAATCTGCTGCTCAACACTTCAATAAAGGATTTAATCAGTGAAGTAGACCTATAACTAACTTGAAGAATGCAACGGAAAGATACAAATTAAAAACAACAACAACATCAGTCATTACAACTGCTTCACTACCATAAATCAAAGTTTAAGGTTGTACTCCATTGTTTGTTTTTGTTGTAATGTTTTTGTAAACCATCAATTTTTGCTTAAAAATGAATGCGACTGGATATGATCTGTCAGTCCATCCATCCCCACTAATTGATTTCTGCATACACCAACAAAACGTAAACAATGTGGAGCCAATAGCACTTTTGACAAATGTCTGCTCAAGTGACATCATTACAATTGAGTATCGCATTACTTGATGATTGTACAGCACCTTTACAGTCAGCCTGTTTCTACGTTGACCAACTCCTTAGACATTGCTGTGCCATTTCTTCTTAAACAAAAACCTAGATGGTGTCAGTTTATTGATAGCCTGGCTGCTGCAGATCTGTTTGTGAGGTAGGCTATAGCCAAATAGGTTGTATCTATAAAGACAACTCCTACTGCTGTCTAAATATCAATGATGATCAATGACGTTTTGCTACTGTTGGAAATGATAACCAGTGTTGTTCCATCATCATCATGATCTGTGTCTATTCCAGAATGCTCTACCACTACTTGGACCATAAGAGGAAGGAAAGCTCAGCTCAGCTCCATGCCACCTACCTCGTGTCAGGCAAGATGGTTGAGAATGGCCACACGGTAAGAGGACCAGACAAAATACATGCTTTTTATGTAGCCTATCATACATACAGTAACTGCTCATCCTACAGTTACCACAGCAGTGGTAAAAACCAAATGCCTACTGCTGTCATTTATCTTCTTTACAAATGTCCTGCATTGCTTTTTAAAGTCACATTCAGCTACAATCTTGTGTTTTCTTTGTATGTCTCAGTGTTTTTGCTAAGGTTCTTTTTGAATGCTTTCTTTTCAGAGTCACAAGGTGTCAGTAGTGCGAGAGGATCAGCTGGAGGGTAAGTTGTTATCCTTCCAGCTGCATATTTTCCTTGAAATGGATGTACAGTGTTTCAAGACAATTGTGAAATGTAATGTGAATGTAACTCAAAAATATTACGCATTAGGCACAGGTCCTTAATTAAAGGTTAATATTTTGAGCTGTGGTGTGGGATGCACTGGGGACCTCTTTTGCAGATGTGAAGTCAAAGATGAGCTTGACTGTTAGTGTACACGTGTACAGTGTTCAGAAAGCTGTGCTGAAAGACAGTGGTCCCCTCTACAGTGTTGATTATGATGCTGTGAAAGAGAATCTAAAGAACTGTAGCAGGTATGTCCAAGTAGTGATTGTACATTGATCACATTTGAATTTGACACAGTATAATAACTGTATCGCTTTTAAAGAATTGTTAGAATTTGTGACTGAGTAACACATTTGGAAAATTATGTTCTTATTAAAATATGAGTATTTAGTCTGAAATAATCAACACATGGGTGTCTACCTATTGACAGGTTCAGCGCAATTCGATGTGCCAGTGCAGTCCCTATATCATCAACAGAGGTGCAGCAAGCTCGTGAGATGACGCAAACCCCACCTCCTGAGACTGAGCATGCCAAATTTGCCATTAATGCCCATCCTAGTCTGCCCTCCAAACCTGCCTCCAAACAGCCCAAAGGCATCATGGGAATGTTTGCCAACAAGAATGCCTCCAAGAATCATGAGTCAGGCAAAGAGATTAAATTGGAGCAGCAAGAGGATGCACCTGTGGTATGTGTTTGTGTTCCATAGTGTGGTTAGTGTTCATTTGCACACATGCTCTGCCATTTAATTCATCTCATTCTCTCCAGTGTTCAAAATTGCAGTCCATGATTGATGCGTAATTGCTTTTGAATAACAGTTACTGGTGTTACCTCTTATTACCTCTTCTTTGATGTTGTAGGTTGAGACCTCCAAAAATAAACCGACTGCAAAGACAAACGCTATGAGTAATTTCTTTGGGAAACAAGCAGCAAGTGAGTATTTTTAGAATCATGTATCACACATCTTGCATCCATTCTAAATACGATTATCCTTTTAATATAAAGCACTAATGTCCACCATAGAAAAACCTGACAAAACTGTAAAGGCAGAAACCCAGACATCATCTTCGGTGGATAAGAGACCCTCATCCTCACCCCCTAAAGAGATGGGGATGGATGTCATGGAGGAGCAACCAAAAGAGGCTGTTGTAGAAAAAGATATTAGAAGGTGTGTGTGTGTATGATTGAGTCCTTATGTGAATATGCAACCTGTGTTGTGCAAAAGTATCATGGGTGTTACATTTCTCATAAGAGGATTTTTGATTCCCACTGTGGGGGGATGTACAATAATTGATATTAATTGATCTTGTGCCCTCTTAATTTGTTGTCATGTTATTAAACTTTGAGCATTGATTGCATTTCTAAAGTATGCTTTAACAAACTCTTTCGTTTTGGTAGCAAGACCAAGAGGCTTGAGCATTCTGATAGTGAAGAGGAAAAAAGTGGTAGTCAGAAGAAGAAGAGGCGGAGGATAAAGAAGCCTCAGCCAGACAGTAGCGATGATGACGAGGGTAAGATAAGCTTCAGATGTCATGCTTATTGTTCAAGCTCCTCTGGTCTAATTCACATTGGAATGCATCATTCAACTCCTCCAAGGCTTTATGCGTTGCAGTCATGACTGGGAAAATTACCTGCAATGTAGTCTAAAATAGGAAAAACTGAAAACTTTTCAATGTTGCAGTTATTCCAGATTCCCCGCAGTTGCATGATGTGAGGGACCCATCACCAAGTCCTGAAAGTCAAGTGAAGAAAGAACCAGTTTCATATCCAGATGTAAGATAGCAAATTACACAACTTGCTCTCTTTAGCTAGGTACTAAACCTATTTACATTTGTGTAAATAGTTACATCAAGAATGCCTTTAACTATAAATAAATAATATTTGTTATGGTTGCAAATTCAAGCAGAGCATAATCAGTCTCGTAATTTATTGTGGTTCTTAAAAGTATGAGTGTAATTCATGTTTTATACATCTGTCCACCCAGGAACATTCTCAATCTAAGCGGAGGAAGAGGAGGCGTGTCTTGAAATCTCGTAATTTTATGGATGATGAAGGATGCATGGGTAAATGTTTTGACATTATTGAATTATGTTGGGATTTGTTTGAAGTCCAATCTTTTTTGTTATCATTTGCAAAATATCTTGTTCATTTCTGTTCAATTAAAATGGTATCTTTTCCTTACTTTTCAGTGACTGAGAAAGTATATGAGAGTGAATCGTACTCTGAGACCGAAAATGACATTCAGGCCAGTAAACAAGCTCCAAAAGATCTAACCCCCGCAAAGCTGTCAGCTGGCAAGAAAGAGGAGGGAAGGAACATTCAGAAGAAAGCTGCTGCTGCCGCCTCTAATAAAACAACTAAGCAGGCTTCAATTATGGGATTTTTCCAAAAGAAATGACTGAGGACATTCTCACATTGTTTTGATCACTTAGGATATCAATCTGAGAGACTAAAAGCTGAAGTGGACATTTCCATGTTTTCCAGAGGAATTGGATGCAATCACTTTGTAACACTGGTGGAACCCCAGCACTCCTTTTATCACTCTGCAGCTTTGTATTATTTTTCTTTACCATATACTGTATATCATATTTTGTTTCCCAAAGGTGTGGTATTTATCTTGCATTTTAGATTTGGTCACATTTGTGATGATTTTGGGTGCAGATACTCGAATGAGCACTTTCACTACAAGGCTTATCATTTTAACTCACTTTTGGAACTTTAGTATTCACCCCCACATTTTGTAGTGATTTTCATTCTGATGGACTCAATTCAACTTATTGAGTAAATTGTTGAAGAAAGTTTAGCATTTGAGCTCAGTTTAGGAGTATCATAACAAAGGGGTGAATACTTATTGACTCAAGACATTTCAGCTTTTCATTTTTAATGCAGCATTTCTAAAAAACAAATTTCACTTTGACATTATGGGATATTTTGTGTAGATCAGTGTCAAAATAACAAAAAGTCCAGGGGGGGAGGGTGAATACTTACTGAAAGCACTATAAGACAAAGTTAATGTTCTGTGCTGACAAGACTCATCAAAGCCCTATTGGCATAAAAAAAATTACATTGTATTTCAAATCAAGTTACAGTTTTCCTTTGACAGTTTCTCAGTGGTGCCTCTCCTTAGACTTGATATTGAAAGAATATGGTATCAAAATGTATTTTTTGGGATGCTAGAAAATAAACTTGAATGTTAAATCTTATACTTGTGTTCTCTATAGTATATTTAAACCAAGTTGAAGATTTATTTGCCTTTCTATGCAACCTCTTCAGAAAAGCTGAATACAGTTATGGCACAAGGTGTACCCTGAAGTAACCCTGAAGTAACTGGCTTTCCTCCTCTGGATTTTACATGACATCACTCTGGCATAGTGATTAGCTTGCTATCTAATGCTATGATTGATACTAAATAAGTTTGCCATTGGCAAGACAATCTATATCTGGAAACATACTTTGGAATCAAAATGAAATGTCTTTGATCCAGTGCCACACATGTGATATTGATTGTTGTATGAATAGTTCGCTCCTTCAGGTATTCTGATTACTGAAAACAACCTGGCTTTGTTCAACCAAAACTGCTATACTGGAATTCCCAGTATAAGACAAATTATTCATGTGCTTTCAGAATGCATGTTTGGCTTAATTTAACGACTGTTAACAAGTCAATTGCTTTTTCTTGATTTGAGAAAACACAGAATTACCAGTAAGAAGCTCAAAATCTTCTGGAGTTTCAATCAAATCAAAGATGTCCACATGTGTCTGTGGTCTCAATTAGATTAATTGCACATCAAGGCATGTTCACTCAGCATATTTACACTTACGAGGATTTTGCTTACATTTGATTTCTTACAATGAAGGTCATTCGCTACACAGGCTTTGTTCATCTCCATGACACTTCAGCTTCCTGTCGTAACCTGCTTGCAGAGACCATGGCTAATGTGCCAAACTGGATTTGAACCTGTTGCCTGCCCGCTACAATACTGTGTTAGTGTAACCAAGTTGAGATGGTAAACTCACTCCTCAAGTTCAAATACCCCCAGCCGTGCTATTAAATAGCTAGCTTTTCGATAGCGTAGCTGGTTAACGTTGGGTATTTGAGGAGACGGTCACGTGTGCCAGAGGTCTCAAGTTCGAGGCTCTGTCGGAGCAAGCCGAATTATGGGTCTACTGTTTGCAACAACTTGATGTCTGTTTCGTTAGCTCACTGAGCAATAGCATATTAGATCAGGATTCATACTTGGGTCACAGACAAGGATATTCATCAACACATGCAGAGGAAAAACAGGCCTTCATGGTCAAAAATGAGGCGTGGTTCCATCTTCATGACTTGGCCTTGCAATGAGGGATCATGATAAACGGTTTCCAGGTTTCTCTTCAAAGGTGAGGGTGTAAAGAGGACCTGGTTGGGGGTGGGGTTTGGTACACGCAATCATAGGCATCTGGATGGCAATCTTACAATAACGGGAAAGAGGGTGTATTTTAATAAAATTGTGTTTCCTGGTGCACAACAATAAACCATCCACAAAATCGTGAACCTGAATTCCGAGAGAGAAAAATGATATACAGTCCATTGACATACAGTATCTCACTGTACAGTCAACTGCTGTACTCAAATGCATGAAAAATAAGCTAATCAAACCAGGAAATAAAGTACCTCATATTAATGCAACAATAAAACGGACAGTCTCAAGATGAGGGATAAGTTGTTTATCATAATGACATTAAGACTATCACAATACAATCCTTTAGAGCAGGTACTTCCAATATTGTTACCATACCACTTGTGTGTATTGAAACAGAACCATGTAATCTCAAACCCCCAAATATTCTGTTCTTTCCACAGTTTTGTTTCTCTCTCCATCCCCTGTTCTTTCCCTCTCCTTGATTTCATGGTTTTGCCCACCGTACGATTTCAATTATATTCCTCTAGCACAGCTACACAGATGTGGAATGCACTTTCCAGCCCAGGTGGAATAAATCAATAGGCATTTAAAGAAATATATCAAGTGATTCTACAATATTAAATTCAAAGAAGCCTTGGGCAGTCGCTTTATTTTCAGTCTGTGAATGCATCAAATGAAGTGTCTGTGGTTAGGAAGGGTTCTTCACATTTATTTTACAGTTGTAAGTATCTCTTCCAAGCAAAAATGCATGATTGGTTGCTTACTGTCTGAAATGCCCCAATGATTAAAAATCACTTGCAAATGATAAAGATGTTAACTTGTGGTATAAAGATTGAAATAATTTCTGTTATAACTGGTTGTAATCCTATGATGTGGGGACTACATCTGTTGGTTGTTAAATAGTTCATTGAACTAGTGTTTTTGTGTAAATTGTTTTGGATTAAATTTATGTTTATCCTAGAACCAGAGGCAAACCATAAGTATGAAGTTATTTCGAGGTAAAGTATGCTCTAACAGACACACAAGCACATACTATGTCATTATGTCTCTACATTTTGCTGCAATAGGCAAAATAGAAAATTACCACTGACACAAAAATGTTATAAATGTGAAACACTTCAAATTGAGCATTTGAGAGAGCTTGGTTTTTTTCTCTGATTAATCTCAAAAACAGCATCAAAGGCAAATAACTTGAACATTCAGTCATAAGACCCCCTCTTAATGTTTTATTTTTCTCTTAAAAAGTCAATTATTAATTGAAAACAGATTGTTTTACTGATGCTCATATGATTTGCTGATTTAATAGAATCTGTCAGGAAAGAACCATTCTCTGTCCAAAAGAAAAGAAGATATAGGGAACACACAGATTTTGAGCAGCTTCAGGAATTTATATTTCAGGCAGACAGCTATTTAGTGTGTTTGTGTGCGTCAATATCTCCACATCTGGAGCAATTGTCGCAATCAAGCCTGAGAGAAGTTTGGATGCGAATGTTTGGTTAAATTGAGGCCTAGCAGCTCTTGGAGAGTGTTCCTGTGCAGCCTGAAACACTGTGTTTGGCACAGAAATCAGGCCAGATTGCTTCACCAACACTCCTCATTAATCAATGTGCCAAATAAGTTAATTGAATATCGGTCCCATTCATCATTCCTTTTGATGCACAGTTGTATTCGGAAACTGCAGCACACTTATCATGTAATCTTAGGGTGATATTGACTGGTCTGACAGTGTTCAGAATGAAGACCTTTGACACTGAGATCATAATAATGAAGTTGGAGTCTTTTTTTTAATCCTCAAAACTGATTATTTCAGTGATTAACAAAAGATCTTGCTGTAAAATACAATCAGCCCTCTATTACAAACGTGTTAAAAATGTTGACATTTTAACAGTGGGGTTCAGGAAAAAGGGTCTAATGACTGAAGTGTTTATGACATGAATCCCAGTATTGTCCATATTTTCTTGGCATGGCTCTGATCATCAGCTAAAATGATCGGGGCCAACTTAATTAATGAGAGGGGAAGGGTGTAAAAAACACTGCCCTTAATAGATTTCGGAAGTATTTTGATGAAGCATAAACTCAGGGGTTCTCTTGAACACCTTAATCAGCTACGAAAGCAAACACATCTATCAGACTAAATTAACTTAACACAATTTGGCTCCCTTTGAATCAAAAGACTGCCTGATTGATTTTCAATGCTTCAGTTCCTCACAAACACTGTATCTGTGAGGCACCATATGGTGTAGCAGCTCAGTGGCAGAGATTTTAGACATTTATTTGGTTTGCACACCTCAACTGTAGTCGGCTACAGCAGAAAACAACTTGCTGTAGCCAGTTATCCACAGTAAGTGACCCCATTTCAGATCATAACAAACATGGGTTCATGTGTTGCTATCTGGCAGCATTCAAGTATGCAGGGCTGTTGGATTGCTCTGAGCTTCTCACAAAAGTTTGGACACTCTCTTCATGAAAAAAGCCCAGCCATTAGGATAAGAAGAAACACAAAGATATAATTATATAACCGCAGTAAGCACAGAATATAGTCTTACCCCAATTCCAACCTTTCATCTATTTGAGAATTTCATGCCCTGACATATTCTCTAACAATGGGCAGCAGGGTTGAGTAGACATGCTCATACAGAGAGCTGACCCCACTACCTGATTTATACCCACTGACTGCCCCCAGCTGTTACAATTGCCAGAGCCAAGACTAAGCATGCATAGCTGAATTGGCCAAATGCTACTTAGAGGGAATTTGAAACGTCCACTCAAAAAATGAGCAGACTATAATTCTGAAAGGCTTTCCTGCAGCAATAACAGATATAATTTTGAAGAAAGATGATTTGAACCTGCTCAACAACACCACTATCTGGAACCTACAACAATGAAGATCACTATAATTTGCCTAAGTTATTTTTCAGAACATATAACATTGCATTGTTTGGCATATAGTAAGTACTACATTAAATAAATACTGTCACAGTTGGATGAGAAATATGCCAAAACTGAAAATAAGCTATACTTTTTATGGTGATGACGTGGACTTCAGACACATTCAGTTTGAAGTGGACCCCCCTCTAGGACCTCTTAGGAAGTACATATTGTTAGAACCTGTCAACTCCAACAGCCCGCTGAAATACATGACAGCTTCTTTGTGAGACTATTAAGGTCTTCAACTGAGGGGCTTCTGTTTCCAAATATTTTGTATTTAGTGCGAGATGGGCAGTAATGTCTGGCGCAATGTGTGAGGCCAACACAATGACTCATTGTGGGCTGGGAAGAGAGAGAGTGGACTTTTGGAGTTCACAGAGAAGAGATATTAGTCACAAGTCTCTGAACCGCTCCCATACACGACTGTGTGTACAGCTCAAGTCCACTGCAATGAATATGGCATGTGAACAATAAGGATTAAATGACACCTGTTGATCTAAACAAGTCTGTTGACAGGCAGTTCTCAGGCTTCTCAGCTAAAAGGCAAACATTGCTTTCGGATGATGTGATCATTTGCCAGCTGGCTTACTGTTTGTACAGTTGTTAGGACAGTAATTATATTCTTTTTCAGTAACTCATCATAATATTTATTTGATGTGATAGAAAAACAATCCAACATTACATTTTTCAAGACCCAAGATTTTATTTCACGAAGGACTGTGCATCATACCTACCACAAATAGTCACATTGTGTCTCAAAGCTATTTGAGAATCATAATACAGTTTTGCTTTTCTATCTACTTCTATTTCAAACGTCTGGCTGCTCCATCAATACTATTCCTATGATACAGTATTATACCTCCCTGGGAGCTCTCCTCTTCCTCTGTGTATTGGAAAATATTAGTGACCTTCCATCTCCTGACCTATATTTATATCAAATTAACAGTGCTCTATTGTTGTGCTCATCCTGTTAGGCCATTATAGACCTTGAAAAAAAAACTATAACACTGAAGTAAGAATCCAAATTACAGGCGCAATTTGAAAAGCAAAAATCCCCCAGGTCAACTGCATTCACTGGAGGATATTTGAAAGAAAAACAATAGCCTATCTTGTGCAGGAATTCTTGCCTCAGGTGGTGCTTCACAATATCATATATTTGGTTGGCTCCAAGTTTTAGCCTTGTCATTACGTGAAAGAATGCTTTGCAACCGTGCAAGTAATAAAATCCCACAGAATCCTATGGAAAATTGGCTAGTGGAAAACTGCCATTTAGAAAACTGGCCCAGCGTATGAGAAACATTTGAGAGAACACAATAGAAAATCATTCCATCCAACCAATTTAACCATTCACATGGAAGGATACATGAAAACACTGTTGCAGGACAATGCAGATTCAATAATACAAAACCACTTTTTAAGTGGTAAGCATACACATTTTTGCTACAATATTTCCACCCATAACCTATTGGCCTGGGTGTCAGATCTGAATTGTTTGCACAACTCAACACTGCATAAACCTACTGAGCTAACTCTGGGGCATAACACAATTCCTGGAGTCTCAGGCAAAGTAACTCATGCAAGCAAATTGTGTTGAATCACCTGCACTACTCTTCACTCCTCTTGTGACCTCTGGGCACTAACCCCAGCAGCTGATCCAGGTCAAGGAACCATGGTAACAGACTTGGTATCAATCCCAGGTCATCTCAAGACCATGCTAGCCCATGCATTAGTGATATGAGCTCATGCAAATCCTCAGGTCTCAGTCTCGGCTACTCATCATGCAAACCAGGTACTCTGACAAAGTCAAAAGTATACACATAGTACTGCAATGTAAAAACAAACATACAAGAAACAAACCACAGTTTTAGGTTTTACCTAAACATTTCATCTGTTAATTTGTATTTACAATAAATATGATGATTTTGATTCCTTGGTACATTCTGAAAATGCATTAACAGCAGTATTTACCAGAAAAGGTCAGTAATGGTAAAACTCTATACAAGTATTTTGGTTAAATCACAGTTTGCCAATAAACAACCATGAGAAGAAATCAAGGATGGATTTGTTGTTTTACAATTTCTTAAGTATTTCATTTTGTCTTATGTAAACATTAGACAACTAGTTTAAAGTACCAAATGCTTTCAACAATGCTCTGTAACAACAATTCTGCTGACTAATTGTAATTAAGAATGTGGCACGTCAAACAGTAGTGAGTTACATTGAAACTGAATAATAAACAAAAGCTAATTATTCTATAAAAATAAGCATTGCTCTGTTTCCTGCTTAATTAAATGCATATGAATGCTGTGTATTTTCTGACAATGTCCTCTGTAGTAAATATGTTACTTCAGAATAAAGTCATTGGGTAAAGCATTAAGTGAAAATTAAGATGAGCAAAAGCCTTCCAGCTGCTCTGGATTTAAGAACCTCAGTACCTCCCTTATTCCATCCTGACAGGTCTTGGGAAATTCACTCTGCTTGTATCCTTCCTCTTTAAATTTCCTCCAAGTCCCTGCATAAAGAAATAACCAGTAATCAAACAACACACCAACAGGGAGCAAATCCATATTTTTGTTGGCAGGATGCAGGATGCTCACTCACAAGGGGGAAAACAGAGGCATTTAAATTAAATTAAATTTCCTGTGTGTCTAATCTAGTCTAGAAAATATTTGTACTGTATCCATCATCCACCACCTATTCATATTAGCAAGCAACTAAGAAGCTATCTAAAATGAAGCTAGGATTATATGATTCACAGTTCATTTTGTGGAAAAAACTACAGATTAAATTCTATTTGTAATGACTTCATTGTAAAGTGGCCTTTAATTGCATATGATAAAGAGAACAAAGAAAAAAACAAAAACAAACCTTCATCTAGTGTTGTCAGTAATGTGTAGTTTTCTGGATGATCTATAAGGTCTTTCTTCTGAACATCTCCAGTTTCAATCAGTTGTAAATCTCCTAGGAAAAAGTTAGGATTAGGGTTGTTTCATATTTCCTATAAAAAACAAAATACACAGCTATAATTTTGCTATCAACACTGCCATGTTAGATAACATTCCAATTTACCTGCCCTCTAATACTTTCCACCCCTAGTTACCTCCTACTGTCTTCCATACTTGCACTTCAACTTCAGCAGTCTCTTGTCTTTCAATAGCAATTATCCTAACCGTGTCCTCTGTGTGAACCTTCGATGATGACTCAACTTTGTACACTGAGAGGTTGTTGTTGTCATGTCCAAGATAGCAGTCTGACCTGTTGTTCTCAGCTTTAAGATCTGGAGGCAGGAAACACAAAAATTGAAATGGTCTAATTTATCTGTTTTATTAAATCTGTTAGAGATCGTGGCTGAATATCAAGAACAGATTGTCATAGCCCCTGGTTCAATTTGTAAATATAATTAGTTATTAGCCATGCTGAGCTACCTGGACAAATCTTACAGCACTTCCCCTCGCTTTTCATGGGATGCTGGCATGGATATTGGCTGGGACATGTAATACGTTTGCAGTCCTGCATGCCGTCCGTACAGGTGCACAGGATGCAGTCTAGAACCTTTCCTAGCACTGGGTGCCACACGTCACCATGGGAATATGTCTTGCCGCTGTATAAACATGCTGGGAGAAAAACAAAAACATAGACATGCTGCTTTATTGTAACAATCACAAAGCTCAAAGGACAGTACACATGGACCACTAAAAGGAACTCCCTATCACAGACAATGAAAAACTGTAGGCTGATTATAAATGTCGGGCTGTTTTGAAGCAATCACCTCTCTGGTGCTTCTTTTGCAGCAGTATCTTCACGGTGGTCTCTGCGGCACCTTTGAAGTGAAGTTGGGGCAGGCTTAGGCCTCTGGGAGCCCCCCTCACTGTGGATGGAGTGGCACGGACAGACCGCCCTCGGAGCTGCTCTCCAGCACACTGGTCCACTGAATGTCTCTTGTGTATTCACAGACACAAATAGACACAGGCATCATAGGGTTATTTTGGATTCACTTCCATTTCCAGTCTCAATGAGTTGGAGAGGCCCACTTGTTACATGTTAAAATGTGGTAACATACAGTATAGATATGAACATGGACATCCAGTAGGGAGCTTTGAGCGTTGTGTAAGATGGGTGATTATGGAGAAAGAAAAATGTGGTGACCCTAAACAGAGCAATACAAATTATGCAATATTTGTTGAGATGTTTTTATTTTATTTTTGTATATATATTTAAGAGCCTTGAATATGACACATTAAAACAGCAAAGTACATACAACGCCTCGGTTCAACTGCTGCCCCCCCTCCTCAGCTGATGAGAACCCATTAAGACCACCATCTAATCAAGAGGGAAAATAAGGAGATATCAACACTCCAGTCCATCTACTTGACATCATTCTCAATGTAGACAGGAAAAACAACAAATGATAGAAGAATAAAGTAAAACAACTATCCAGCAGTGGCTTTGATTACAACAGAAAATATATTTAAATATATCAAATATATCTGCTAGTGAAAAGCCAAAAATGTGATAACCTTTGCACACCAAACAGCATGTTTCCGGGACAGAGACCGACGAGGAACAGGTTAGCGGCTGGCAAGTTTTCAAAGCACAGAAGATGTTTCCATTCTGAAGATAGGAAATAGAAAGAAAAGAAATCCAAAAATGAAGGAAATGGGCTTAGTTATTGACTGACCAATTGAACCCTGACACTGTGACAGCCGTTCATTTCTCTGGATGACTGTACAACAGCATGATGTAATATATAATGTGACATTGGCAATAATCATTAATTTGAAGCTGTGGAAGATTATTGCATGCTTTCTACACTAGCAGTTATACCTTAACCTATACCGTAACAGCCTCATCTGTATATACCGTATACTTTAATTGATTGATGAAACTATAGCTATCCATGTTTTCATCAAATCTAAGCCCCTGAATTTTACACATGAAGAAAAACATAAACATATTCTCATAGTAGTATTGAGCTGTACATCACAGTCACAAAACTGTGTCATAAACGAGAGGTAGAGAGTGTGACTTACAGAACATGTGCACATGACACACTGATTGGTTTGTCTAGATGGGAAGAGGTCAAGGTTTGCAAAGGTCTCCCCTGGTTGGTAAATACTTCCATTATACCTGCAGGACTTCACCGGGGCTCTCAAGCCAGCAGGAATCCTAGGTTCATCTGAGGAGAGAACATCACAAGCAAGACATTTACACAAAAGCAGGATACTTTTCTTCTATTGTATAAACTTGCTACTTTTTCTCAATAATTGAAATGATGGAATGAAGATGAATATACAGATATATGACTGAGAAGCTTTTGAAAAGCACAAAGGGCGTATAAAATGTGCCTTGTGAAAAGGGCAAAATAACTGATAATATGCTCCAAATGTATGCCTCTTTTATGAAAATGGCAGATCCTACCTGTACAGTGCGGGCAACACTGTTGAGAGTCAGTCACTGGGTTATCACACCGCAGAGTGGGACACTTAATTGTGTTGCATTTCACATGGCCTGTCTAGGAGAAGAAGTTACATGGTTTACAGGCATATCTTGAAATCCCACGATCCAAAACAGACACTCACGGCAAATATTTCAGGCATATGTCACAGTAACCTCTGACGTACGTAAGATTATCTATTGTCATTTAAATTCAGAGACTATGGTGGTTCATATTGAGTCCAGAATAGTGTTGTAACTCCTCTTAGTAACCAACTCTTTTACATTATTTAATATTACAGACAAAACTGGCATTCTGACTTGACTTGCTTATACAATATGAATCAAAATGAATCAGTAGCCTACACTAGTACCTCAGTGCAGGCACACCGCATACAGAACATGAATCCAAAGGGTTCCAGATAGGGATGCCAGCTGTCTCCGGGACTGTATGTTTTTTCTTTGAAAGTACAGACAACCGTCGACACTGGGTGCAGAGAATTAGAGGGTAGAGGAAGGTCTAAAACTCAAGTTTACAAGAACTCATGAAACAGTGTACACTATTAGAAGAAGTTGCCATTTCAGCTTCCTTAGACAGAAATAAAAGACACATAAATTTGCCAAATTTAGAAGTTATTTGGAACAAGAATGAAAGAATGAAACCATAAAGTGCAAAACAACAAGCCATAAGGATTGGGTTTGTTTATGATCCGGTACAACATTTAATACAAAATGTAATCAGAATAAGTTTTTTCTTTCTCCATAGACGTGTTTCATCAGTTGTGGATAAAGGTTTAACACTAGATTTGCAGACTGCCTGTCCTACCTTTCCGAGTTCTTATCAGCTCCATATCACAACCAACGAACCAACGAATAAAAATTAACAAGAAAATGTGCTTCATTTTTGGATAATTCCTCTCCAATACAAAATGAAATTCAGCAACTGCGACAGCAAACCCCAGGATAGTGTGAAACTCCGCATTAAATCACGAATTTATTCTAGGTTTATCGAAGGCGCCTCCTAGAGGCAAGAATACGCAGGACCGTGGTGAGAGTCATTGTTGTTGAGTTATTGGGTGAAATGTAAGTCCATTGAAATGTATGAGTGAAGAGTTCAGGTCAAGACTTTAATCGTAGCCTTTTACAAAAGCCTTGTGGCGATCACTTAACTCGCTTATCACCAACGAGCAAATACATGATCTATACATGATATATAGGACTACGATTTTGCGCGCACGCACACAGCAAACATGCCCAGCCTACTATACGTAATACAAGTTTCCCCAGGGATGGATGACGTCATAATTGAATAGGAAAATGTGCTCGATGGCTTTGACTTTGCGGGCCACAGGTGGACACTTTCCACATACCGCGGACGCTCCAACTGGACCAATGGTTATGACCCGTGCGCAACGGGCGCAGCGCACTCAACGCAGTGACCAGCGTTTGGACGCCCGTGTGGGGCCAAGTCCTCATCATCATGACAGACGTCGTAGAGGGAGGTCACATCAGCGACGGACCCGAGGTCAAGCGTGTTCAATATTTGTTGAGAAATGGACATGGCACCGAAAGCGACTGAGCTTGCTTCCACTGATACGGAAATTTGGCAGAGTGAGAAGATGATTGAAATACCGATTTCGTGTAAGACACTGTGGTATATTCAAAACTTTAGAAAGACTACATTTGTCTTGCCTTAAGCATTCAAACAATAAATGACAACAATAAGAGAAATACTATTGTATTTGTTCCTTCTCTCTTCCTTCTCTCTAAGTTGGGTAAAACTGCAACAAAACGAGACACAATAACACAACATAGGATATTGTTCAACATTCTCAATTTATTAGAACAGGTTACATTGGGTAAAACTGGTTCTGTCTGCAAAACAACTAGACATGGGGCAAAACCTTTATTGCCAGGGCAAGGGAAAGCATGGAATAAAACAACAATAACACCGCAATGTCCATATAACATGAATGTGACATTTCTTCAAATTGACCAGACTAGATTAAACAATATATTTAATGTTCTTTTATAAAGACTAATGATGAAACAATTAAGCATTTACACAAGGTAACAGTGATTTGTAGATAGTGACATTTTGCCTCCATTATCCATTATTATATTCTTCAGACTGAATAATGACCAAAGAAACAATCATCAAATTGGAAGTTTTCATTGATGTTTGCGAAGAGCCTACCTGTATGTACAAAAACAGAGCTAGTCTAATTCTAAAGGCAAATATTTTGCCCACATACACTGTTGGATTGAAACATGAACATCACCATGGGTTTGGGAAGACAGTTAAAAACAACATAGAAAAACATTCTGATAAGACATGCTGTAGTTCCTTCCTGCCACTAGATGACGCTAAAATAATTCATTTCCTTGTAAGGGCTAAAACTGATTAGTTCAGTTTGGTGCTTTGAAGCAGCAGCAGACTACAGTCAAGGACAGAGAAGATACAGGATTGAAGGACCTACCATGCCCATGAGTTTCACTTATTACATAGACCTAGAAAAGTACATGTAGGATCTTGCAGTATTGTACTGTGGATTAAAGGCCCACACCAAACAGTTTTGCTTCCTGGCTTTTCTGACTAAATGAGGGCCTTTAATAGTGTCCAACTACAGTTTTTCTGAGGTACTCTTGATGCTCCTAACACTTTCTCTGTTACACACTTTCTCTGTTACACACTCTCTCTCTCCCTCCCTCCCTCCAACAGACAGACAGACAGACAGACAGACAGACAGACTCTCTCTCTCCCTCAGGAACTGCTGCTTGCCACTGTGTCGTCCTCTCCTTTCTTCTGCTTTTTCTTGGCCCGCATCTCATTCAAGGCTTCCTCTATGGAGCGGGTGTCCCTCTTGTTGGCCACAGGTACTGGGAGTGGAGGGGTAAGACAAAGGTGAGTTTTGTTAGGCAAAGAATATAGTGCACATTAAGGAAGTATGATTTACTGACGATTAGGAACATAGGTGCATAGGAACATTAAGCTGTTTACACTCACCACAGCCATATGCCTGGTTGGCTTCTAGTGTGTGAGCAGCGTCCTTAGCAGCAGAGGTACCAATGAGATGGCTGTACTTGTCACGGTAATTGGAGCTAGGAGAGGCTGCCCGCTTCTCTGACTTACTGGCTGCCTCCTCCTCCAACACAGCCTGTTCCTGTCGAGTGAGAGGACAACAGCATATAATGGAGCAAAAGGGTCTGACATATCAAAGTAATGTCAGCGTAAATGTATCTATTAAAGGGTGGCAAGACTCAAGAGCCTGTTCCATCGATACTTACCATGTTATAACTATGCTTTACCTAATTCTCACTTTTCCCTGTGTATTACTAATGACAGTTTGTGTTCCCAGTCTTACTTTTAGTCTGCGCCGCTGTTCGGCTTTCTTAGGGTCCCACTCCTCGCCTTTACGATAGGCCTCCAGCTCGTCGTCTGATGGAGCAAACTCCTGCCATGTCGCGCAGAGATAAAATAACATCACCACATACTCAAATAACAATGACATCTAATTCATAGACTGTGCGCTTGATTATATTTTTGAATGCAATGATTAAGAATGTACAAGAAGATGGAGACAGACCTTCTTGAAAATCATGACATATCTGCTCTCCTCGTCCTCACCAAAAGAAAACGATGTCAGACCAGCGACTTCTGCGACGTCATGCCTTGATAGGAAGCGAGTCACGGAGATTTAATCAAATGTTCCAGCTCATTTTTGTTCTCTTCCTACAAATTGCATCTTTTACAACTTTTATTGTATGTCCAAAACTTAGATGAAAGTTGGAAGTTGACTTACAATATACTTCTTTCAATCTTTCCCATGGGATTGTACTTTCTCTTCGGTTGTGTACTGTCTTGAATGAAGTCTGACACTTCTTTCTCCATCTGAAAGAGAGATGGAGGAGGTCACAGTCTGTGTTGGTCTCCAGCCAAATGAGAACAATAGCCTACTTGGATTTAGAGGTGTCACAAGTTACTGACTGGACATTATGCTGAGTGAGCAGACAAAATAATGCAACTCTATAGGTGCTTCTGTGCAGAATACTGACAGCTCATACAGATGGGCACATGTATCTGCATGCACATCATTGTGCAGTCAGTCAGAGAGTGCTTCTTACCTTTTTTCTGAAGTCTGCTTTCTTTCTCTTCTCCTCCTCCTGCATCTTTTTGAGTCTTGCTGCCTGTTCTGTTGAAGAGAAGTCATGTTTTTGTGAGTCAGTTCCTTTAATTGTGACTACATTCATATATCCACACATTTTCACTATATTAGATAGATAGATATAGGTACTTTATTGATCCCTGAGGGGAAATTAAAGCGTTACAGCAGCTCACATCACAAACAACAACAACAAAATAAAGTGACAATAGAATAATAAAATAAAATAGACATCTGAAACATTATATACAGTAAGAACAGTTCAGTATGATTTAACATCCCCCAGCCTGACTCTGATCACCCCGATCGAGCCAGCCGGAGGAGTTGTAGTACAGTCTTATTGCGGCAGGCAGAAAAGATCTCCTATAGTGCTCCTTAGTGCAACGTGGTTGTAGTAATCTGTTGCTAAAGGAGCTTCTCTGCTCTGCCACAGTGTCATATAGGGGATAGGAGGGATTGTCCATGATGGCCAGGAGTTTGGTCCTCATCCTCCTGTTGGCCACCTCCTCCACAGTGTTCAGGGTGACACCAAGGACAGAACCAGCTTTTCTAATAAGCTTGTTCAGCCTCTTGGTGTCACCTTCCTTGATACTAGCCCCCAGCATACCACTGCGTACAGCACTGCGCTGGCCACCACTAACTGGTAGAACATGTTCAGCAGAGTCCTACACACGCCAAAAGACCAAAGGACCTCAGGAAATAAAGCCGGCTCTGGCCCCTCTTGTACAGGACATCTGTGTTACCAGTCCAGTCCAGTTTAGGTGCACCCCCAGGTACTTGTAGCTCTGGACCACCTCCACGTCCTCTCATGGGTGGAAACAGGAGACAGAGGGACCCTAGTTCTCCTAAAGTCCACCACCATCTCCTTTGTATTGCCGATGTTGAGTAGCATGTTCTGCTTACACCACTCAACAAAACCGTCCACCAGTCCTCTGTACTCAGTCTCCTGGCCTCCACTGACATATCCCACAATAGCAAAATCGTCCGAGAACTTCTGCAGATGGCAAGTATCTGTGTTGTGCATGAAGTCTTGAAGTATATTGCTAAATTATATTGTGACTGAAGTGTATTGATAAACTAAATTCAATGGCACCACGAACATAAATCATGCTTACAGTAACAGTAGCATCATGTAAATAATAAGTGTAGGTCTAGTTCATATATCATATTCGAACTAAAGACTAATTGGGATAGATAACTTGTAAACTTTCATTATTATGAAACAACGCAGTGAGGCGGTGCTGCTTTGAATGCCAAAACATCTCGCTACGCAGCGCTTAAAGGAAGGATCATTTGGCCAATGAGAGGACCGTAAGAGCTGATTCTGGCCAATGGGGGAGCTGACTACAAGGGCAAATACTCTTGCGTGACTGGGTACATTTCGGCACATATAATAGGGGGTGAAGACGTATCCCTAAAATGCCTTCCCTATGTCAATCGAATAGTTTCAAAGAAATTGAGGAGAAAGATATACATGTTTATATGGCTAATACCTCTGGCCTTTCGTCGGCTTGCCTGATCTCCGACCGTTGGAGGTTTTTCCATGGAGCTCAATATTGAGCCGAGAAGGTCCGCCATCTTGCCCTGAATGGTCATAAACGGAAGCAAGCTATTTAATCGTGGGAGGGTTTACGCAGGCGCAGATCCGCTTTTAGAATGTATTCTTACTATTTGATAATAATGAAAGTGAATGAAACTCCCTGTGTTTTCTTTATTTTCTTGTTGTCTGAATTTCATAATCTTGTTGTGACTCTTGTCTGTCTAAGAAAGCAAAATTTAAGTGTGCAAATAAATTCCAGCAACAATTGCTAACCAAATTCCTTGCTGTATTTGCAATAGTAGCCTACCACTCAGTGATATTTTCAAGTAAATTAATATACCCCTCGCTCATGATGAACATGACTAAATATCTATGAGGACTTAAATGTTGACATTGCTGAGAGTACTTTTAACCTTGATGTCTCTCTCTCCCTCTCCCTCTCTCACGCTGTAAAGGTCAGACTCTTGCTGTCTCTAAGTGTTTACTTCAACATTGGGTAGGGGAGCAGAAGGAGACAGTCAGCATTAGAGGGTGACAGACACATTTGACAGCAGAGTAGAGGGCAGTAGTAAAAGCAAAGCACATACGCAACATGGTCTCATCACACTGAGAGGACAGACCGTCTCACCAACCTATCTGTGTTCTGAAGAAGCCGTGAATGCACCAGAAACAGTTGTTGATCAAAGGAGGTGTAGCTTTTTAATATGAAATGAAAGCAGCTCATTAGGGAAGTGGTTTGACATGTGCTTGCTATAGTTGTTTGTTCCATGATTTCAAGTTATAGAGGAGGAGGATTATATGGAATCCGCAAAAACTTACTGCTATTTACAGAGGGGTATTTTGATTTTCACCTTACTGCAGACAAAGCTTGAAAACTTCAATTACACCCAAAACACTGAATGAAATACTGAATGCCAGTCTATAGCGAAGGTGTATCTTGAATCTTACAATGACAACTCATTTAGGGCTGTGTGGCAAACTGGGTGAAATGAGAGAGAGTGAGTGGGAGAGAGACATTGTGTTGTAACCTACCTGTCTTTAAGCACACCAAAGTTCTAATTCTTGTTCCAATTACGTTTGAGCTCACAGTAGCACTCTCACTTGTCTGTTTATTGGGAAACCTCTGCCTTGTTCTGCTCCCATGAAGGTCCCTGCAACAGATGCATACTTAATGTGTGTGTGCGTGTGGGTGTGTGTGTGTGTATGTGTGTGTGTGTGTGTGTGTGTGTGTGTGTGTGTGTGTGTGTGTGTGTGTGTGTGTGTGTGTGTGTGTGTGTGTGCGTGCGTGTGTGTGTGTTTCAAGTTTCAAGTTAAGCTGTGTATTTGTCCCTGCCCAACTGCCTAGAGACCTGGTTGCATGACCACCTACAAAAGACATGGGAGTTATATCAGGTAATTTTCTCTGATATTTTAAGGGCAAGCATGATACATTCAATACAGGGCTTCTTTCTCTTTGTTTTTGCAAGACAGTAAAATATAAGTTATGCAGGCAAAGTTACAGTCTTAAGGAGTGATCTAATTATTTATATACACTGGGTAGTTGATCTTCAGTTCAACTATGATCCTATTGATAATATTACATTAACACAGAAGAAAGCAATGTGTCAATCTGGTTGGATCTGCCATCCCCTCACACATGAATCAAAACATAAATTCAACATTTTCTATAATCCTATGAAGAACAGTACAGTATTTACATACTCAAGTGATTATTAACATAAACAACTTAAAGAAACAGTATAAAAAAAGGACACAGATAAGACTTATGTGTTAATCAGTATTGGAAAGGACACAGAGAAGACCTTTGTTTTCATCAGTTTGGGAAACAGAGAATGAAAGTTCATCTAATATGAGTAAGACCTGGGATATTATTTACTTGAATTTACCATGAAACTAACAGTGTATTTATTAGATGGGAAAGCAAACAGACAAAACTGGGTGAAAGGAAACATACAACCATCCTGTATGGATTGAAAACAAGAATGAAACAAGCTTAGCAGCAGATGACCAAATGTAATCTGCGTCAAAAACAACACTGGCTAAATCTCATCCCTAGGGACCTGTGCCAGAAAGCACATCACCTCAATTCAGAGTCATTTTTCATGTCTCTGACACCAAATATATTTCTTTCTTCAATCCTGATTACCCTTAGGTCCTGTGCATTTATTGCATCTTTTGGGAAAGATAGAAATACTCTATACAGATGTATGAGTCTGGTGTGTTGAATCTCAGTGCTACCAGAGAGGGCACAAGCAAAGTCCTTATAATCCTCTAACTCAACACTCAGTAGAATCCACTGACCCGAGGGACCAAACACTGCTGTTTGAGGACAGAGGAATTCTTGATGCAAAGGTCATGATTTACATGTTACGGCCTATCGTTTAAATATTTTGTTAAAACATAGCATCACGAATATTGAAAAAACTGCTAGTTCACCACAGTGTGTTTTACCCTCTGTCTATGTTGCTGAGTAGAAATGACCTCCCTTTCCAGTAAGGGCCCACTGTCTAGTCTGATGGAGGAGTAAAGAGGCTCTTCCAAACAAGGAGGGAAAGCCTTGGTTTTCATTGTCATTGACGCAGAAATTGTTGATATATAGAACAATACATATACATCAACGTCACATAGACACAGACCCTGTCAGCGGGCTGCAGAGAGTAAATAAAGCAAAGCTCCAGGAGTGCCTGCTAGAGCCGACCCTGGATCAGCCTGCCCAACCATGTAGTGCAAAAAGACTGCTTAGAGGGACACTGAAAATCTACACAAACCACAAAAGCCATGCCACATTTACACCCTGACTGGGCTTTTCTCTCTTAAAGGGACATGCGCACAGTTTACACACAGAGAGGAGGCAAAGGAAGACACTGCTGTTAAAGGACACAGAGTGGCAGGCCAGTCACATGCACGCTAAGGGAAATGACAGGCCAGACACACGTGTGCTAACCTTTGGCTCTCTGCTGGGTACTAAACATCATAGAGCCTAACAGACAGGCAGCTGCAAAGAGGAAGTATGTCCAATGACAGCACCAGTCCAATAGTCAGTGGGAGAGCTGTGCCTCAAGTTGTGTCATCACATGGAGTAGCTCTGACTCCCCCAGTATATTTCCAATCTCATAGACAACACAGTCATTGTTGATAAAGTGGGGTCCTGTTTGCTTGAAGCTACTGGGTACTCTGTCATTCAGCTACAGTCTCTCTCCATCTCCAACTTTGCCTTCATTGGTCTCTCTGGAAAACAGAAACCTAATCCTCCAATGCTTTGGCCTCATCATATATTTGTGGAAATGGACAGTCAGTGAAGGATTGGTAATATAGATGACCTAATCTTTGTTTTTGCACATTTTTTTGAAAGATATCCTTTTTTCATACATGTTACAATGCAATGCGCAGAATGGATATGTGCAAATACTGGAAGCACAATGTTGCCGAGGACATGCAAGTTTGTTGATTATACAGGAGGGCGAAAAAGCGATTTTCCTCATTTTCATCGTCTTTTCTTCATCTTTCTTTGACTGCAACCATAACTCAATCTTCTTCCTCATGCACGCGACTCTTTCTTGGAGTGGGGCTTGTTCCCCAGGAGTGAGTCAATCTCAGTGACAGTCTGCGGAGTCATCTGGGACAAAAGCTGCAGAGATATAGCACATTGATCAGGTTTGAACTTGGCTGTAAGGGCTATGCAGTACTTACTTCTTTGCTTAATTTACAGTGGCAACTTGTGAAATGAAACATGCATGAAATACAAATGTTTCCCCCACTACTTTATATCCAGTGTATATCATTACAAAGTGTTGGTTTGGTGAACTGTGGTTGAGCATGTAGTGCAGTGTAAAGTCTGAGTGGTATGCTATTCAAGGGTAGGTTGTTACCCGAAGGGCACCCAGGTTTTCCACCAGCTGGTCAGTGTTGGAGACACCCAGCAGCACTGAGCTGACTCCCTCACTACGTAGACACCAGGCTGGAAAGGGAAGGAGGATATAACACAGAGGGGGCTAAGATACAGAGGCTATGATGACAGGACAGATGGACACTATATTGCTATTTCAGTGTCCAAACAGTCCAAGAAATTGAGAGAGAAAACAAATTAATGCACACACAAGCGAGCACACACACACATGCACACACACACACACACACACACACACACACACACACACACACACACACACACACACACACACACACACACACACACACACACACACACACACACACATAGTTGCATACCTATGGCTAACTGTGCAGCGGTGCAGCCCAGTCTGTCAGCCATTAGGTGGAGCTCTTTGATCTTGGCCAGCTGTCTGCGTCCCTCTTCACTGTTCACACGCTCCTTCAGCCACTGGTATCCCTTCACAAAAGATTCAAACAAATGCATACAGTTTTAATTGGGCCCTCAGGGGTTGTATTGTATTGGCCAGAAACGAATATACCACAAATAACAGAAAACACTCCAATTGACAGGCCTGGGAATAATCATTTGCATAGCAATTTCATGTCTGAACAACTAACCTTCATGGCAGCCCTAGAGCAGTCAGGTACACCTTCACTGTACTTTCCTGTTATCAGTCCACAGGCAAGAGGGGACCAGGTCATTGCCCCCACACCTGAGAGAGAGAGAGAGAGAGAGAGAGAGAGAGAGAGAGAGAGAGAGAGAGAGAGAGAGAGAAACACAAACAGTCATGTTTGGGTTATTCAGTGATTGACATAAAACAGCAACAAACAAGATTATTGATGGTGATAGCGCACTGCAGTGATAGTTGTGAGTGATTGTGGATGGCTGACCTATCTTGTGGTAGAGCTCAGGGAGTTGCACCTCCACCTTGTCCCTCTGGAAGTAGTGATACTCAGCCTGCTCACATACAGGTGGTATCAAGTTAAACTGACGTGCCACTGAGTATGCCTCCTAGTGGTAGGGAGAGAGAAAAACTTCATCAACACAGTCCACCAGACCTTATATCAAGAGTGAAACAAGGGCTGTTGATCATCTTAGCTGAAGATGTACAATATGAGAAACAGAGAAAAATAATGTGTTACTCACCATAATCTCCATGGCACTCCAGCGAGAGGTTCCCCAGTACATGGACATGCCCTGGTTTATTACAAAGGTCATGGCCCGTACAATCTCTGCAAACAATGTGAACACAACACACATGCTTATAACAGACCAATTACATCACTGCAATATGATAATTAACACACACCAGGTTTTTTACAGGTGCATAATACACACCATAAATAGACCTTACAGTAAACCAGAAGAGACACTGTGACTGACCTTCCATGGGGCTGTTGACATCATTACGATTGGCAAAGACAATGTCTACATAATCCAGCTGGAGTCTTGACAGGGATCCTCTCAAACCTGCATGGTACAGGGCATTATCATCATCATCATCATCATCATCATCATCATCATCATCATTATCATCGTCATCATCATAGTAATTTAATAATATGACTCACTCTCCCATTGCATACCCTTTTTCACTTTGTACTCTACCTTCAATAATGTGCTTTCTGGAGAGCCCCCTTTCTGTCTCTGCCCTGCATTGTGACAATAAAAAAATGACTACCAGAACAATCCAAAAATATTGAGTTCTGAGGTGTGCTCAGGTATTTCTGGCAATTCTTTACAAGGATACTTACTGCCCTCCCCAGTAGATCTTTGTTGTCACTACATAACTAGAACGTCTGCCAAGGAGATGAGGAGAGTGGTTAGGGAGTTCAAGAATGGAATAGAATGTTGATTGTTTCATAATACAATAACATGACGTCAAGCACAGAGAGAGGTGTTTCAATTGCATCTGAAAAGTGGCTAGAGATTTCAGTCTGTGAATTTTTGATTTTTAAAAAGTAGTCATAGTTAAAAAAATAAATAATAATAATAAGTTAGATATAACACAGTTAGACAGACAGCTCTTCATGAGTCACATTAGAAATATGACTAATATTACCTCCATCCTTTCTTCTTGATGATATTCCCCAGAGTGATCTCAGCCCTATGCAGACGGAGAGAGGACATGCTGGAATAAACATTGGATAAAAAAAGGATAAACATCAGTGGACAGACTGAAAATTGGACAGGGAGATAGGGAGTAATAGAGAGAGGGGCAGGGAGGCTGCAGATAGAGAGAGGGAATAAGAGAAGAGCTGATTTCAGTGGAGGTTAGAGCAGTGTGCAAAAGCTGACCTGCCGGAGGCATACACCTCTGCCGTGTCAAACAGGTTCACACCGTTCTCATAGGCAATGGTCATCAGGTTCTCAGCCATCTGAGGGAACAGAGAGACAGGGACTGAGAGAGAGGGGGTGACAGATAGATAGATACATACATACCTAGAGAAAGAGAGAGAGAGCGAGAGAGAGAGAGAGAGAAAGAGAGAGAGCGAGAGAGAGAGAGAGAGAGAGAGAGAGAACAAACAGTACACAACAACTCAGCGCTCACCTCGTCAGAGATCTGTGATCCAAATGTCACCCAGGTGCCTATGGTCAGACAGACAGACAGACAGACAGACAGACAGACAGACAAACAGACAGACAGAATCAGATGTGTTACTACTGTAAAAGCAGCTCAGGGTTTCTAATACATTTCTCACAGATTCATATGGTTGTATTTGGTATTCAGCCTAATACTCACCCAGCCCCAAGCAAGACACGCGCAGGCCTGACTTCCCCAGGTTCCTGTGATGGAGAGAAAGAAGGGTTGGGGAAGAGAAAAGATAGGGTATAAGCACTTTTTAAGGACATGGGAAAGCTACAACACCAACGTTTGCACTTATTGTCCCTCCAGGTGTAGGCACAGAAATTAGTTCCCTCTATCACCAGGGTCAAAGCCAACACCACGCACTCATTTGTACGACCATCTGCAAATAAGCACACTCAGCAACCAGTAAGACCAATACTTTATCATCAGCTGTGCAATCTCGCAAGTGAGTGTCGTTCTGGTTGCGATGAAATCATACGTGTCGTCTGAGTGCCCAGCCACTGTTAAACACTTGATGTGACCTTTACCCTTCTCACATCAACTGTGTAATATATCCACTGGGTGGAATCCTTACACTGGAGGGCGTCTGTAGGCATATCAACAGTAACATGGGGCTAGTTTGATTAGTTCATACTGAATTGTTCGAGTGCTTTGCTGAGCATGCCACATCTGATTATTCAGACTGCTGAATTTTGAAGGGCAAGATAAAAGTGTGAGCTGAGAGCTGCAGTCCTGGCCAGAGAAGCGTGTGCCGCTGGAAATTCTGCAGGCTTCATGCCTGCTCTCCTCCTTCACGCGTGCTCTCCTCCATTCTAATTAGACAGGGAGCCAGCTGGAGAGGCAGCAGAACTGCAGCGGAACTCATCGCTCGCCGTCTTTTCATCTCCAGCGCCTCGCCTCGCCTCGCCCCTCTGCCTGCCTGTCTGCCTGCCTGTGTCTGCCACAAATAGCCCGATGGAAAGAGACAGACTGTCAGAGCGTTTAGATCCAAACGGACGAGCGCTGCTCTATTTTCCCTGCTCCTTTTTTATTGCCTGGCCAAAGCTATTTTTAGAATTGTGCATATGCATGTATTTGTGTGCCATTGTACATGTGTGTTCTCTGTGTGTGTGTGGTACATGTGTGGATGGGTATTTATGCGTGTGGATGCAAATGTGGATGTCATCCATTTACACACTTGACATGTAGTGCATTCGTAATTGATCACATGTTGATGTGTGAATACTTAATATTAAATGGCATGAAATTTTATATCCCTAAAAAGCAACCTTAAGCCAGCTTCTTGGCTCAAAGCATGCTGACAATAACAAATTGACAATATCAATATACATATCTTAGATATTGTAGCTGATAACTGTCTCTCTCTGTCTCTTCTCTCCCTCTCTCTCTCTCTCATAGTATTCAGTACTCTTAACTAAATCGAGGATTTCCCCACTACAGTAATTAAGATGTGTATTACTGTTTTATATCAATAAATGATTCCTAGCCATTTGTCTTTACTTTCTAAGTTACAAGACAAAATGTTTTGAGTATAGGTGAAGCATTCCTGAAGTATGCTTTTACCTCTCCAACATCATCTTAACTCCTCTGAGGGCACAAATGCTTTGTCATGAATCACGCATTGATGTCAAGTTGTAGGTTTCAAGATGCGATTTGGGCCCAAGTGTATGTCTAAACCATATACTACACACTACACACTACAAATACACACCAACAAAGGAGTATAGGAATTTCATATGTGAATGTAGGGCTGCTGAATATGTCATATATAACCGTCACATCACATGTCATCACAGGTTCTGGGTAATTGAGATTGAGTGTCACAGTTGGTATCTGTAACTATTGCCCTCCCTCTCTGCAGTGCTGCAGTCCGCAGAGCTGCTATCTGTAAGGGTCTGGGAGACACTTTACACACAGACACATAGACACGCAAACTCACACTCACTCACTCATGCACGCACACACACAACAAAAAAAACACACACACACACACACACACACATACATAACTGCACATACTTACTATAGTATACAATATGAGCACACAAACAAGCATATACTGTACTGAATGTGGGCTGGTCTATGCTGGTCTTTGTGCTCGCGTGAATTCACGCTTGATGGGCATTATACTCATATATGCACACACATCTACATAGTCATGCATGAATGCGGTCACACACAGTGAATACACAGATGCACAGATGCTTTTCTGTAAGTAGGGCTTCCTGCAGCTTCTCATCTATTTATTCTCTTCCCATAAATCATGGAGTCCAAGCTAGGTGATCATAGGGGCTTGGCCATCCTATACATCATTACACAAGCAAAGACACAAACCAGACAGGTTGGTCTGCTACAGAATAGTCAGCATTATAGTCTGTGCTGCTGACGCCAACACTTAGATTTCACCTGAGACAAGCATGAGAGATATATACTCATTTAACACTTCATTAGGAATACCTGTACACCTTCTCATGGTGGAGGTGGTGTAATGGTGTGGGGAATGTTTTCTTGGCCACAATTCACCCATCTTCTAATGGCTACTTCCAGCATGATAATGCACCATGTCACAAAGCAAAAGTCATCTCAAACTGGTTTCATGAACATGACAATGAGTTCAGTGTTCTTCAGTGGCCTTCCCAGTCACCAGATCTGAATCCAATAGAACACTTTTGGGATCCTGAAAAATCTGCAGGAATTGCGTGATGCAATCATTCAAAGGAATGTTTCCAACATCTTGTGGAATCAATGCCACGAAGAATTGAGGCTGTTTTGAGAGCAAAGGGAGGCCCAACCCAGTATTAGTGTAGTGTTCCTAATAAAGTGTTTGGTGAGTGTACAGTACTGTATATAGGCCTACAGATGGTTAAGTGCAACCGCTCAGCTCTTGAGGGTGATGGCTTTTTGCAAATACAGCTGTGATCCAACGTCAACACAAACTGTGCATGAATACTCTTCACTGCAGCACACACACACACACACACACACACACACACACACACACACACACACACACACACACACACACACATCCAGACACACACACACACATGCACGCACAGACACACTCCCTCTTTCTCTCTTTCTCTCTCTCTCTCTCTCTCTCTTTCTTTCTTTCTCTCACAAACACACACACCCACACACACAAACTTGTGCTTAGCTCTACTCATTTTCACAATTATGTGCATCATCTGCTAACAACCCTAAACTCATTAGTGACCCTTCTCCTCTGTCATTCTTCATCAGTGGCGCTCTCTTAATCCTAGACTCCTCGACTGTTTCCATGAACAAGCAGTGGTTGTTCTGCTCTAACTCTCAGACACAAACTCACAAAACTCTAACATAAACAAGACAAAGCAAGCGTCTTTATTTCAACTGGACACAGAGAGGATATACTGTGAAGTCGCATGCAGCTTGCATAGGCAACACCAAGACAAGAGGGTTAATATGTGAAGATGAGCACGCACATAAAATCAAACATCCATGCAAATACTGTAAATCTGGAAACACAGGCAACGCACACTCGTACAATATCTTATGACATTTAGACAAAAGAACATATTCGAAAACAAATATGAAACACACAAATACAAAGACACATGTCCAAACACACAAGCACACACACACTCAAAACAGCTTCTCCCAGCTGCTATGCAGAGAATACTGCAATGCACCGCGACAGTGTTGACTATGGCGAGGAGAAAAAGGGAGTGTGTAACAGCGTGAGGGAGTGAGGGAGGAAACAGATCAAGGGAGGGGATCATGATAGGGCAAGAGAGAGAGATTAACACAAGAGAGAGAAACCCAGAGAATTACAGTGTAGGAGAGAGGAAGATTGAGGTGGAGTAAGAGACAGTGTTGGAGAGAGACACACATGAGAGTGGTGGCGGGCGGCAGGTGCAGCAGCACTCCGTGGCCTGACAGTGAGGAGTCCCTCTCAGCTCTGATGAATGCTCAAGCATATGTAATTAGAGAACATGCAGAGAAAAGGAGAGGTAGGAGGGAGGGGTTTCTCCATCATGCACACCGACCCCCCCCATAGTAGCAGCTCCCACAGAGGAGGTGGGGGGGGGGTCACCACAATCATGGTCATCACAATCTGCTGCTACAGTTAAGATCACTGATCAGAGATGGAAAACAGCAGTGCTAAATTTGACAACTGAAAAATGTGCATCTTAGATAATAATGTTGCTGGCCATTTCAGTTTGTGAGAGTATGTTTTAACTAGTAATGTCAACACTCTTAATCAATTCTAACATGAATGTGAGAAACCTGAGACTTTGAGACTGTGAGACTAAAATGAAATTTGGAATCATTGCAAAATGTAATTTTCACTTGAAATAACAATTCACAAAATGTTTTAACTATGTGAAACCAAAGGAGAATTGAGAATGTGAAACTACTCTCTGATATCCATTCTATAGGTCATAGTGGTACTACTGATCCCTCAGACAGTTGCAGTGGTCGGGTAAATACAGGTATGAGAGCAGAGGCAGAGTGGGGGCTGATAAGGGACATGGGTGCCTGCTGTTTTTGAAATAAGACAGGCACACACTAAAGGCAGTGCACTGGGTGTTACCGCTGGCAACTGGAGCTGGCTGTATGCCATACCCTTATATGCTGCATCCTCATTTAAAAGCAGACCCCATGAGAGCAAGACAGTAACCAGGTTAGCAATCCGCCATCCAATTAAATCAATATATGCACAATAAAATAATACAGTGTTGTGGCACCCCCATTCCCTATTTAAACAGCCTCTTAAATGAAAACTTAATTGAGTGAGGAGAATGGTGTCAAGATTAAGCTAAGGGGCATTATTTCCTTCATCCATCCAGAATAACAATGGATTGGTGAAGATACTTTCTTCTTTCTCTAACAAGTCAGCTAGTCAGCTGTATTTCGATACAACTATGTGCAATTACAACAATTCCATTGTTATTCATATCTAGTAGTGCTAATCCTAAAATGTGTGCTTAGTTTCCAAAACATAACAGCTAAATGAATTGTATACTTAGAAAACTAGAAAAATATGAGGATGATGCATATTTCATTGTAACTCACAATCACATGCAAAAACCAAACCTTACATGAAAAGCTCACAGCCCTGCAACAATAACAATAATAATGTAGTTATTCACCACCTCCCACAACTCAGGTGTTAATTGCAATGCAATAAACGGAGCCCTGGCAGACACTACTGTCTGAGAGGCCCTTCATGGTGAGTGGAAGTTCTCACCGGTAACCTAAGCTGCCCTTCTGTTCCAGGGAGGGGATTGTGTCCAAGTCGTTCATCATAATGACCCATCACTGAAGTGGAAGTCAATGAACCCTCATGACTCTTTAAATACCAAATAAAAACTAGTACATTTTGATTTACTCATTGAACCAGACAGTCTTGCGACATGTGCCACCTCTGTGTTTTCTTACAACCCCCTCCCCCACCTGTGTCTCACCCACTGCTCACCTGTATTTCATACTGCTGTGGCGCCCTATGGCCTCCTTCATGTGGGCATGGCCCTGTGGGGCCGTGCGGGATACCGACACCTCTCTGGGCTTGGCCGAACCCTGCGTTATGTAGTTGCCATTGCCCCCTTGACCGCTCCCTCCTCCACCACCTCCTCCTCCTCCCCCACTGCCTCCCCCTGGGGGTGGGGCGGTGCGAAGGCCACACAGCCGGTCCTCACTGCGGCTCTTCAGGTTATGCTCCGTGCAGGCAAAGGAAACCTGCATCCTGACCACTGCCTTGTCTCTGGTTCCCTAAACTGGCCTCTGGGGGCTTTTTGGATGATGCTTGGGGGTTAGACCCAAAACACTAATGTCTGCAATTTGCTGTTACAACTTCAAGCTGCTGTAGCAGTGTATCGTTCTCGTAGAGCGATGATGTCCAGACAAATGCCCAAACAGGGGAGGTTTGTATTTTCTGGCCTGAGCTACGGGTGCCGGGCAAGAATCCAGGCCCTAACCTGGCGCACGCAGAGTCACCGTCTGGTCTGTCTCCTCTCTCCTGTCTGTCTGGTGTTGCAGCCCAGGCGGAGTTTGCACACTCTCAGGAGGCTTTCACGAGAGAACATTCCCCTAATCATCAGCGGGGAAGTGGTACACAGTGGTCCTCGGAGACTGATGATGGAGGGGCGCAGCAGCTCCACGGTCTCGGGTGCGTCCAATCGCGCTCTCCACGGCAAGAGAGAAGCGCAACAGATTCTTCACTTGAGACAGTTAAAGCATTACAAGCCGGCTGGCCCAGGTTGTCTTGCAGAAATCGTGTGCGCGAGGAAGACGATTGATGTATGTTTCTTCTACAGCTTCATATGGTGGTAAAGCATTCACCAGCTTGCGGTCTCCTCTTCAGTTACAAACTGAGGTTAGTTCTATCGGTCTTGAACCCAGCTAAAGCCCCAGAGTGCGCCGCAGTAACGACACAATCAGAGTTACAGGCATTTTGCTCGCACCTCGCGTCGTTTTGCATATTTCGTCGCAAATATAATGAATAAATACTAGGGAATGGACACACATAAATGCATACGCTCACAGACACACCATTCAAGACGCGCTAAAATCACGTAGGCTTGTCATACACACATTAAATGTAACCTATTTCCCCTATCTGACACAGTGCCCAGCCTCAAGCAACATCGAACTGCTATAAAACGCAACATCAGCAGCGCCAAATCGCGAGCTAATTTAATTCACTTTGGTAATTATTGTCAATAGCATAACTGCTATAATAATCTCTGTCGGATGCAAAAGTCAGGCACCTTTCCCCTCGTCAAACAGATCCCGACAGTAGGTACTGTTATCATTTCACAACATGATTAACGGCGGGTAACAATATGCATTATCTAAGCAAATGCATAAATCGCTGCTGTTTTCTTGTGTCCATCTGATTCTTTGGCCATGTTGGTGATGCCAATTCTCAGCAATATTATAGTTCCAAACCTTGTTTTCCTTCCAGTGGGTAGAAAAATGTTAATCACGACACACAAGAAGTCGATGACTGCGAGAGGCGCCTCTCTCTTGCACACACACTCACACTCACTCTCTCTCTTTCGCTCTCTCGCTCTCTCTCTCTTTCTCACTACCTCCCTCCTCCCTCCTCCCCCCTCGCTCTCTATCAAACAGAATCGGGGAACTCTACCACATCTCTACTACTAGCCTACATGCGTAGAAAATATTATAATCTGCCTGAGTAGCCTATTGCCTAATGCACAATTCTAGATGGAAAATAAATGTGATGAGAAAAATCCTGATGAGAAAAAAAGGCTCACAGATTACACTGGTGTTATCTACAGCCAATACAAATCGATGGACTACACTGACAGACCTAAATTCGATAGTGTATACGCACACACATAACGGGTTGTTTTTACTAAAAGCCACCCCCCTTTTTTCAATAAACACTAATGACCACTCCCTTTTCAATAAACACTCAGGCCTACGAATTATTCCCCCTCCCCCTATGTTTCATGCCATCTCTCTCTCTGTCTGTCTCTCCCTCTCTCCGTTCTCCTTTCTACCACTTCCCTGCATTGAAACCAGGCATACAGTCAAGCAATCTCTTGATTAACTCCACAGCCTGTGAGGCATTTTGCAGCCTACTGTTGCCAGACCGGTTTGCTAGATGATCTGAGAAGTGATATTGGTGAATATCTGCCTCATTGGACTTTTGGAAAACATCTCTGTAGAAAAAAATAGTGAATCACAATACTCTAAAGCAATTCCGTTATTTAATTCAGATTCTCAAACCTTTCATATTGTTTGGCTGATATCACATTGCTTGCCTGCCTATATCACACAACTGCAACATATCTATTTACTTGTTACATTTCACTCATCGCCTATGTGAGTATCCTTTGCAAAGAAGATATATAAGATTATGTACTGGAGGAAGCACTCATAGCAACATTCTGGTTCAGACATTTCTGCTCCTCTGTGTAATGCAGAATAGTCTGTGAATCTTATGATTGACAACACTGTCGTCTAACAAATGTTTTTGTTATCAGAAATGAAGTGATTATGAAATGTATGTCAGTGTCTTTTAGGCAGTGTTTGTATAGATGACCAAGTGTTACCAAACTACAAGAATGAAACCATGTGCTGCCGACAACACTGGACAACTGTGTGTGTGCGCACAGAGACCGGTGTGAACCAATCACACAGAGCTAGCTTGGCTGAGTGAGCCAATCAGTGAGCATTGCTGCTGTGAAGTGAACTGATATAATTTGCACATCCCACAGAGATGAGCGTGAACTCCAAGATATGCATTTGTCAGACGTATTAATGTAACCTCCTGTTTAGTAGGATACTATATTCAAGAGCTATACATAATCTGACCTCAAACACACTGCATCACAGTTGAAAAGACAGGGAAGATTCTGGTGTCACAAATGGTTTTCTTCTACAGGTTAGGGGTCCCATAGGCTTAGAACAAGAGTATGTGAAATTATAGAATCTACATGAATGCGAGTTAAGAGAAAAGAAGAACATAACCTTGGTTTTGTGTTTTTCCCATGCTTATTTGGTGTGTAGATATTCTGGTTAATCTATAGGCTTTTTCAGACCTACCAGTGGCATGGTTAGGCTCAGGGAGCATGACTGGACTCATTTCAGCACCATGGTGAAATTAGTAACCTCACTCACTGATGATACTGAAAATAGTTACACACTACAGCTCATAACCCTGGCCTTAAACGTAATTTTTAATCCTAGCATTAGCCTAGCATTATCCTGACCCTTAACTGTTCAAGCATCTTTAATCTTTGAATCTTCAACCTCTAACCCTGATCATTACATTGTCAAGCTTAATGCATGAGAGAATTAGATGGTTCATGATTGGGGGAAAATAGGGTGACAGGGGAGGAGAGAATCTCACAAACACAAACATTAATCAACAAAAATAGATATACACTACAACCATAGAAATTTTATGCACAATCTGTGTGTCTTAATCCTGTTATCCAATGCATGATGAGGCACATTGGAATTATGTTGGTCTCTAGTGGGGGGAAAGCATAATTACAATGTGAACATTTTTCAAAAGCATCTGTCACTCTTACCTGTTTCAATCATATCTCAGTGATAATGAATAGGTCAGCCTGGTAATTCATTAACATACGGACAACAGGCTGTTTGAAGTGTCAACTCTAGATCCATAATTGCAATAAAAGCTGTTTGCCAGTGGATTATCCCCAGATGGCACCAGTAATGAGGGCAGTCTGCCTCTCTCATTCTCTACCAAAGCTTTACATTTGATGTCTCAGCCACCAAACACATTACTTTCTCCCTCCTCCTGATCACATAATCCCATTCTCTCTCTCTCTCTCTTTCTCTCTTTCTCTCTCTCTTTCTCTCTCAGAATTTATTTTATCTCTCTCTCTCTCAGAATTTATTTTATTTTGTGTGAAATCAGATGGCTTACCTCAATCACACTTGAAAATCTGAAAACAGATTAAATGTGATGAAGGAATACATTTGCCACCATTTTTGAGAGAGAGATAGTACTCTGAAATTGGAACATTAAAACAATAACACATGAATACATAAATCTGACCTTTCAGAATGGGACTCTCTCTCTCTCTCTTTCTCTCTCTCTCTCTCTCTCTCTCTCTCGCTCTCACCTGTATACCATGGCAGTGCGCTTAGCCTCACAGTCAGACAGGGAGAGGCCACACTCTCTCAGGTACAGCTCAAGTCTGCGGTGCTCCACCAGCCTGTGGGCTGCCTCCAGGATCTGGGTGGCCAGGGCCTCTGACTCGCTTCTCTGGCCCTGGCACCTGCTTCCCCGGCCTCCACTCTTTGCAACTGTGCCCCCAGATGTGGATGAACATTTGGGCTTCTTACTGATGCCATAGAGGTCCTCCACTGAGAACTTTCCTCCCTTACCGCCACCACGGCCCCCAAACATGGTTGCCAAAAGTATTTTGACTGAAGTGAAATAGTCAGAGCAGATCTTACTTTCTTACTGGTTCCTAAGAAGCTTAGAAGTTAAGTAGTTCTTAATGCATTTGTAACCATAACGTAGACATACTTAATAATTACAGATCTGTTAGATAAACATACAAATTGCATAGATATGCAAAAAACCCAACAACAATGGAGCCAGTATGCTTCAGCCAGTAATGAACTCAAAAATCCATCTTCCAGACTGAATCACGTAGACCAACTTTTCAGTCACAAACTACAAACTTCACTGTCCTTCTGATTCAAAACACCTGTAAAATGTCAACAAGTCTTGAATGCTCTTTTTGTGTGTCTTAATCCAGAATACAGCTGAGTCCATTCTGTGTGACAGCATCATCCAGACACAGGGAAAAATGGAGATCCAAGAGAGATGGACTGATGAGCATTGCTTCTTTTGCTAAAGATGAAAAGAGAATCAATCTGCATCTCTCTCTCTTTATCTCTCTCGATGAAGGACAGAGGGGGATTTGTGTTGAAGCCCCATCAGCTTACATTTGCCCAGATTAACAGAAGGCCCGGATGAAAGAAAAATAAGAGATGAATAGAAGACTGGAGGGGACGTAACCCTCTACACCAATCAGCTGTAAAATCACTAAAGCCTCCTTAGACAACTCAACAGTGTTCTTTATCTCCAGTTGTATGGCAGCCATGATATTCAGGGCCAGTTCAGAGACAGAGTTGAGAGATCTGCTCTCTAACCTTTCTTCTAGGGCACACAACCTAAGTCCAGTTCATTCATAGAAAATATAGATCAGTAGATCCATCCTCCTCATTAATGAGGGAGTTGTTATAGCAATTAAGGCTTTTTCACATAGCTTTCATTGGCTGCTGCTGGGAGAGGGTCAGCCAAAGCCTGGCACTAGCGTAGGGACAGCGATGAGTGTTATTGGCAGTTGTTGGGCTCGTGTTCTGGATGCAACCCAGCCGTCTCTGTTTTTCACACAGTCCCTCTAAGACCACTCTATAAGTGAACCTCTCCTCTGTGGAGAAAAGCCTCTTACGGGGCGCCATCTCTCACTGCTTAAATAGGACAGGAAAGTACAGGAACATCTGTGTATATCTGCTGTCTAATGAAGTGGACTCCTCTATCTGTCTGTCTCCAAGAGGCTGGGATACAGGGAATGAAAAAGAAAGAGATGGAAATTAAAAGAGAGACAGAGAAGGAAAGCAGAGAGGTAGATGGAGATAGCATTCATAAACATTCAAAGCAGTGCAGTGCTCAAAGGCCTCAAAATATTTTTTTAAGCAAATGAGTTTGTGAGAAAACAGACTATAATGACTGGAAGTGATGACTCATCTTAATGAGGCTGTCAAAAGTCACACTCCCTCCCTCCTTAAGAGTCGTTTAGTGATCAATAGTCCCTCAGGTCAAGCTCAGATATGTTTTCTTGAAGTACATATCTGCAACCACTAATACCAAATATAAAGGGGCAATCTGGGATTGGTGAATCCATTTGTTGTTTTTTAAATGATCACCTTTGATTCTTGAAGAATATAAGTGCCTCATAAGCTTAGGTCAAATGTCTTGACCCTCAATCAGACCTCATGTTACATCCAATCATTTTGACCATTTTGGATATGAGTAGACACAGTTTTAGAAAATAAAATATAGTCATATAAAAAGTTGTCCATATGTTTGGATGTAACATGAGATCTGATTGTGGACAAATACTGACTGACTGCCTGACTGACTGACTGACTGCCTGACTGACTGACTGAACAAATGGGCTTAAGTACAGTAAACTCAGGGATTTTCTCAAACTCATTGACTGTCCAAGAATCCATTCAGTTGGTTGAGTGGATTTATGAGTTGGTCTATTTTCAGCTCTTTCTCTTCCAGAGGGCCATGGTACAGTAGTTGTCGAGGCAGTAGTCAGGAGCAGTAGGGATTTCAGTGTGTTTCTACGCTGTTTTACTCTGGGTCTGTGCAGCAATGGCTTTTAGGAGTGGCGATGATCTGAGATTAAGCCGCTCTAAGCGTTCTTTTGATTGACTGAGATCACACTGGCAGCTGGCTGAGGCCAATCTCTCTCTTCCTATTGTAAATTACAGACCCCAAGGATCCCCAACAGCTTGGCACTTTCCGGCTTAGGAAACCATGGTTACTAAGCGAGAGAGAGAGAGAGAGAGAGAGAGAGAGAGAGAGAGAGAGAGAGAGAAAGCACTGTAGGGAGTTGGGAGTTGGGAGTTCAATCATGAAATTTGTCTGGAGTGGCTGTTATTTTCCTCCAGAAGTTGTCCTGTAGTTGAATACATTTACATATACATCCTCTATAGCAGGGTGAGTTGATTTAACGCATAAGATAAAATGATTTTTTTTATAGATAATGAAACCTAAAAAACCCCTCTGTAATTCTTGATCAAATAAAAATGTCTGTATTCACAAGGCATTTACAGTGATAAAGCATTTTACTTACATGCAACATAAACTTAAATGTGTCTTTCTCTCCATTCATTGTCTCTTATGACCTCTAGATTACCTTGCCTCAAGATATTTGTACAGGAGAAGAGTAAGTGAACTGTCGAGACCTTTTCTTTAGTAAAATGCTGTGTGTGTTTATGTGTGTGTGTGTTTATGTGTGTGTGTGTGTGTGTGTGTGTGTGTGTGTGTGTGTGTGTGTGTGTGTGTGTGTGTGTGTGTGTGTGTGTGAGAGTGAGAGAGAGAGAGAGTGCTTGTGTGTGTGTATTAATTATCAAAGCTAGGGCAGGTTATTGCAAATCTGTTGTATAACTGTACAGAGATGTTGGAATTTGGGACATTGATAATCTCCAATGTTAATGGCAAGTAAGTGGTACCCACACAGATGCCTACAAACACAAACACAGACACATTAGAGTCAAGGAGGATGATGTGAGTTGGTGTGATGTTTTGTGAAAGTGTGGACCTGAAGGACTTGTACACAGGAGCATAACAGCCAGGGGAGACGGTGACTCCATCCGCAATGCAGTGCAGTGAGAGCACCACCATCACATCTGTAGCCCGAGGCAATCCTGCTCTGTCTCACAGCTTAAAAATACACAGCTACAGCTGTGAAGCATATCTGGTGTTGCCCGTAAATGTGCACTTCTATCATAGTGTAACAGTGTGTGCACATTATCAAGCTTATTGTCTTTACATGTCTTAGGAAATGGGTGTGCAGTGGCATCCAACTTGCTGCAGATCTTCCAATTAAATGTGATATAATATACAGTAACATTTAATTGTGACGGTAATATCAAACTGAAATCAATACATGCAGTGCTGAGCACACACTGGAACACTGATGTCTACTGCTTGCCGTGCTGTTATATTTCTCGCTCTCATGTCCTCATGAGTCACATTACATCTAGAGCAATGGCACTGGAGCGACATTCAATGTTCCCCCAAGAAATAATTGCAAAGTAATGATCCAATACCAGAGAGTGTTTTAGTGTATCAAGTGCATAGGCTGCAACAGAGTGTCCCCTTTTTTACCCAAACAAACATAGTAGGCTATAAGAAAATGTGATTTAAAAAATCCAATAGGACAAAAATATGTTTTCATCGTAAATATATTTTATTTTCCCTTATCCGGAGTCAGACCATTACCAGCAGAGTGGCATGATCCTACCATCACCACCAAAGAGGATACACAGGATACAACCCCTGCATTTACCCATGCGGTCCAGCAAGTGGCGATAGTCTGCACAACTCTCTTTAATAAGTCAAGTCCACTATCGAATAAGACAATTGTCAACCTTCAAGATGGCTGCATACTTAACGGCGAACCGGTCCGAAAATACCTTTATGACCAATGATTTGGTACCAGAATGGACTGGACAAGAAGTTAGCACTGGGGTGAGAGAACTGAGCACGGCAGCGTTGTCTTTCAATACGTTTTATGGTGCTGCCCATGGTGAATACATCGAAATGTACGTAGCCTTTAGCTGGCTAGCCAACAATGATACTGCAAATGTATCCTGCAAGCTAACTACTAGCGGCTATTCCTTAGTCCCCCAAGTGACCAAGCTATCTAGTTTGCCTCCTATCCCACGCTAGCTATTCACACTTCTCCTATCCTACAATAATAATAATAATGTTACATAATAGATTATGCTAGCTATGTGTTATGGCATTGTCGAGCGTTAATTGATCATTCATGTCTGTAGACAACCATTATGGCGGTGGAGTTTGATGGAGGTGTTGTGATTGGTGCTGACTCACGAACAACAACAGGGTAAGATATGCAGCTAGCTTGATGAACAACAACTTGAGAAATTCAAGCTAAGTTCAGCATGCTTAAAAAATGAGTCAAGCAACAATTGATTATCTTGTGCAGCACTTTGCAATGAATGTTGGTTGAATTATGGACCAACCTGATCCCATGTCTCTTTTGTGCTCACAATCATTCTTTTTTGTCCTTTGTGTATAGTGCTTACATTGCCAATCGAGTAACTGACAAGTTGACTCCCATCCATGATCACATTTTCTGCTGCCGCTCTGGATCTGCAGCGGACACACAGGCTGTTGCTGATGCTGTCACCTATCAGCTGGGCTTTCACAGGTAAAACACCCACAAATACCAAAGGCGGCTTGAGTGAACTTACAGATAACTCCACACCCACCAACCACTTGGCAAAAAGTACCTTTCATACACAAATAACACAACTCAATGAACTCCACAGCCATACTTAGTGTTTGGATTTGTATCTTTGATAATTTGTGACCATATCATTTGAAGAGTGACTGACTATGAACTTACCATGCTAACTAACTGTCTTTTCTTGACCTGCTGCACAGTATTGAGCTGGATGAGCCTCCACTGGTGCAAACTGCGGCTAACCTCTTTAAGCAGATGTGCTACAGATACAGAGAGGAGCTGATGGCTGGTATCATTGTGGCTGGCTGGGACAAAAGGAGGGGTGGACAGGTGAATGCCCAGCTTCTCTAGTAGGTCATTCTCTAACTATTGTTTTCTTATATCTCTCATAGAAATGTGTTGTAACCCTTCCTTCCTCACACCCAGGTGTACACAGTCCCCATGGGAGGGATGCTGGTGAGGCAACCAGTGTCAGTAGGCGGGTCTGGCAGCTCCTACATCTACGGCTTCATGGATTCTAACTACAAGACTGGGATGACCAAGGAAGAGTGTCTTCGCTTCTGCACACAGGGTGAGTAAAGTTAATGTTTTTTGTTGTCGCATACTCTGCGAGCAGAGCAGTGAGATGCTTAGTTCACACAGGGCCTCAACAGTGTTATACACATGCAATACACTTCCTAAATGCTAAAATACACTCTAACTAAATAGAGAAACATCAATTTAAAGAGCCAGACAGATATCGGAGCGTGGATATTATCAGACGATATTGGTCTTTTACAGAAATATCTGTATTCATTCATTTCACCACTGAAAAACAATATACAGTATTGGCAACCAGTGATATTTGCCCCCCATAAATCGGTATCGGACCCAAAAATCCAGAATCGGTCGGGCTCTAATGTAAATACAATACAATTGCTAGATAGCAATAGACTATGACATCAACAATATCAGGGTTCTCCCCAGGATTTATTTTCACACGGTGGCGCTAGATTACATAATCAAAACCGACTTGTGTGTATTCATGTCAAAATGCGCTAAAAATACAGCTAATACCTTGAATTAACTGAGGAACATAATAATAACACTTTTGCTTTTAACAATGATGTCATTGGCGATCAAAGATTGCTAAATATCAGTTTAAAATATCATGTTTACATAGTGGCGGAGCCAAGTCGACAAGGATATAAGGGTAGGTGGTAGTGGGCAGTGCACAATACAGTTGTGCAATAATATATAACTCTGTCGGTAGTGCACAATATCCTATAGATGGCAGCAGTAGACAATAAGCGTCCAATGTGAGAAGTCAATAGCAGCATGTTGGTGAGTATGTGTGTAGAGTCAGTGGTCAACATTACAGCTGATCGTCCATCATCGTCTTATGGTCTTGGGGTAGAAGCTCACAGAACCTTTTGGTCCCAGGCTCAGCGCTTCGGTAACAGACGGGAGCAGGGTGAACAGAATGAGGTGGCTGGAGTCTTTGAGGATTTTGTTGGCCTTCCTGAGACACCTGTTGGTGTAGATGTCTTTGAGGGCAGGGAGCGTGACTCCAGTGATGGATTGAGCAGTCTTCACCACCTTTTGTAGAGCCTTGTGGTTGTGTGTGATGCATGTGCAATAAGTAGTAGTAGGGGCATTTGCTGTCAGTCTAGCACCTTAAGTTCTCCAGAATGCCATTAGGCATTCTCATCTCATCTGAACATTTAAGGATTTTATTGTTGAATTATCGAAAATGGTCAAACTTGCCTAAATACATGTTGTCAAAATGCCCCTTTTGCCCCTCAGCCCTCGCCCTGGCCATGGAGCGGGACGGTTCCAGTGGGGGTGTGGCACGTCTGGCAGCCATCTCAGAGGAGGGTTTGGAGAGACGGGTCGTTTTGGGAAACGAGCTGCCCAAATTCTCCAATGCCTAGCCAGGGGAGGAGGGAAGCTTATATCCTGACTATGCCGCCCATTGTTTTCTCTAGGCATAGGACTTTGAAAAGCTATGATGTGGTTGTCTCACATTTATTTTGTTCAGTAAATTATAGTTTACATTCTTTATGTAATAAAGAATTGCTGAATCTTGGATTACATTTTTTTGTCTCTTTTATGCACTTGGAAATGGACAAAATGAAACTGCTCACAATATAATTTTAACTGGAGCATTGTTTAACCCTATATGGCATAACACTGACTGTACAGATATAACAGTTTGGTGATAGTGGTAAACTGTGCATTGACCTTGAAGATGTTAGAGAGTGAGAGCAAGGATCCGGTGTAATATACCGGAGGGGAAGTGTGTGTGTATATGTGTTTATGCAAAAAGTTGTTGGAAATAAAGTGTGCATGAGAGGGCCTCTTGCTCACCCCACAAGGGTGTTTGTCTGGATTTCACCACAGTTGAATGAACAGGTTATTCACAGTCCAGGCATTGCCTGCTTTGCCATTACAATTAGTCAAAAGACAAATAGACAGTTGAGAAAAGGACCAAGGGAACATTTTTGACGGTTGACGGCTAATTAGGTTAACACTGTAGGCCAATGATGAGACATAAGAGGGAACGACTGTGAGATACAAATATTTTTCACTTGTCAGGGCAGATATATTGTGACTTTGGCAACACGTTTTAAACAAAGGTCAGCTAGCACAAACTGACACAAAATAGAAATAAAACATCAATTATTCCGAAGGAGTCTGGAGACTAGTGAGTAAAGTGAGTCGCTCGTGCCTATTGCTCTAACTTTTTGGCGCGACTTCGGTTAGAATAGCCTAATTCTCGAAATAACAGAAAACATTTAAATGTAGGTAGCTACAGGCCATGGTTGATTCATTGATTTAGGTCAGGCTACAGGAGATAAAGTTTGTTGTTTTTATCTGTAGGCCTACGTTACTTGCACGGTAACAATGTGGCACCTGGCGGACAGAGAAGATCACGTTGAGCCGCTTCCAATTCAGATGGAATTGGAACAGTCCATTGAAGATCGTAATCATCAGTTCCTCTCCTTTGCAAAGTGAGTGGTTTTAAACAGTTGGAGCTTGAAATGTAGAAAATGTAGTTGGTTAGTTGGCTAGCTAGCTATCAAACCAGCTACATGAGCTGTACAAATTATTTAAACTTTGTGCCTCTCAACACTTAATCCAGCTCGTAGAACAGCCAGCTACTGTAGCTACACTGTCTGTAGTTGCTGGCAGCCAGACGTAATGAATGCAACATTGCGTCCATCACGCCAAGCACAAGCCATGGCAGTGTCCTCAGTAACCAGTTCTGCAACTATCAACCAGCGCTTGGGTATGTTGATTTAACATGGCAGTCAATACGAATTCGTCTCGTGGCTACTGTTGTGTTGGGTACACTTGAAATAAACAAGGACTACTTGGCGAACGTTTACGAATGTTTTACTGAACATTTATCACAAGCATACAATTATGCCCATTGATCATGTGACGTCACGTCATACGTATTGTACAATACTATAGCTCTTATATTATTACATTACGCCACATCTCCCTTTTTGGATAAAGCTTTAGCTTGCTTTACACTAAAGCACAATATCACCAATGAACACCTGCTTTACACTAAAGCATAATATCACAAATGAACATTTCCTTTTTTTTGCATTTTGTTTTTCACATTTACCGGACAAAACAATGTCTTTTAAACTTCTCAGTGATGCACTATTTGTTCAGTCTCTCATTTCCCTGTCTCTCACAGGCTTAACTCTTAGGCTTAACAACTTCTCTGCCTGACCTGGTTCCTGAAAAGGTGTGTTCCCAGAAGGTGACACTGTTTGTGTGTCCAGGAAGGATAGTAACATCCTCCTCATGTGTGTCTGACTCTTGTGTTTCTCCACAGTCATTGTTTGTTGCAGGTATAGGCACTAAGTGATGGCGGGTCCTCCTGAGTGTGCCTTGTGGCCCGCTGATCAATTATGATCTTGGATTGTGTTGTGTAGAAGTCACAGTGCCTTGAGACTTTGCATCAGTGATCCACACATTGTCTCCTGGTAAAAGTTTGGAAAGGTCTCTCACCCGATGTCTGATCAAAGTGTTTAGCGTCCATCCACCTCCTCTCCCTTTCTTTGCTCTGAACGGCTCTCACATCTGGAAGAACTGGTTCCAACATGGCTGGAAATGTGGGCAGGGTGGTGCCCCATAAGAAGCTGCGCTGGGCTGTAACCGTTGCTCAGTGGTGTAGCTCTGTAAGCTAATAATGCACGGTATGGATCTGCTGCTTTCTTCAGTAAGCTTTTCATTGTCTGAATGGCTCCTTCAGATTCCCCATTACTCTGAGCGAACATGGGACTGCTCGTCACGTGCTCAAAACCTGCATCCACATATATGTTTGTGTCCTCCATCAGTTCACCATCAGCTCTGCTGCTGCCTGTCATGGGTGCACGTGCAATGTGTTGGCTGTGGTGAGGGTTTTCCCTGGAGCATGTGTGATGGAGTATGAGTACCTCATAAGTGAAGTGCATCCAGTGCTTGTCCTCCCAGCAGACTCACGAATGGCTTGTGGTCAGTTTCCAGTTCGAAATGCAGACCAACAATGAAGTCACTGAACCTCTCACATGCCCATGTCAAGGCCAAATGCTTCCTTTTCCACCTGTGCGTAGCATTGCTCTGTGTCAGTCAATGATCTTGCCACATACACCACAGATGCCCAGGCATCCTCATGCTTTTGTAGTATCATTGCCCCCAAACCGAATGATGAAGCATCAACAAAGATCTTGTTTGTGCCTCTCCAGGACTGTGTGTAGCCTGGCGTTGTGTTCCTCCTGCGTTCTTGTGACATACAACTCCATCAAGACCCTCTGTCACCTCTGTCACCATCCTGTCGGGGCAGAAGCAATGCCAAACGGTAGGCAGTTGAAGAACCGTAGTACCGTCCATATGGAGTGATAAATGTAGTGTAGTGTGCTGACTCTTTTGTGAATGGAATTTGCCAAAAGCCCATATTAGCATCTATTTTGCTTAATAGCTGTGCACCCGCTGACATGCCAAGTGTTTGCTCTACTGATGAAAGACCGTACTTCTCCCTGCACACTGACTAATTCAGTTTAGTTAGGTCGACCCATATTCAAACGGCACCAGTCTTTTTGGGTACCACGACCATCCCAGAGCACCAGTCCGTAAGTTCCTCGTCTCTGCTGATGACTCCCCGCTGCTCCATTCGACTGAGTTCCTCTTTCACTTTTCCCATCAACGGTATAGGAAACCTGGCTTGAGTTTGATTGTGTAAGGCTGCTGCACCAAACCCAGACCACCACAGAGCTTTGGGTGAGTCTGATCTAATGTAACATCTGTATGCCACTGAGGACGTCGACCCATCGGCCTGTAAGCAGGCTGTTAATCGCTGCGCGCCATCGCATCTCCATGTATACTTTATATGTACTCAGCACTTGTGCTTGACACTGTCTTTTTGATTTCATCCACTTGATGTTCTTATGATACTGAGGAGAGAGTGTGTGTATGTGTGTGCACAGTGTGTGTGTGTGTGTGTGTGTGTGTGTGTGTATGTATGTGCCTGGAATAATATGTGTGCGTGCCTGCGTGGGTATGTGTGTGTGTGTGACATCTCATCAAGGTAGCCGTCGGCGCCTTGAAGGTTGATGCTGCCGAAGTGGCGGCGCCGATGCAGAAAGGGTGAAGTGTTTATGTTCCCGGATTTAGCCCACATGGCGCAGGAGCCAGAGACGTGCTCTCCCGGCATCTGGTCATAGATTTTCCCTCCTCAAAGAAGAACATCGGTTTGTAGGCGCTGTCCGTGGTCGGCATGCAAATATCAGGACATGGAAGAGAATGGGATACAAGCAATTATTACTTGAAAATTACAATGGAGTTCCTGTGCTTCATCTATCCAACAAAGTTTTGAAGTTTCATCCATTTCCAATCAGAGTGAGAATCATAAGGATAGAAGTATAATCACAAACAGTGTATTCACCTTAGAAGCCCATGAAACCTACTCAGCGACTAATAGAGGACTCCCGAACAATCTAACTGCAGGGATCATGGCCGCAGCCATCTGAGCCTTAGGAGGCTGTAGTTCTGTAGTCTTTGCCACTCCATTCATATGTAAAGAGCAGCCTTGAACACAGGACGCAACATCTTTAGTCTAGAATCTAACCAGTCTAACCATATCAAAAAGGGGGGGGAAGCATTGGCAGGCAAGCGTCCAGGCACCTTGAACAGTGTAGATTCGCACTATGCTCTGAACCAAGGTTGTTAGGATCCGCAAAAAAATAGAAGAGCTGCATCGCAACTCGACACGCACGTCAACACAGCTGGGCTAGCGCATGTTGAACCCTGCAGCCAACATAACAGTGCAAAGTAAAGTCTTCCCCCACAAAGATGTAGGGCCCCTATAGCCCTAACCCTATTGAAAAAGAGAAAAGGAAAACATGTAAGTGAAGTAAGACATTATCCATAAACCGCTAACATGACACACTGTTGTCTTAGTGAAACAGTGCTATGTCCCCGTTGTGCCCAGGGAGGCTTCTGTCATAGTGCTATTACCTCAATGACCAAAAGAAGATCTGGGCACCAATAGCTACTAACATACTAACACCATCTTGATAACACGCTGTAATTCCAAACACAATCTCACCAATAGCTAGACAAAATGCAGAACTCAACCTGCAAGAAGGTGATGAGAAAACAAGTTTAACTTCCCTGTTTACAGACGGGATCGTCGGCAATTCTGTAAGCCTTCTGTAAGCACAAAATGTCCTTCTGTAAGTGCAAAATGTGCTTACAGAAGGCCACATTTTCCTGTAAGAGGACTCCCACTATACTTCCACACCCTGCTCCAAAGTTGGATTCTGCATTTTGGTCTTATTGTCATTATTATTATTATTGTCATATTGTCACATTTAGAATCAAACCTACGCCCGTAACAAGAACAATAATATGATAATATAAAATGTAGGCCTTTTGAATCTGAGTTGTTGCTGATGTATTTCTTTGCTGTGTGTGTGTGTGTGTGTGTGTGTGTGTGTGTGTGTGTGTGTGTGTGTGTGTGTGTGTGTGTGTGTACCCCTCAGGAGGTCCAGGGTGGTGCAGCGTTTAGAGAGTGAGTGTGCCCCTCCTCTCCAGCAGCCCACCTCCCTCTCACAAAACCGAGACAATTACTGGAACAGGATTCTTTGTCAGTCAAGGTGGCTGTCTGTCTTTATCACTTTCACCACCACTCAATTACAGCTATACAGTCATATAGAGAATATGGCTCGGCTCAATTATAAATGGGCCTACACAATCAATGTCAGACAATGCTAACTCCAGCCAAAAAACTGTTGCTCTACAGTGAAGACTCTCCAGAGCCCACTACATCCTGCGATGCCTCTCAGATGCAGAGGTTTTCATATAAACCTGAAGGACTGGTGAGTTAACAACAGAGTGGTTGGCTGCCTAGAAAGTAAAATATTACGCACCATCCTCTATGTCTACTCTGTAATTAAAAGAGTCTGTCTAGTAGGCCTATCATTATTATGGAATAAAGGAACAGCAATTCCTACATTACCATGTAATAACAATGTTGTATAAAGGCATTTTAATGTAAAGTATTAATGGAGATTTTAGTTGACAATGTGTGCACAGGTTGGTGTGGTTATGGCAGAAACACGCCCAGCAGGACAGAGATGTAAAAAAGGGGGAAAGGTTTGTCTTGAGAAGCTGCCCTCCCCAGCTGACCTGATGGGCTGTAAGAAGAGAGGGATGACAGGAAGAAGATCACAGGGAAGCCAAGTGGTAAAACCCAGAGTGGCAGCAGTTCTACAGCACATCGGTGACCTTCATAGGAGACAGAGCTCCATTGATCAGTAAGATAAGGATACTGATGCTAGAGAGTGCAATAGGGGCCAGTGATGTTGTTTTCAGGGCGGAATGAGTAGCACCTTATAGACACATTCAGACAAGTGTTATTTTCCACACCAATAATGGTGTTTACCCTGAACCTCAATCCAAAATTGTAAATGAACACAAATACAATCCCACCCTAGGTTGAAGAGGGAGAGGTGGTGGAGTTCCACGCCCAGGTGTAAGGCAGAAGAGAGCAATGAACAGGGGCCAAAGGACTGCGGTTTCAGCACCACTATAGTGGAGGGACGAGATAAAACTTCTGTCTCCTTCAGTCCAATGCCCACTCCTTACAATCAGGAGGTACGGACTCCCAACTCTCAGAGACAGTTGGGAGCTTTCACAGTAACTGGTAGGGTATGGAGGTAGCAAATGTGAATATCATTAATATCTCTAATTCTACTGTTTGTCTTTGCAGGGTCTGTTTGGAGGATTTGAACAGGCACTACACCTTGCCCCTGGGGGGAATCCAATGATGTCCTTTGTCCTGGCAACTGCTGAAAGACAAGCCAAGGGAGGTTGGCAAAGCCCTCATTTGTCCCACAAACAATTCTGGGGCATTTCCCCCACCACAGAGGAGTAGCTGAACTGTATTTTGTCTCAATTTCTCACTATCACAGTTTATATTGTTTAAAGGGCTCATAGTTTGTATCGTGTTGTAGGCTACAGTATGTTGGTAACTGTGTTAAATATAAAAAAAACCAAATACATTTGTTCATCCAGTTAATATATATGAATATGGATATGTTCCTCTTTTTAAATGATGTGCAACACTTTTAGATTTGAGAGCCAAACGAAGGATGAAGCAATAAAGATATCAAACCAAACATTGTTGTTAGCATTGTTTGTGTCTAGTGTAGAATTGAGGTTTTGACTTAAAGCAACTCCTGTTTTGACAGTCTCCCCCTCCCCATGACATTGCTTTGTTCCCTGAAGAGCTGGCTATGCTGTCTTTGAGGTAGTGAAGTGTGAGACTGGTGGCCTCAGCCTTTGATAGATGCCTTCTCTCTTAGGAGCCTTTTGACCTTGTTCTGTCAAAAATAGACAAGCACTCTGTAGGCCAACTTTATATGTGAATTTATTTATGTTTGATTTTCAAGAGAGAACATTCAGTAGACTAAGCCCCTTTGAGAACCAAGCATATACATTCACTTATGCTGAAGGAGTGCATGCTGCAAACATATAGGCCTAATTTACTGTATCGCACCTTTTTGTTCTGTTTTTAGACCTGGTAATCATAAAATCAAATCCTCCAGTATCCTTCTCTTTTCTCTCATTTCCTCTCCTTTCCCTCTCTGCAGGACAGGGGATCCACTGAAACTATAGTTCAAATGAGAAGGCCTCAAATATTTCTGAAAGTATTTTTGACAACAGTACACATGGAGTTTTTCCACATTAATAAGTCAGTCCTAAAATAATATAGGCCTAATCTAATAATAAATAAATAAAACAAATCATCATCGTTTATTTTGGTGGCCAAATAGCCCTATTGATTTTATGGATAGACCTATTATTTTTCATAAATGTCTATGCAATTTCAAAAATGCCGTCAATTATACAATCTTTCATTGTTGCAGAAATACTGAGCTCCTTCTTCCGTTATTGTGTAATGTGGGACCGGATGACTCGATGACAAGACAAGAAAATTCCATCCCCACCCCCGCACCCTCTCACGATGACATTTAAAAAGTGAAAGTAAACAATCACATGAATCATTACGGCTTCACACGTCTATGGGAAGGGCATTGCCCGCAAACAACTTGCTCGCAAACAACTTTGCGATTGACTGTAAGATAATGGAAAACACGTATACAGTCCATTTTCATGGTTCATATCTCCTGTACGTCGTGTCTCTGGGTTTGGCCTGCACATGCCTTAGCCTGATGGGTATACAGTCAAATCAGGTCCGACAGATGCAGAATGAATTGCGAGAGCTGCGACAGTGGACCAGTCTTGTGTGTGGAGAGACAGGAGATGCTATCTCGAACAGCGGGGTAGGTGAGTTCATCGCATAATGCAGACACGAAAAGAAAATAAACACGCGTGAAAAGGTTACCTGATTCATTATGTAAACTGTATGTGCTTAATTGGGAAGTCGTCAAGGTAAACCCCAAGCAAACACAGCCACGTTGTTGCAACGTAGTGTCAACCTTGTCAGAAAGTATAGGCGCTATCAAGACAAGTCTGAAGTTGGAAATACAGCTCAGTGGGAGAAATACATTTTTCATCACTGCATTTTTTAAACATACTCCTCCTATTTCAGGGCTCCAAAAATATTGGAAAAATCATATAATGTCCAAATAACGTACTCATGTTTAGTATTTGGTCAACAATTCTTTGCACGCAATAACTGCTGAAGTCTGCGACCCACTGACCCCACCAGACATTACATTACATTTATATTTATGCCATTTAGCAGACGCCTTTATCCAAAGCGACTTACAACAAATACATTTGTGTAAGTAAGTGAATCATCATCACCATTTATTATAAGAAAAAGTAATCTATGCTATTGGCAGTCACAATGCTAGAAGAAGGAAGAATTACTACCCCCCTGTACAGTTTCTCTATTTACAGTAGAGAAACTGTACAGGGGGGTAGTGGGGATGAAGAGGTCTTTAGGAGGGACAGTTAAGATGTAGCCTGAAGAGATGGGTCTTCAATCTACAGCGGAAGATAGGTAGTGACTCTGCAGTCCTGACAGCAGTGGAAAGCTCATTCCAACAGCCAGGACAGTGAAAAGCCGTGACCGAGTAACGCGACTGCTGCCTCCATGTAGAGGCGGCGGTGCCAGGTGGCCAGCCGAGGTGGAAGAGCGGAGTGATCGGGCAGGGGTTTCGGGGCTGACCATTGCAAGTAGGGAGGGGCTGTTCCCTTTGCCGCCCAGTAGTTGAGCACCAGGGTCTTGAATCTGATGCGACCTGCTACCGGGAGCCAGTGAAGGGTGCGAAGGAGGGGGGTGACATGGGAGAACTTGGAGAGATTGAACACCAGACGGGTGGCAGCATTCTGGATGAGCTGCAGAGGTCTGATGGCGGAGCCGGGGAGCCCGGCCAAGAGTGCATTGCAGTAGTCAAGGCGAGAGATCACAAGTGTCTGGACCAAGAGTTGTGCTGCTTCTCTGGTGAGGAATGGACGTATCCTTCTGATGTTATAGAGGAAGAATCTACAGGAGCGTGCTGTTGCTGTGATGTTCGCTGCACAGGATAAGTGGTTGTCAAGGATCACCCCAAGGTTTTTGGCTGTCTGGGAGGATGGAGAAGTCTTGGAGAGGGCAGGCTTTCAATCTTGTTAAGGTTGAGCTTGAGGTGGTGGGCTGACATCCAAGTGGAAATGTCTGTAACTGTGAGTCAGATGTGAGTCAGATGTCTGTAACCTGTGAGTCAGATGGGGGGAAAGAGAGAAAAATTGAATGTCATCTGCGTAGCAGTGGTCAGAGAAACCATGTGAGGAAATTACTGAGCCAAGAGAGTTGGTATAGAGGGAGAACAGTAAGGGCCCTAGGACAGAGCCCTGGGGGACCCCAGTGGTGAGGGCTCGTGGAGAGGACAGTGATCCTCTCCACATCACCTGGTAAGAGCGATCAGCCAGGTAGGATGCAAACCAGGAGAGTGTAGAGCCAGAAATGCCCAGTTCTGAGAGGGTGGAGAGAAGGATCGGGTGGTTTACTGTGTCGAATGCAGCTGACAGGTCCAGAAGAATGAGAAAAGAGGAGAGGGATGAAGCTTGAGCAGAGTGGAGGCCTCTGTGACAGTAAGGAGAGCAGTCTCAGTAGAGTGCCCAGCCTTAAAGCCGGATTGGTGAGGGTCAAGGAGGGGAGATGGTGAGGTAGTTGGTTAGAGACAGCACGTTCAAGGGTTTTAGATAAGAAGGAGAGAAGGGATACTGGTCTGTAGTTATGGACAGCAGGCGGCTCAACAGTTGGTTTCTTGAGAAGAGGCTTGACTCTGGCTGTCTTAAAGTAGATAGAGTAGATAGTGTGGATAGAGAGGAATTGATTATGGTGGTAAGGACCGGAAGGAGGTCTTTGGAGATGGATTGGAGAAAGGGGGAGGGGAAAGGATCGAGGGGGCAGGTGGTTGCCCGCTTGGATGTGACCAGTTTTAGAATTCAGCTGTGAACTATCAGTGAGCCCAATTAGTATTCAGCTTGATTTAGGTGTGTGATTTGGAATTGCAAGTTGTTTTGCAGTTGTGTTGACACCAGGATGACACCAACCTTTATGCCACCACAACGCTACGTTAACAGAGTAGTCATTAGGTTAAGTTGGCACCAACTTTGCCACAACCTCACCACAGCCTAACTTCAAGGTTGTCGTTATGTACTGTGTTTGCTGGGACTATCTTTGGCCTTCTATTTCTGCCGCTGAAGCATATGGCTTGTGTTACAATATTAAGCTACAGTTTTAGAGGTAGTTGATCCCAGGATGACAGAAGTTTTCTTGATCTGATTCCTTGCATCGTAAATGTATGATAAAATGAATGTAGTGTCTGAGTACTGAGAAAAGCGCTGTACAAAACAAATGCATTATTATTATTATTACTACTACTACTACTACTACTACTACTACTACTACTACTACTACTAATAATAATAATAATAATAATAATAATAATAATAATAATTAATGCTAATGTCACCTCTGGCATTTGATACAGATGTCTGACTCTCACAGACGCACCCCATGGGAAGGAATTGACAATGCCAGGGGAAAGAGAGAGGTTTCAAGACGTGGGAAACGGAGGCAGCGATGCACTGGTCAGTCTCGGTGCACTGGTCAGTCTCTTGTCCCCCCCACCCACCCACCCACACACACACACACACACACACACACACACACACACACACACACACACACACACACACACACTAAACTTGCTTATCATTCCCCTGTCATTCAGCAGGGAGGAGTGCCTTTCTTCACCTCCATCCTCTCTCGTCCCACTCATATGGTGAGTCGAAAGCACTGATAAACTGCTCTTCATCACATTTCTGTACATTCTCAATCTCTCTTTCTCTAACAAGTAGGTTTGTATCCACTATTTTCTCTTAGATGAAGATGATTACACATTGGTTAAATGGGCTCTTGGAAAGAGTCTAGGGGATGGACTGCAGGTATCTGGGGAAACGGTCACCATAGTAAACGAAGGGACTTACTTCATCTACAGTCAGGTACATTAAAGCATCAGCAAAGTATCATGAATATTGTCTTGGTGGCTGTCTTTTTTTGTAGTCATGCTGCACAGAGCATCTGATTGCTATATCATGTGGTTTTGGAGTCAGCCCGACTGCAATATAGTCTCCGTCCACTATAACATGGTTGTACTTGTGACCAGGTGCTGTATAAAGATACAACATGGACCATGGGTCACGTGATCAAAAAGCGTCTACATGGAACTGAGACCAGCTTGATGAAGTGTATACAGAGCATGCCCAACAACATTACTGTGGCCCAAAACACTTGCTACACAGCTGGTAAGTCTACTCAGCCCAGGCCAGTGTGACTTTGTTTCAACCAAAATTCACAGCAATCAGGCTACTGATCATGTTTGTTTAACATAAACCATAACAATAGGTGGTTATCAATAACAATGTTATAATAGGCTGTGTGTGACGCTATTGTGATGCTTATTGATAAGTTCTGAAGTTTTTCACACTGCAGTTTCTTATCCTAGGGCTATCGCTTGTCCAGGGTTAACTTACTCTCAATTCAGATATGCCTATTTTGGCACTGTGTTTCTGGGGCTAAAATGTCTGGCTCAGCTAGCCCTGGGCTAAAGTCGGTGCTAGCCCACTTAAGATTGTGCAAGTGTGAAGACTGTGCAAGTCTATTTTAGCCTGGGGTTAAGAGAGCTATTGTTCCTCCCTCAGGCGTTCATTACCTGGAGCCAGGTACCACTCTGGAACTCTCCATCCCCCGCAAAGCTGCTGGTCTCGTCCTCAAAGCCCACGCCACCTTTCTTGGCATGTTCAGGATCTGACACTGAGTGTTGAACAAACACAAAACCTGCTGCCTCTAGAAATCTACTAATCCCTTAGCACTACAAGCCTTATGACCCACTAGACCTATTATACCGTTCTCAGACAGAAAAACACTTCAACTGCACTTCAATAACTGTATTGATCATTCCAAGCATTACTTTTTAGATAGATGTCTGTGTGTTGGATCAACTACACCACGGAACATTCACTTAGCACTGTATTTATAGAAATCTTTGACTTAAAATTTTACCTTTATAAACACTCTCATCAATAATCTAACATTTAGCTATTTAGCAAGAGTTTACTTTCACCATTCATGCGAAATACTAGGCTACAGTCAAACATCACAAGTTTACCAGGGCAACAGTATTACAGTATCACAGGGTTAAGGGAAGTATATCTGATGTAATGTTGTATGTTTGCAAATGCCGTACACAAACATTCAAGAATCAAATGATAATTAGTGCTACACTGCTGATGATAATAATAATAATAATAATAATAATAATAATAATAATAATAATAATAATGTATTACATTCATAAAGCACTTTTCATTATACAAGAATAATCTCAAAGTGCATAACAACACTTTATGAGGAACACCTGTACACCTTCTCATGGTGGAGGTTGTGTAATGGTGTGGGGAATGTTTTCTTGGCACACTTTGGGCCCGTTAATACCAATCAATCATAGCTTGAATGCCACAGCCTATTTGAGTATTGTTGCTGACCATGTGCATCCCTTCATGGCCGCAATTTACCCATCTTCTAATGACTACTTCCAGCATGATAATGCACCATGTCACAAAGCAAAAGTCGTCTCAAACTGGTTTCATGAACATGACAATGAGTTCAGTGTTCTTCAGTGGCCTTCCCAGTCACTGGATCTGAATCCAATAGAACACCTTTGAGATGTGGTAGAACGGGAGATTCACAGCTTGAAAGTGCACCTGAAAAATCTGCAGGAATTGCGTGATGCAATCATGTCATCATGGACCAGAATCTCAAATGAATGTTTCCAACATCTTGTGGAATCAATGCCATTAAAAATGTAGTCTATTTTAAGAGCTAAGGGAGGCCCTACCCAGTATTAGTATAGTGTTCCTAATAACGTGTTCGGTGAGTGTATATTGTTGAGTGTACTGTACAGCATCATTGTAAAGGTCATCTTTTCCTACTGTACAGCATCATTGTAAAGGTCATCTTTTTATTGTTTTTACACGAATGTTGTGTTTAAATGTGGCGTGTACTTCTTTGGATTGACTGCTTGCTGTCGAAGAAATACAGCATATTAATATAGATTTTCTACTCTACTGTTTGTCATTCTTGCCTATTGTAGACAAATGTATTTATGATAAGACAGCGACCTCTTGTGGTTGATGCATGATAGGGAGCAGAGGTGTGGTTATCAGATAGGGATATGCGTAGGAATATATTCAATGTATGTACGGCCTTTCCTTTTATTCATAGATGTTTTTTTGAAAGGCTTGAACAACGACCGTCTTGTTATGGAGTCAATTTCACGGCACAATGATTGACCTCAAAAGAATACAAATCTTAAACGAAAAAAACTAATACGTTCTCAAATACATTTTTTGAATTGTAAACAAGGTCCCAGGTCAGAGTAGGGCATTAGGGCTATAGCCCTGGGCTTTTTGGGGCGGTTTTCAGAGATGGAAATACAAAAGTCTGAGGCTTTGGGCCAAGCACCGGTGTCAAAGGTGACAAGTGGAAAAGTGTAAATTACATCTTACTGATGATGATATAGTGCTAAGGATCTGAACTTCTACCTGAATGAATCGTGCCATCCAGTAATGCTCCAGAGATCTATAAAAGGACAAGAATGGTTTAAGTAAAAGAACAAAAGGGTATATTCTGTTAAGATTCATTGAATAAGGGCGCTTGGTGGCGTACCACACTAATGCGCATACCACATAATCGCAAGGTTCCTGGTTCGATTCCGACCCTCGACATATCTTGCATGTCATCCCTCCTCTCTCTCACCCATCCTTCCTGTCAACCTCTGCTGTCTCTATCCCAATAAAGCAGAAATGCCCTAAAATATATATAAAAAAAAAGATTTATTGAATAAAGCAGAGAATCATTCTCACTGTGAAAATGTGATCTAGAGCAGTGGATCTGGTGTGCAGAGATGGAGAGATCGACAGAGACTCCTAAAGACCCCTTCACCACCCCCCCCCCCATACTAACCCTAACCCCGAGACCTCTACCCCCCTGTTCAAGTTCTCTCCTGCTAATAAAATATATTTAAAAACAACAACTTTGTCTTATGATGACTGTTGGATAGATGATTCATTTACAATTTACATAACAAATGTATTATTGTAAGTCGCTTTGGATAAAGGCGTCTGCTTAATGCCATAAATGTAAATGTAAATGGGAGAGAGACAGAGACGGAGAGACGCGATGGAGTGAGAGAAAGCCTTTCTTTGTGTTATGAAACTCAATGCCCACCTTTTAGTATGCTTACAATGTATTTGTCTTTTAGATGTCAATCGTTATGCCGTGAAATTGACTGCATATGTATTCAATAACGCCATTTTATCCATGTTCATTGTTTATCCATATTCACGATGAAATCGGAGGGGACTGTCGATATGTCCGTTCGTATGTCACGCGCGATATCTCAGACACGACTGGGACAATGTTGACCAAATTTGGTTGAATGATGCGTCTTGCTGTGGAGATTACGCATTTACAAAATGACACTGATTGGCCCAAGGGGATACTATAGTAACTGAAATTTCAAGCTTCGAACAAGCAGTTCACACAAGGAGGTGCACTAGATCATTCGTCGGGGACAACATGTTTTTTAGACTTTTTAGTTTATGTTTTAAGATGGAAATTATAAGTAAAAATAAAATAGGAAGAAAAATAATAACAATAGCAGAAGATTAAAAGAGTAAAGAATAAAAAAGTAAATGAATAATAATAAGACAGTAAAAAGTGGGGAAAAAAGGTTTAAGGCAATGTTAAGGGTTAAGTCTACCTAAAAGAAAAACTCAAATGTATTGGCTATAGCACTGTCTTTCTTTCTTTTTTCTATTTCTATTTTGTACACTGTCTCAGTTGCTACTACGTTGTAATATGAATCGTCTACAATAAAAACACTTATATAAAAAGATGGAAATTAGTAAACTCAAATGTTTCCTGTTGCTTTCTGTGAAAAGACATTATAATGTAGACGCCTGAATTTATCTAGCAAGAGGTAAATAAATTGTAAAGAAACACACAACAGTATTCTCCCAATCAAAACCCAGTAGGCCAATTTATTGAGACATAAGATCACTGTCGAACTTCACAGCCCAACAGTTTACTCAGTCATATTTTAAAGGGAGGTAGTCCAGAGCCGACTAGCGTCTCCTTCTGCCCACTCTCCTACGACGCACACTGGTCCTCGCCCTGCGCCTTCTGCGGACGGGGCGGGAAGTGCGTCTGCGTCGTCTGGGCATGTTGATAATTAATGAGATAATGCCCTGCAGGTGGCGCTGCGGCTTTATAAAGGCTCCAGAGTCATACGTCATAGGGGCATCGCTTGACGTCACGATGTCTGTTTGTCAAAACATCTGTGTTCATTTATTAAAACTAATTTGTCATTGGAAAACAGGGAAACCGTGAAGACCCAATCAAGTTTCAATACAATAAAAAGTTTAGAAACTATTTAAATTTAAAATTCAGTAGTTTCAATATAATATTACCGACATCCTCCTTAGAATGCATATATTGACCTTTCTGTACATTTTTGTACAATATACAGTATTGTACAATATAAATGTATTATCATCATCATTATTTATTATTAAGCAATTAAAGCAAAAAAAGTTAATTCCAGGAAAGGTTACAGAAGCATTGGAACCTTGCCCATATATCCATTACAATGGCACTGGTACAATTCTGGCACAATTCAGCCATTTGGCAGCAAATGTAGATTCAGAATAATCTGTATATTTTTAGACCAGACCTAGCATAATGCATTGATGGTATTAATTATTCATCATTTATTTTAATACTGTTTTTATTTACAGTAGGATACTGTTTGTGTCTGACTAATACACTGTTCATTCACTTTATGTAACCTAGGTGAGGAAGTGTGTGGGAAAATGGAAAGTCTTCTCTTCCTCTCCTTTGGTCATAGCAGAGCAGTGTAACCTTTATTGTGTGGTCGGGTCAGCTTTGCACTTGGACACTTCATAACAATCAGCTTCACGGGTGGAGGGGGAAACAGGACCGCCCTCGCTCCAAGTTTCCATAAACAGACCTGACCAGGCTGGTGCTTAAGGCAATGTTCATGTGTTCTCTGATTGATCTAACTTACATCCATGACAAACTAAAGGATTAACAAGAGAAACAAGTACAGGGTAAGTAGCTTGATGGGAAGGAAAGAGGTAGGAGCAGAGGAGACAGAGATACAGAGGCGGAAGGTGAGCACTAAATAAAGAGATGGTCATACTGACAAAAATGCATTGTACTTGTATTTCCATGGTTTCAAGACAGAGTGATCACTCTGACCTAGATAGTGTTCAAAGGCAGAGATGTGCAGATAGCTCCCTCTGGCCCTGCTCCTTTCTCACCATTTACAGTGCCAGGTTTACACAGGTATTATTTATACACTGCAACACAGCAAAAATTGACACAATGGAACAGGGTGAAGGGTCACCACACACACACACACACACACACACACACACACACACACACACACACACACACACACACACACACACACACACACACACACACACACACACACACACACACACACACACACACACACACACAGCTCATGACCAGCTACTGTACTGTACTTCTGACAAAGTAACACAAAACTACTGCCAGACTAATATTAACACTCAGTGAAGATCCATAATCCTCTCATCCTCCTGTTCTGCCTGGTTTCTTATTGAGCGGATTATAAGGCTCCATGCTGCCTTTGGCTTTTTGTTGCTTGAGGGGAGAATGCAGGAAGACAGTAATCCTGAGAGAACAGACAAGCTGTACAATGAAATCCGACTCATACCTCAGACCAGAGGTTTCTGTCTCCTTCACAGGCATTTAGGTTTCTAATTATCTACATGTACTCAAGTGAGTGGACAGCTTTTTACATCAATTCCAACAAGAGGTGAAAAGAGAAGGGAATAGAAGAGGAGTGAGAGAGAGAGAGAGAGAGAGAGAGGATTCCTGCTTTGATAATGGAGGAGATGTTATGGTCACGACAGATTGGATGATTTATCACTCTAACCACAGCGGTAGTTGTGTTGTTTGTCCCTCTCATTCTCTCCTTAGGATGTGGTTGACAGAGAGGAACACAAACTCATTCTCCGACCACAGACCACAATCCTGATTTCCAGTCAAACTGAATTTGAGTCTATCTATCACTCAGTCTACCTCCCTAGAGGTGAGATCTCGATTTCACCCTCCATAAGTACTGGATGCTATTTAATCTGATGTTTTCTTCGTTATCTATCTGTGTTTTCATCAAGGACTATACTGTACCACAATATACATTATACATATACATTATCCCCCTGTACTGTACTCACATAGCTTTCTCCCTACATCACAATATCTCTGAGTTTAGTTACTGCTTCAATCTGCAGAAACTGATTTTAACAGGAAGCATCAGAGTCTTTATTCCTATAAAATGGACTCATGCAGGCTGGTAAGATCCCCAATAAAGATTCACATCACATCCTGAGAGAGAAACACTGGACACAGATAGCCAGTGGGGGATTGGTTGTGATGGAGACTTCATTCATAATTGATCAACGCTAATTAGGGAGCGGGTCCTTTGTTGAGAGGATGCTAATTATACATGCAAATTAGCAAGTCAGCAATTGCCTGAGACTACATTTTAAATGGGACCAAAATCTAAACCTAGACATGACTTGATTAATCTAATGATGGAGCAAAGTAGTAATACAAATAAACATGCAGTACATACAGACTCACACATGCACACATTATTGTTTGCATGTGTTTGCTGCTTATACATGAGGCAATTTCTTTGTACTGTGATCCAAACAATTGGTTTCTTCATGTTTAAAACACATTAGCATTAGTATTTTGCAGACATCTGTGCCAAAACCAGTCATGGGTAATGGGTCTGGAAAGTGTGATTGACACAATTTACACAGGAATATTTTCCAACCAGGCTTTAGCAGTATCAAAACTTAGAAAGCAGGAAACACATTGAAACATTTCATGTAATGTTAATGTTCAAAGGAGAGCGTTTGAGTAGACTGTAGTGTTCAGATGGCTGCACTGTATGTGGAGGTAACCAGAGTTTGTGCTGGGGGGGTTACAGTATAAAGAATCCATATAAAGTAGGGGTTAGGTCACATAATCCAGGACAATTTATGCCTGCTCTTGTCTCTTGAAACATAACACGGCAGGTCCTACACATTGCTTACATCAGTTAAAGCTGTCCAGTGAGTCAGAGTAGAACACGAACAATAAAAAATTGTTGTTGTTCCACCTCAGCCCTCTTAAAAAAGCTCTGCAGATGAGCAACTCTCTCGTAAGTGGGTGTCTTTGATCCCAAGGGCCAATTAAGAAGACAAGCCCTGTTGAGAGGACTCTCATGTTCTGTCAGTTAAAGAATACGGTTGCACAATTCAAAACGCAATTACTCCTCGTATTACTCCCCATCTAATAATTCCAGGATCAGTCACACTTCCTGGCTTTTGCAGCTCACCTACCATACCAGATAGTTTCAAGACAGAAACTTTTTCTTTTAATCAACTGAGAATGACTCTTCTGGTTCAGATGGTCAAGCTCAGCGGCAAGGCCACGTATCATTGTGAACCTTTGTTGTTTCAAACCACTTTAGCCACTTAGAACGCTTCCCTGTATTTTCCCTGTCATCTTTAAGTGACCAGGTTCATAAATAGACTTATTCTTAGTTGTGGGCAGATGCTGTGTCCAGTTGTGTGACCTTTGTTTGTTAAGTAAGAACTGGAGAAAATGCCACAGCACTTCTCCATTCACTGGGTTCAATCCAGCAGAGAATCTACAGGCAGAAAGGCGATAACAAGTTCTCTATTTCACATCCTCAACAACTCAAAGCAAAAAAAGACTGGCAAAGCCACAAGACTTCTTTTGATACTCCATGTTTCAGAGTGTGTTTTGTTTTTTGTCAATTTTGTGTGTACTATCCATCACATGCTGAAAGACAACTGTTATTTATACAGGATTCTTTGAGGGTTTTAGGTATAAATGCATGCACACACACATACAAAGGTGAACACCTGTGTAGAATTATACAGAGACCTCTCCTGTCATTAAGAAGCAGTTATTCACCCTGCGGGAGGAGGTGTGAGTATGCGTGAGTGGCAGGGGGTCTATAATCGATCCTTACATCCGCAACAGGTAGCTGGAAGGCACAAAGACGAGAATTTATTGCTTGAGGTTTTAGCTCTGATGTGTATTTCAGTCAGGATGAATGACAGGGAAAATATTTTTTGAAGCAAAACATAAATACGCTTCACATAATTTAAGAGTATTTGCCCTCAATAGAACCATTTTCAGCCAACAAAATAAGGCTTGTAAATATGTAAATTGTGACTAAATTAGTGGAGGTGCAGAGGTGTGATGTGATGTGCGTGTTGGAAATTCATTGGGTGGTAGTGTTTAGGGTTGAACAGCCTCTGTGTCAGTCTGCCACACACACACACACACACACACACACACACACACACACAGGGAATTCTTGTGGGAATTAAGGTTCTTAATGGAATAAGAGGCTCAATTAGATAAATGAACACAAAGTTATTACAGTCAGTTATGGTAGTCATTAAAACGGTCTTTAGGGGTAATGTTGGGAGAAGGCCGTGGTCAAGCTGGACTGTGTCTGGGAATGTGGATGAAGCAGGGAAAAAGCCAAGGATAATTGGTAGAATAATATTGTGACAGCATGTTTGATGGATGAGTCTCTAATTTTCAAAACCACAAGGGAAATCAGTGTAAAAGAAAGTGTGAAACTCAACAGACCACAGCACTGAAGGTACCTAAGTCAGAGTAGGGAGTTAGTGTCACCCCATAAAACTGAAATGAATGCCAGCGTGAACCCTTGGGATATTGACAGACAAACTAAAATACTTGCATGCCCAGCTACTAGGAGACCTCTGAGGGAAAATATGGAGGAATGTGTAAAACCACACTCCTAACCACAATTCTCCCTTTCTCTCTCTCTTGGTGTGTGTGTGTGTGTGTGTGTGTGTGTGTGTGTGTGTGTGTGTGTGTGTGTGTGTGTAAGAGAGAGAGAGAGAGAGAGATTTTGTGAGTTTGTGCTTCAGTCCATGTGCCCAAATAACCAGGACCAAAGAACCATGATGACTCTTCTTCACAACAATATGGACACTGCAAGCTTACACTATTGAAATCATTATGGATTGTGGAGAGAAAGAGAATGAGACAGAAAATGTGAGCATGGCTTATTCATCAGTATATTCACAAAAGGATAGATAAGCCTGCCTCCAAATCAGCCCAACCCCGCCACAAAATTGATCATAAATGTTCACTCTTCCACATCCTCACAGGCCTGTGACCAGCTTAGATTAGTCAGCTGCATTGCTACATACCACCACCCACCTCATATACCCTTTCAATGTTTGCCACTCGTAGATGGGGAGGGGGTCATGGGTAAGGGGCTGGTGGCAGTTACAGAGGTGAGCACAGAGAGACCTGGCTTTCATTATGAGCAGAGAGAAGTACCAGGGTTCAAGGAGAGGGTAGACTCTGTTCTCTGTTAAGCATACATTTCTACTTCAGTCCCACTCTCCCCCTCCCCCTCCCCCTAACACACACACACACACACAGGTCTTGAGAGGTTCACTCATATACACTACTAAGTGACACCATGCATAGTCCAAACTTCACAGAGTGGATGAGGTAATTGCCCTCCCACCATTTTAGAGGCATCCACATGATGATTTACTGCTGCAGCCATTTTGTGTAAGAACACCCACCATTATCCTCTGACATTACCCAAACATTACAAATCTACTTTTCAGAATATGATAACCAATGAATCTTATGAACTGTCACCTGTAGTTACTGAGATGTATTGACTTGACTACTTGAGTTCAATTACAGTTATAAATTGTAGTTTGAAAAGACACACTATCATGAATATTGAATATTTTGGCTATGTTTCATTACAGAGTGAATAAGATGAGGAATGAACATCCCCAGTAGCTCTCCTCAGACATGCTTCTCATACAGAGTACTGTGATCTCTGGGAGGAAATCACTGGTTCCCTTAAACAACAACATGCACACACACACACACACAGTCTCTAAAAACATGCATATTGCTACCAGATGCCGGATAAATCAAAGCCATATGCTCAGTCCTCAAATTTCAGTCCTTAAGTATGAGCATGGTGAACAAAGATAGGGGGATTCAAAGAAAACGCACAAACACAGACACACACACACACACACACTAGTGCAAGTGCCCTGCAGACCGTCACGATGGGAGTTCCCATAAACCATGCTGGCGGTTCGTAGAACAGGTCAGTAATGAGCGTGAGTGAGCATGTGTTTTCAGTCTAATGAGCGATTATGAGGGTCTGTAAATCATCCACATGGGCCTGAAGGGAGAAGGAGGGGTGAAGAGACTGAAAGAGGCTGTGTGTGTGTGTGTGTGTGTGTGTGGGGGGGGGGGGGGGTAGTATTTTTTGGCTAACCTGAATGAATTTAAATATTCTGTGAATATTCCATGTGACCATGGATGAAGGTGAATAGAGAAACACCACAATAGAACAGATAACAAATACAAACTAGTGTAGGACAAGGACTAAATCAACCCATTATATCCATATCCTGACAAATAACTTTAATACAACTATTAGTTGAATTGCCTGATCCCATGATAGAATTTTACACTGCTCTGCACCTACACACACACCTCTAAAACAGATCTCACCTCCGCCCAAATAATAATCTATCTACAACATTATCTACAACTCCAAAGATCTCCACAACTAATGCTAAAGTTTGGCAGTATTTGGAATAAAAGTGCCATTATGTTTGTCACAAAGGCGAATTTGAAATGCTGATATTGCACACTCTGCAGTAGGGAGATATGGTGTTAATCCATGTTAAATGTACTTCAAGTTTAAAAAAAATATGTAAAGATAATGTTTGAATGCCTAGGAACCCAGCTCCACCCAGGGCAGTTTCCCAGTCAGTGTTACACTTAACCTCTCACACAGGGCTCAGCTTAATCTCCCATCTTAACCCAACCCCTCCTCACCTCTGACCCCAAGAAGCGTAAATCCCTGTAGCCAATCCCCCTTTTCTCTGCTTCTATAGTGCTGTCTTTCTGTGCCTTTTCTGCTGCTCTCTGCTGAAGTCTGTTCATGTTGCCTGTGTGGTCTGTCCAGAATCCTAACAGCATCTGTCTCTGTGTTAAATTAGATCAGTTGGGGAATATAAGACTAGCAGCAGAGCTTCGGCAAAACTAATCCTTAAAAAAAGAGGATCTCAAAAGTTATGAGAGGTCACCATAGGCACTCTGTTAGACATATAACTCCATCCTCTAACCTTCTCACTTAGAGGCTTTTTGGAATACTTCTATAGTTCTCTCCCAGTCCTAATTCCCAGTTTCCCTGAAGAGCCCTGGGGGGCCGCAGAGCCTGGGGCTTGAGTTTCAACACACAGGGGAGAGGGAGGGAGGGGAAGGGTATGAGTTGAAGGAAGGTTCCACCACTTAATTTCCTCATTAGAGAGGGGGTCTACTACAGGGGAGAGCAGCAGGAAAGATGGATGGCTTGGTTGTGTGGACAGGGGAAAGATGGATAGAGGAAGTTGAGACAGATTTACAGATAAGGAGAATCAGGGACATAAGAGTGATGACTGCATAAACACACATTTATGCTTGAGTAAAGACAGACAGACAGACAGACAGACGGATGGACTGACAGAATAAAGACAGACAGACTGAGAGGCTGGTTCAGAGCAGTTCTGCATACAAAAAACAGAGTTGACAGAGAGATGGATAGACACATGGATAACTGAATGGACAAATAAGCAAAATGTTGTAACGTTAGTCCCCAACTCCCAAGAGGTTCTCATCTTTACTAACACCTGCCAAAGAGAGAGAGAGAGCATGGGTCTCACTGAAATATCAGTGATTGTAAGAAAGTAGACATCTCTCAACAACCCCCACTAAATACACACTCTCTCTCTCTCTCTCTCTCTCTATTGCACACACCTGTCTTTCTGCTCTGTCTCCCCAGGCCCCCCTTTGCTCCACACTTGAGTGCGCAAAGGAATGTAAGGGGACTGACACAATCCCTTAAGTGCTGCAACCTGATTGGCTCAGTCTGTTATCTCCTCAACAACAGCCTTAATGGATGGGCATTCAGATAAGGGTTAAAGGTCCCACAGACACTGTCAACACGAGAAAGCAGAGCTATCCCATCTCACTCTCATTCCATCTTTCTCTCTCTCACACACCCCCACACATGCATGCACACATACTCACATTTACATACACACAAACACAAACACACATATGCGTACACACAAACACACATATGCGCGCACACACACACACACAATGCACACACGCACACACACAACTCTAAACTGAATATGTTGAAAATACATAAATACATATTTCCCCACACATTTCTAACTGGGGCATTGCGTCTGTTTTGTTAGTGAGGGGATTTAAGAGCAGGGCTGAACAACAGACTTGATGTGTGGGGCTGTTCAAGAGGACATTTATTGTTTTACATTGGGGAAGGGGTCAGAGGTCAGAGAGGTTCGAGGGGTCATCCTCTCATTGTTTATCTCCAGCACATGAAAGCCTCCCTGACTCACTTCCTCTAAAACAGCCGACTGTGGGGCACAGGAGGACCATGGGACTCAACAATAACAGAGATAATCAAAATACATAAATTAGCTGACACCCAGAGTGATGGTGACAGAGTGTATGTGTCTGGTGAATGGTGAGCTGCTAAGGCTGTGAGCATGCTGTTAGCAGGGGCAGGGTGGAGCTGTTCAGGATCCAGGGCTGAGGACCAGAGGGGGAAACATGCAGAGTGTGAGAGAGTCAAGGACAATCCCAGAGCTGTCAAGGTAAGGGCTCTCCATTGTCTTTGTGCGTACCTCAACACATGTGAAATGGGTGGAGCTACATGTGCGTACTTGTGTTCATAGTAATTTGCGGTATTGCGCTCTGAAGTCCTCCATATTTAAGTCTACACCAGGATGTAATACAATGGCAAGAGCAGCCTAGGCTACTTAATAAAGAGGGACAAGAGCTTGTTGACCTTCCCCTTACTTTCAATGGTAGGCTATTCTATATCATGTCCACTCATATAACCCCTGCTTAATCAAACATATTTCTATCATATTTGGCAACACAGCAAGCCCACTAATACTCATCCCTGGCTTTGCAAAGCCTGACAGATAGCCAACAGCTCCATTAAAGATCCAAGGAGTTAATGTGGTCTTTACTGGCAGAGGGAATGTTTGTAAAACGGCAACAAAACAGAAATACAGAATATTGGCTTGTTCACAATGATGCATACTGACATACATACACAATATACTGAAGCAAGAATCAGTAAAATAAGCTATGAAACATGTAGCTAGCTGTAGGTTAAGATATAAAGGAAAACGCCATAAGTGAAATTAGCATTGCATGCTGACGTTTTTAGGATAAGATAAACAGAAAGTAGATGTCAATTGTCCCTCAGACTCACAAGGGTTCATATTCAGTTATTCAAATAAGGCTCTTCTTCAACTTGTCAACACAAAATACATTTCTGAGTCTTCTAAATATTGAATAATCTCATTTGTAATGATGAGAGGCCGTTTTTCTTGTTGAATTTATGTGTAGCCAAAATGGCGGATCAATATGTGAGTGTGTGGGAAATCCAATCTAGTCCTAATGTAATGTTGCTAAAACTAAAATCCATACAGGGTGCCACCCAAGGGCTGCCCAGAGGTAGAGGCACAAAAGTTACACATTTGCTCCGCAGCTGGGAGCCACACGCGCACCCTTCAGTGACGAAACTGATGTAACCTCGTGGGCTTGTGGCGACTATGGCACGACACCAAAACCAGGCGGACACTGCGCGATTTTCACAAACGCAGATGATTCCAGCCGTCAAGAGGATCTCATATTGCAAGACACATTCTCCACGTCACGCTGTCCTGGCCACGTAGCACCTCTCTCACTGCACGTGGAGAAACGAGCCGCGACCAAAACATGTCAGAATTCAAATTGGACGTGAGACCAAAATATTCTGACATGACCCACTTGGAACTCCGACTTGGAGAGTCATTCTAGTGGTTATTTCCCACTTGGGAACTCGTATCTCGTTTCTTACAGCTGCCGAACGCACCATTAAGGAAGGAGCAGGAAAGAGAGGAATGTCCGCGAGGGAGCTAAGCTGAAAGGGGATGGGAGAGGGGGGAGGGGGGGGAGGGGGGAGGGGGGAGGGGGGGGTAAGCTTGATTCCCAAACCACAACCCCCCCCTCTCACTCCTTCACTGTGGAGAAGGTCACAGTATCTATGGGGAGGAATGTTTGAAACAAGAGCTGCCAAAAAACAGATCACCTTAAAACGATTACAGAAGTATGGCTGTCATAGGTGTGTGTGTGTGCATTTTGTATGAGTGAGTGTGTTCAGATTTGTTTTTGGTGTTTCACTTTGTATTTGTGTGTGGATTTTTGTGAGTTTCACTTGGTATTCATGTGTGTGTGATGATAAACACTGATGTGTATAAAGTACCTATCTATCTCTCTCTCTATCTTTATTGTGACTGAACACAGATTACACAGAGGACGGGAGATCAAAATGTACTTATCTATACATTAATTAAAAGGCAACTTTATAAAAGATAGGTTTCTATATAACAGATCCTCAATGTGAAGACCACATTTCCCCCAATCCTTTAGTTGACAAGAAACCACACAATCTCCCCAAACACATCAAACTGGTAGCATCTGAAGAGACATTGTAAAGGAAATCCAAAATGTATCAACCAGGGTGGCGTTCTGCTTTATAAAACAGGCATTTAAGTTCACATACTGTATAAGATCAAATGGCACTCGAGTAAGACTGTGTAAGAAAAACAGACCACTTACAATATCAACAAAATACCAATGAAAAGATGGCAGAATGATGGCTTTCCTAGTTAAGGTCCATGTAGAACAAACATTTAACAGTGTTCTCTTGGTTTCTGTATCCACTTGATCCTTGTTTAGTCAAAGTGTGTGGAAGTGAGCTGCCATACTGCAGCAGAAACACAGGAAGTGGAAATGACCAACCAAACTCCAAGAGAAACACAGGAAGTTCTCCCGCCAGAAGGGTCGGAGAGTGTCAGAGACAACTCCAGTCTCTCAGAAATCTACCAAAGTGCTGATTTGTCTCAGTCTTGATCTACTCCCACACAGCTGGCCCAAGAGAGAACACCCAGATTGTCTGTCTTTAAGGAACATGAGAAGAGGAACTCTTACATGGGTACAGTGCCTTGCAAAGCCAAAGTCACCCTTAACACCCTGAGGAATGACAATGTTATTTTGAAAAACAAATTAAAACGTGAGGCTCATCCAACAAAAGTCCAACTGCATGTTTACCAGTCTGCTGAGAGAGGTGTCACTAACATAATCCTATATAATCCATGAGGATTAATCCAAGACACAAAAGGTGAATGTGTCACCCTGTTGCAGTGGCATCTAGTTCACGTTCCTCATCACGATATACACCATTATAAAAGCTTTAGTCCTTAGGTTGAAATTGGTATTGAACTGTGTCTCTCCAAGTATCACCAGTTTGTTCAGGTCAAGACCACAGTAACACATTCAAGCAAAGAAGCAGTGTGGCGGTGGAGGGTGGACTGGCCACCACAGCGGTGAAGGCAGAAGCTGAGGCAGCGGCAGTCTGAGAGTCTCCAGCAGCCTCCCACAGTCCCCACCTCCAGGCCTGATTGAATGCTAGTGTGCTCAGTATGGACAGGAATCAGGATGGACAGGTTGGTGAGAAGGTCATACACATAATCAGTGAATTTTGGGGCTGTGGTAACATTCCATCTGTAATGTCCATGCCTGTTCACTAAGGGTCTCCATGACTACGAGAGGGCCGGTGCCAAGGTGAAGGAGCTGAGTGGGTGTAGTACTACAGGCTACAGGGTGCTGGGCTGGGTCCATGGCTGTGCCTGCCTGCATGCTGGCTGGGGTCTGTGTATGTTGGGGTCTGGGTCTGGGGTAAGGAGAGGTGTTCTGGGGTTAGAAGCGCACTGTTCCAGGGCTCTTGCTGTTCATGGTCAGAGTCTGGATGCTGGAGAGGATCTTCCTCTGGTGTCCTGCCAGGGTCACTCCCAACCGCAGCAGGTCCCTGGGGACAGAGACACCCACAGTCAGCCATAGAAACAAACAAACAAACAATTGTAGAGAGGTCTGCAAGAAATGTCAAAGACAGATCTAGTACAGTTGTAATGGGTATACTACATGTATAGTGGGACATAGAGAGAGACAGACAGGCATACTGTATTAAAAAAGGTTAAAGAGCTGAACTCACTCGGTGGAGATCTGGGCCAGTAGGTCCACAGAGGTGAAGCCAGCCTGGAGGAAGCTGTCCTCGTACCGCTCCATCTTGATGGCCCTCAGCCACTCCCCCACGGAGCCACACGCTGAGGGGGCCGGGGGGGCACGCTGGTCCAGCAGGGGGTGGGACGGCCTGGGGGACAGGGGACAGAGACACAAGGACAGGTTACACACACACTCTGTCATCATCACACCAGGGGACTCACATACAGTACAGGTGCCCCTGGAGGGACAGGCCCGTCAACAGAAAGGGGCGGGATCGATGACAGCCTGAGTGACAGGTCACAACAATGGTTGCTGGAGGGGTGGGCGAGGCAAAGCTGTGAGTGACAGGTCAACATGCGGGGGGAGGGGAAAGGGAGAATGGGCACAGCCAGAGCCTGACAGCTCCCAGTAGGACAGAGGAGGAGGACAGAGGATGGACTGTAGGAGGCTAATGTAGATCCTCTGACAGGCAGGACATCATAGTGAATTATAAGACCATTGGAATGAAGACAAGTGTGGCTCTGTTAGGGGACAGGAAATCTACTCCTGCATGGTTAGACAGTCTTTTCCCCTCTCTCACCCTCATGCTGTGTCTATGCCTAATGAGCTGTGCCCACTCACCCTGCGCCCTCTTGGGCCACGATCTTGAGTGAGGCCGGGTTGCGTATCAGCTTGTCCAGGGCGCTGACGATGGCCGCGAAGCGAGGACGGGCCGAGCGCTCTTTCTGCCAGCAGTCCAGCATCAGCTGGTGTAGGTGGGTGGGGCAGTCAGGTGGAGGAGGCAGACGGTAGTCCTGCTCTATGGCATTGATCACCTGATGCAATAGAGGAGAGGAGGGAAGGGTTTCAGTTAAGGTAACATCATTCAGAGCTGCAGGAGAAAATAAGATAGTAGAGTAAATCTGTTTTCTATTTGAATTTTGGGGGATAAAGACACATTGTGATCCTCCAAGTGGAGCCTTTCACTCCCACAGACACATGCCTGCACACCAATTATGACACAGACAAGCACACCCACAAAACACACACACACACACACACACACACACACATACATACGCACACACACTTACGTCTTGATTGCTCATGTCCCAATAGGGCCTCTCTCCAAAGGACATGACCTCCCACATAACAATGCCGTAGCTCCATGCATCTGAGGCTGAGGTGAACTTCCTGAAGGCAATAGCCTCTGGAGCCGTCCAGCGAATGGGGATCTTACCACCCTGAGATGAGAAGAGAAGAGTCAACACCACACACACACACACACACACACACACACACACACACACCACAGCACTGCCTCACAGCAACATATTCATACACACTGCTCTCTGCCAGACAGCACTTGGCTGGGTGAAGTGCCTGAGGTGGAGATGTATCCAGTGGTGGCAGTATTTATGGGTCTCTCCAGTGGTCTAGGAGATGTCTAGACAGACTATATACAGACAGAGTGGACATGGATTAATGCTATGATGCGGTAGGTGAGTGTGGAGAGTTGTGGTATGAGGGGTTGTTGTCTCACCAGAGAGCTGGTGTAGGTGGGGTCAGAGGAGTTCTCCTGGAGGAAGCGGGACAGGCCGAAGTCGGACACCTTACACACCAGGTTGCTGTTGACCAGTATGTTGCGGGCGGCCAGGTCTCTGTGAACGTAGCTCATCTCTGACAGGTACTTCATGCCCGAGGCGATGCCACGCAGCATGCCAACCAGCTGGATGGGGGTGAACTGACCGTCGTTCAACTACAGAGGTGGAGAAAGCAGAGTGAGAAATCTTCGCAAAATGTGTGTGTGTGTGTGTGTGTGTGTGTGTGTGTGTGGTGGCCCTTCATCCTGTGTCTGTGGTGACCCTTCACTCTTCACCCCTGCATGTGTGTGTGTGTGTGTGTGTGTGTGTGTGTGTGTGTGTGTGTGTGTGTGTGTGTGTGCAAGGGTAGGATGAGGCAGAGGGACGGTCAGAGAGACAGAGTGACAGACTGACCCGTAGGAAGGAGTCAAGTGCTCCGTTTTCCATAAACTCTGTGAGGATCATGACGGGACAGGAAGCAGTGATGATGCCCTCCAGGTGGATGATGTTGGGGTGCTGAAACTGGCCCATGATTGACGCCTCGGACAGGAAGTCCCGCCTCTGCTTGTCTGTGTAGCCCCCCTTCAGCGTCTTTATGGCCACGTAGTTCTCCTTCTTCCCTGGAACCTTCAGCCTCCCCCGACACACCTCCCCAAACTCACCTGCACCAGAGCGACACACACACCTTGTTAGATGAACCACACACACATTCCCAAACTCATTAGAGTGACAGCTCCACACATATTTAATTTCGTATCTACAAACACACATCTTATTTCCGAAGGGACATTCCATCATACCAGAGCACTCTCTGAATGTAATAATAGCCGTTTCTCTGATTATTTCATCTTTAAATAAGAGACAATGACACAAAGAGTGAGAAACCTACCAGCACCAATAACCTCCTCAATCTTGACAAAGGAAACATCAATCTCTTTGGCAAACTCCCGAACGGCCTCGTTAGGGTCCTCATAGGTGAAGGGGTCAATGTACACCTTGATTCCTAAAAGAGGGGTAGAGGGGTAGAGGGGTAGAGGGGTGGAGGGAGGTGTTGGAGGAAATATGAGGGTTTAAAATAAGAAACATCAACTTCCCAAAGTCACATAATGACTAAACTGTGAAAAAACATGACTTTGAAAATAGCTGCATGCACTATTTATTTGTGTGTGTGTGTGTGTGTGTGTGTGTCTGTGTGTGTATGTGTGTGTGTGTGTGTGTGACTGTATTCTGTATCCTGCGTGTACTCACCTTGGCCAAGGAGGTACTGGCCGTTTTTGTCACTCAGCTCTGGGTCCTTCATTCTGCTTTGTCTGCTGCAGGGTAGAGCACAATGTGTGTGTGTGTGTGTGTGTGTGTGTGTGGGGGGGGTGGGGGGTGGAGAGGGTGGGAAGGGTGGGGGGAGAGGGTGGGGGTGTGGGGGGGGGGTGGGTGGGTGGGTGAAGAGGTTATTTGCAAAGTGACATAACACTGTCTCTCAGTGAGTATCTAAACATCCACAAACAAGCTCATTGAATCTCCCTTCATCTCAGACACAATACATGATTAATAGATGAAGTACTGGATGAACCCTGAGCTTTCCTCTATTCAGGGCCACTCTCTGTCTCTGTCTGCTGGTTTCTGCTGCAGGGCTCCATTAGCGAGACTTCCTTTGGCCCAGGCCCCTCCCAGTAGGACTGTACAGCCCTGTAGCTACTGGACCCCTGCCTCTCTCCCCCTCTCTCTCCTTCCTTACAGGCCTAAAATAGCAATATTGTCCCACCCTCAGCTGGCGGTAGGTCCATGCCTCTAGTGTGTGTGCGTGTGTGGGGAACTGTGTGGGTTGGTGTCAGTTGTGTACTGTATGTGTGTGTTGCATGTACTGTGTGTCTGTGTCTGCCGTGTATGTGTGTGTTGCGTGTATATAGTGTGTGCAACTGTGCCCCAAGGTCAGAACTATTGTTCTCCTGTCCTGTGGAGACAGGGTTGGGACGGCTGCATCCTGTCTTTCCCCCAAACCCCCCCCCCCCCTCTCTCTCTCACTTGCTGGTTCTCTACATTCCCAGAACCTTTTTTTCCGAGGGCATCTAGGGCTATTTGCTGAAACAATGAAGCTCAGGAAAAACGTTGTTATGAGCGGATTTACTTTTTGCCCCTTAAGCACCAAGTCTTGAACATGGCTCTGGAGAGTTCTGTGAAAATGATATGAGTATCTGGGTTCAGATAAAAGCTTGATAAGATAATGATTGGTAGAAGTTACAAGAGAACAAAGCAACATCAAATTACAGATCGTGTTCAGTTCCCTTAGTGAGAATTTCCTAAGTTCTTACTCCTCCCTCCCTCCCTCCCTCGTTCTCCATCCCCTCCTCTCCCTCTTTCCCCCCTTTCTCACCGTATGCAGAAGACGGCCACAGTGATGACAGTGATGAGCAGCAGCATCCCCATGGCGATCAGGACACCAGTGACCAAAAGCTGGGAGGAGTCATCCCCTGAGAAAACAGGAGGAGGAGAGATTAGGAAAAGATAGAGGGAGTGATATTAGTACAGATGACAACAGGAAATATATATTGATGATAAAGAGCAATGAAGGGAGGTAGAGTAGGTAGAGTGAGGAGAGATTAGGGTTCATAACACTGAATCACACCCAATCAGAATATAAAAGCAAACACGTGTTTTCTGGATAAATCATATGAGAAGACAGACCCCCAGATAAGTTTGCGGGGCTTGATAAAGACAGGCCTCTCTGAAAGAGTGAAGCCTGGGCCTTTCCTTACCATCAGGCAGGGTGCGGAAGGAGGCTGCGGGGCTGAAGCTGCCATAGCCGGCCATGGTGCGAGCGCGAACCTGGACCTCATACTGAGTGGCTCTGCGCAGGTCGCTCAACACCACCTGATTACTGTCACTCTCCCTGTAGCGACACAACTGCTCCTCACCCCGCCGCTCCTGGAAGACAGAGAGAGGGATGTGGAGAGACGGGGAACAAAGGCAGGTGAGAGAAACAGATTAAGTCAACAGGAGTTAAGGGGAGAGTTTAGGTGGGCAGATTGAACAGTCAAACACAGAGGGACAGAGGTGAGTCAGAGCTGGAGTGTTTGAAAGGTAGAGAAGAGAGAGGGTTGTGTCTGTTCTAGTAGTTCTCTCACCTTCTCACAGTAGCGGAGCTGGTACTGCAGGATGGTGTAGTGGGGCTGGGCCGGTACTGACCAGTGGAGAGTCAGACTGCTCTCTGTGGAGATACTCTTCCTGATCACAGACACCAGCACCGGCACTGCACACACACAAAAACACACAAAGACAATTAACATTAAATGGTGAAACAGAAATCCCAGGAAAGACGGTAAAACACTCCCACGATCCCACCACACTCCCTCTCTCTCTCTCTCTCCCTCCCCTTCTCTTTCACTTTCTCTGTCTGTCCCCCTCTCACCATCATGGCTGGTGGTGATATTGACAGTGTCGCCGGCCGTGCCCTTCCCGCTGAGCTGGGAAACCCCGTTGAGGGCCTGGATGGAGAAGGTGTATGTGGTGTGAGGTAGGAGGCCCCAGACCACCACCCTGTGGCCCAGCAGGTTGCGCTGAGAGGGCCGGTAGCTGACGCTGTCCCCACAGGGTGAGCAGGGACCCTTGGGAACGCCACACAGGGAACATTCTACAGCGTAGCTCAGGTCGGTCCGACCTCCGCTGTCCAGGGGTTCGCTCCACTCCAGGGTGACCGTGGTGTCATTGATCTGGGTGACGATGCTGCGCGGGGCTGAGGGGGGTCCTGCGGGGAGAGGAGGTACATGGTCAGACACCTTGAGACCTCTGCTACAAATATGACACCACCCAAAAAAATTCTACTACATGATGCAAAAATCAGATCACCTGTATATACTAATCAGATTTTCCGTTGGTCCTGGCCTGAGGGTTTAAATGACTGTCCTTCTGTCTCAAGCTTGCATTTATACAATACTATTTCTGTTATCTCATAGACACGGTTTCATCCACCAGCTTGAGAAGGCACTAGGGAGAGGCTTAAGACTGCAGCAGGAAACAACATTGTGATGCAGAATTGAATTGCTGCTCCAATTACACGCGTCTGAAAATTCAATGATAATGATCACCGGCAGAAGATTGTAGAAGGGGGATTGTGATTGCTGCAAGCCAACCATAACAAAACAGCCATGCCACTCAGACAGTGTGAATGAGTTCCTGCTTCTGCCAAGGAGAGTGTTGTCATTAAGCTGGGGGATCTACAGCTTCTGTCTGAGCCTGTAGTACATGACTAAGGACCTCACTGCTCCTCACAGTGGTTGTCATATGTGGGAGGCAGTTATTTTCCATTCCAAAGTATAATTTAGATTTAATTTATGTTTTGGATTTGAATTTAAGCATTTATGAGGAGGAAAATGACCTAGGTGATAATCAGGCAAAAATAATGGTAATTAAATCGCAGTGTAACAACTGCCTCTCTTAATTATGGATAGCGGTAATTAAGACAGTGGTGTAACAGGGTTAGCAGAATCCAGGGGGATTCCATTCCACTGCAGAGAGTCAATAGCTGGAAGCACAGAGTTTCACATTGCTGCAATTGCTAACTCTTTTCAGGGCCATTCTGGCTGAGTGTGCCCAATTAAAAATCCCTCCCATTCACACATATCGCATGTTGGCTGAATTCAAATTCCTGAGTCCACATGGAGGTGTCACTCACAGCCATCAATGCTTCCCTTACTGTGGGTGACCTCCAGGCTCAGTCCCTCCCCCCCCCCAAACATTGTCACAAAAGGGATGCATCTCAATACTCAGCACCGGGACAAAGGCCACAGAGCAGGTGAGAGGGGCCGAGCACAACAACACCAGAGGAAAGAGAAACAGAAACAAAGGAGAGAGGCAACAAGAGACACGACACCAGTTGAAAGTGAATGAAAGTAGGGCAGCGAGAGTAACAGGGGAGTGTAAAGAGAGGATAGTAGACAAGATGTGAATGTGTGTGTGTGTGTGTGTGTGTGTGTGTGTGTGTGTGTGTGTGTGTGTGTGTGTGTGTGTGTATACTCACTGGTGCAGGGGGTTTCTGGAGTGTCCGAGTCAGCACGGAGGTATCCTGGGCGACACATACACTCAGCCAACCCTGTCCCAACAGCATGGCTGAACCCTGGGCAGGCCGAGCACTGTCCCCCCGTACCTGACTTGAACTGACCCACAGGACAGGCTGGGTGGGGGCAGCAGGGTAGGGAGAGAGAGAGAGAGAGAGAGAGAGAGAGAGAAGAGAGAGAGAGTTAGTTTAGGCGTCCCTGAGCATCACCTACAACCACTGCATCAGAAAACATCACCTCAACCGTCGTGTCCCAACTCGGTGAGACGGGAGCCAAAAACCACATTAAATATGACAAACAGTGCACAGGCAGCCATTAATCACTGCCAAGGTACATAAACACAACGAAATGGATCTGAATGCGCTCTCCTCTCCTCTCCTCTCATCCATGTTCACACGGACACCCGGCTTCAGTGTAAACAGCCTATTAATCAAACCTGCTCACTGACACACCAGGCTCATTCAGCATGGGGGATCCAGCATGACAGGAGTGTGCGCATGTGTGTGTGTGTGTTATTGCATATCTGCTCTGTTCACTTTTGTTTAAATAAACGTCTATACAAATAAACCAAATACATAACTGGGCATCATATGTGTTCATTTGTGGATATTGAAGAGCTAATTTTAGCCATGTTCAAGCCTGTGAAGTATGGGGGAATAATAACAGACAGACTCTAGAAGGATTAGTCATCACAGACACTCAACGCTTCATTTGGTATGAACACTAACGCATTGACAAAGGTCGCATATAACATCCAGAATGCTTCCAGTAACCACTAGTAGCACTAGTTAATAAAGTGACTTTAGGTTTAGCTGTGATTATTACACGTTCACAGTGTTCATTTGTGAGATCAGTATTTCCAGGGTTAAATAAAGCCAGGTTGCCTCACAGAGGAGGATTTTCCGACTCCCTGGAGATGATTTATCATTAACCAAATAGAGAGGCTCAACAGTTAAGGTGTTAACTCTGCCAGGCAGGAAGCTACATGTCGGCAGAAAAAAAGCCCAGCGTCAGCCTAATCTCTGAATAAGATGACATCATTACAATTCATGTGGCCCTTCCTTTCCCAGACAGTATAAATAGCCTTTTTCTTTGTTACACATGTACAGGGTAGAACTTTCACCCTCTATTGTGTCTGAAGAGGGCCTTTATTTAAGAACATATGTAAGAGAGCAGAACAGGGGTTAAAACATGTGCAAACAGGCAGCGCACAAATGAACACAAAACGATCTCAAAAGAATCCGAAAGAAAAGCTGAAACGGACTTTGTGTTGACTCTACATCATCATAAAAAGGCATTGTCAGAAAGAGGAGCTGCTCTGAGGGTCATAGTTTCCCTCCGTCACACACCCTCAGTGACCAGAGCCCTGGGAGCATCAAAGCCACCCTGAGATAAGGCATCAGAAGACCTGTTCATAAATACCTTCTAACTGCCTGCTGCTCAGATGCTGTGCAGAGGGAAGAGGTTTATAGCTAACAGATAGGCTCAAGCCCGCCACTTAAAGAGCTTTATAGCCTACCTAACTCCCCCCCCCCGCGCACCCTGACGGCACACTCTCCATACATCAACACAGCTTTTTACGATGCCTTTTCCTCTTCTCTTGTGGAGTAATGCAAAACAGAGTATACACTTGGCACCCATTACAAAACAAGAAGACTGAAATAGAAGCTAAAAAACGTTCTCTGTTCAAGGATATGCTCGGTCATGTGCTAATGCTAATGTCCCGTCAAGTGCTGCTGAGACAGAATGTGTGAGAGAGAGAGAGAGTGAGGGAGACTGTTCCCTTTCTTCAGAGTGTGGAATGTGACCCTATTGTGACCTTCCTTTTACATTTCTCCAGAGGGGAGTGGGAGACAGGGGTGGAGACCCTTTTCACAATAGCCACGCACACACACACACACACACACACACACACACACACACACACACACACACACACACACACACACACACACACACACACACACACACACTGAAATAAGAGCATAGTAATTAGCAGACACAAGCAACCCACCGCCTATGGCATTGTGTGTGTGATGGTGTGGACATGAGGGGAAGAGGGCTGTCTTGTGTGTATGCATGTGTGTGTGTGTGTGTGTGTGTGTGTGTGTGTGTGAATGAGTGTACTTGTGTTAGTGTGGCAGAGATTTATTGCCTATACGTGCTCTTATCCTACATTTTCGGTCCTCTGCAGTGCTGTGGTGTGCCTGTAATGACCTGCTGAGTGCGGCTTTTTAGGCTCAAGAGCAACTCCTGTCAGAGCAGCGAAATACCTCTCTGCATAAATGGAGAAGGATAGCGAGAGAGTAAATGAGCGAAACATTTGGCTGTTCATTATACCTGGATTTCTGTCCATCTGCCTCACTCCACTGTTTGTGTGTGTGTGTGTGTGTGTGTGTGTGTGTGTGTGTGTGTGTGTGTGCGTGCGTGCGTGCGTGTGCGTGCAGAGCTAATTTTACTCATTAGGGGAGCTGTATAGCTCCAAAGAAAACCCCCCTGCTTCCTCCTCTCTGTTGTCTGGATTGCTTTGATGTTCCAGGAGTGGTGGATTCTTTACCTGCACCCATTCCCTCCCTCCCTCCCTCCTCTGCCTTCCCTCCTCCCTCATGGCTGATTCACTGGGCCTGCCTGACAGACAGTCCTGACATGTCCCAACCACAACCCTTACCGTCAGCCACCCAGCCCTGTGACACTCCCCTCCACCTCTGACCTCTCCACCTTCTCCCCCTGACCTCCCTCTGTCCCCTCAGTGTCCCTGCCTTTCACCTACCTCATTACTCTCCTCACTCCTCCACTCCCAATCACACTGCTGGCCCTGTATAGCCTGCTTTGTCCCCCGCCCTCCACCCCCCCCTACCCCGCCCCCTTCGCACTCTTCCATTGTTTAGGTCTCCACTCTGTGTGTGCATGTGTGTACTTGTGCGAGTGTCTGTGCTTGTGTGACGGAATAGTTTCCCACTAAAACCGATGAGACACGCAGTCTCCCCACCCCTACCTTCATACCCACTACCTCTCTCCCTGCATGGTTGAGCCTCCCCTCCCCCCCCTCACCTGTGCAGCGGGTGTGTCCGTCGGCAGGCTCGTAACCAGGCAGGCAGGCACAGGAGGTGGTGGGTTGGCCCACCCACTGGCCGTCCTCGCCACAGAAGAGTTTCGGCCGGGGACTCTGCTGGGCTGCGTTTTCCACACACACGCCCTCTGCCTCTTGAACCAGGGTGCGGGGCACAGTCTCAGGGAAGGAGGACAGGGCGTTGGCCAGAGCCGGGCACTTCTTAAAGAAGACCCTGACAGACAGCAAGGCCATGCAGGCTCCCTGAGCCTGGAAGGCCAGGTAGAAGCCCCTCTTAGATAGAGGCCCCAGGCGCAGGGTCTTCACATTAAACTTCCGTTCCCCACCCTTCCTCAGCAGGAAGTCTGCAGCCACTGTGTCCACCTATGGGAGGGTGATAGGCATAGGGGAACGGGCTCATGGTCAATACAAAACACAGGAAATATAACCCCTCATGTAGGGATCTAGCGAACGGCAACCCTAAACAGCCACTATAAAGAGCATTCATATCATTAGTACAGAATGTCTGAAATAATAGTTGCTAGTCCAGGTGTTCTGCCATACTATCTTTTGGATGTTGCACACAACAGAACTATGTTTTCCTCAACAGGTGTGAGTGTGGTAGTGTGTAGCCTAAAGTATGTTTACCTTGGTGTAGGGGTTCTCCATCCAGGGTGGGTGTGTTGGAGTGGCCTCGTCTGAGTCAGCCTGGTAGTAATAGAGGTTGAAGGTCTCCTTGCAGCTGCGGTGGTGTGTGGTCCTGGAGGAGCACTCGATCATGGTGAAGCGCAGCTCCACGTACACCTGAGACGCTTCCCGCCGCTGGATCAGCCCGCTGCGAAGCCAATGGCTGGACGAGCCGTCGGTCTGGCATATCTGATAGGTCCGCACACTGTTGTTCTCCTCGTCCAGACCGCTCACCTCCTCCCACTGAAACAGAGCAGGGAGAACAGGAGGGTTTCACAGCATTCCCACTAATGCAACACCATAATGGACAGTGGCAGTGGAGGCTAGTGGAGGTAGAAATCGGAGGACGAGCTCATTGTAACTCATGCGTCACAATGAGCCTGTCCTCTGATTTCTATCTCCACCAGCCTCCCCTGAACGGTGGGAATGCACAGGAAGGGTATGAATCACGATGAACAAAGTGAGGGCAAAGATATTCGCGAGGGGTGGACCCTTAAACTATAGCGAGAAAGAGAAATCAAAAATAATGAGAAGGTAGAGGCAGAGAGTGATATTAACCTTGGGGTGTGTGCATGGAATGTGGATCAAGGTAAACATCCACTGCTAGGGTAATGGTTAGATGACATACCTCAGGCTTGGTGCGGGAGTAGATGGTCCATTTGAGATCTGAGGTCTCTGCTTTAGTGTTCATTAGTACCTCTGTAACGAGGCACAAACACAAGCATACATTATAATACACACTGCAGGAGCGGACACACATTACAACAGCATGCACACTTCAACAGTGCACACAGGGACACGTCAGAGTACAAGATATACATACTATTCCAATGCTCACACAGTTTATTAGGTTGAAGCAC
>NC_139656.1:7839609-7844609 GCF_951799395.1 Argentina silus | reverse complement strand
GAGTTACTGCTGCTGGTGGGTTACTGTGTACTGCCATGTTAATGTGTTATTGTGTTACGACTGTATTCTGTATTTCGAAGAGGAGTGTTTGCGAGTAAGAATTTAAATGTACTGTCATACACTCCCCTGTACATCCCGGTACATGTGACACAGGTTTAAAACGTGAAGATATACACATCAGATACAGGTCCATGTTTGTGTGCATGTTTCTTTCTTTCTGCCCTGATTTATGACTCTCATTCCATCTTCTCTGGGCCCCACCTTCTCCCCCTTCTCTAGCAGGCAAGTCACATCCTTATAATTAACTCTGGGAAGAAAATGTGTTTGCCTGTGTCTCCATGTCAGTTACGCCGTGAGATATTTCTGCCCACAAAAGACTGGGACAGATACCAAACAAAAGGTCAGCACACACACTTCTACAGACTAAAATCGTTTCTCTGACACAAAGGTAAACGCATCTAGTGCAGGAAATGTTAATGTCAGTGGGAACACCTAACGTCGAATGTGCTTTACCATAATGGAACTTTTAGTTTCCATACTGGTGTTATAGAATCATATAGACATAAATACCTTAATGTAACACACGCACACACATGCACACACACACACACACACACACAAACACACACACACACACACACACACACACACAGGCTCTCAGTGACTAATCCGCAGTGGGAGGTGGACAGCTTGAAGCTGAGGGACAGTCTGAAAAGGAGCGCAAGCTCCAGCTAAATAAACCATCCAAAGATCGGCACATCCAAGCGGAGATACAAGAGAATACTCTCCCTGCATGGGTCTCCTCTTTCATTCTGACACATCTCTCTCTTTCTCTTTATCTCTTACTCTCTCTTTATCTCTTTCACCAGCCAAGTTAAACTAGACATATTGAGGGGTACAACTGAAGCTCTTCCCAACACTGTTCTTTGCACTTAAAGGCTTAGTACAGTGGGGTTGGTTAGAAATAAAGCATTTGGAAGTTGGATCTGTTTCTGATTCCAAAATCTAAAACAGAGAGCTTGTAGAGTGAACATACCTGTTCTGTGTATACTCTGGGATTGTGGTTATTTAACACACAGAGATGTCTCTGAGGGGCAGGGTATCAGGTGGCTGTGCTGCGCCCAGTGCTGTATATAGGACAGGTACTCTGGGGCTCAGAGGAAGGAACCTCATGGGAATCACAGCACACATGCATGGGAAGTCCCTCTCTCTCTCAGAACCAGCTGCAGGTGCTTCTCACACACACACACACCTAATTCTCTGCTTGACATCAGTTTTTCCATCATCTCTCATTCATGCTCTCTGGTAAAAAAAAACGAAAAAACTCCTCTTTAAGTGTCATTCTCTCCCTCTCGTATTTGATAGGCAATGGCCTCATTCCCTCTCCTCTGCTACTTGTCCCCTCACATCTCTATTGTGTCCCCTCTCACAGTGAGTGGTGTGTGGGTGGAGGTGAAGGAGAGACCACTGGGGCCGCCTGCCCCGCCTCTTATCTAACAGCGTGTCTCTGACGGTGATGCATGGCCTGGGGGTGGGCTTTCCCTTCATCCAAAACTCTCCTCCACCTGTCAGCCTGCATTTCCATATGCATCTTATTCGAGGACAGGGCTCTACGAGAATAGCCTTGGTCCTAATAACCATCTCTGACCCACTCAGAAGCCCATCTGCCTACGCAGAGGCCACAGTCTGCAGAGGCAACTTCATCAGGCCTGAGAGAGAGAGAGAGAGAGAGAGAGAGAGAGAGAGAGAGGGAGAGAGAGAGAGAGAGGGAGGGAGAGAGAGAGTGTTGCTGGAGAGCAGAGGCCGATTGGCCCGTAGATTACAGCTGCACCACTCGGATGCCTGTTTAACTCTTCAAGAGGCTAATCGTGGGATTAAGCCACAGAGGATGATGGGCTGGGGGGTGTCAGAGAGGGGGGAGGTTGCTTTAAATGCAAATCCCTTTCTTATAAAAATCGGTTCCGTTTAATAGGATTTCTGGGAAGAGATCCGCATTTCCGCGGCAGGGGAGACAGTCGGCAAGAGGAGACAGCACTGCTGCACTCACACAGCAAGGAGAGGGGATGGAAAGACAAACAAAATAAAAGACTATGTGCACGAGGAAGGAGGGGGAGGCCCAAACTCTTTCACCTAAGGCCTCTTGTATTCTGAATAAAAACATCCTTTCAGCTTTTGGTGGAGTTTATGGGTTGTGAAGCATAATGTCACTCATCATGGCAGTTGATCCACAGAGAAGGAATGAAGAGAAAAGAAAAGAGGAGGTGGAGGAAATGAGAAAGCAACAGAGAGAGGATGAGCCCCCTTTAGAGTATCTTTTGGGGGGTTAGTTAATCTTGGAGGCTGATTGTGATAGTTCACTGGCTCACTGGCTCACTCAGGTGGAAGTCTGTTTTCTCTTCAAACCACCCCGACAAAGACCACTAAATATCTGTTATATGATATGCAAAGGATCAGCCTTTGTTTAATCATTCTCTTTCTCCCTCACTCACACGCACGCATGTGCACACACACAAACACACACTCACACACACACCCACACACACATACATACACATACATACACAGTCTAATCTCAATGGGTTTGGCTCTTTTGAGGTTTTTTTACCCTGTGGACAGAATCCAATCTACCCCCCACGGACGCTAAGCTTAACTTGGCCAAATTAATGATTACCAGCATTGCTCTTTTAATACCTTCCTGAGAGTGAGTGTAGAGGAAACACTTCTTAAATTAAAGTGCTATGTAAATACATTAATAAAGTAAACACAACAAAACAAAGTTTAAAGTTAAGGGAATGAGGTAATATTTGATAGACTGATTCCACGAACAAACAGTAGAATCTATGTTGTTCCTTCTGATGTGAGTAGAGCAGGGGACTGGCGAGCAGGTGGGTTTAATCAGTGCCTATTGACTGTTGACTATAATGCATAATGTTTGGTAATAGTTAGTAATAATAGGACAAGACCTCTTAAAACAAGCTTCACTTCGAATCATCAAAAAACATGGTCACAAAATGATATGGTACCTAATCACAGTGACTCTGTGGTAAGGCATACCAGACTAATCCTTTCAAGTCCCCTGTAATGCCATAGCCATGCTAGGATGTTATCGATGCCTGTCAAACACTGCCATGTTAATTGTTTGTAGATAGCAGGGACCAGGTGTCTCCATTTCAGCATGTAATGTGGAACTAATCTGAGCCATGCTGTTCAAGATTGATTGGTAGTGGAACACCACAGAAATGGTCAGGGTGGATACTAGTCTACGAGGTCACCTTTCCAAAACATCCATAACACACACACACACACACACACACACACACACACACACACACATACACACACACTTTTCTAGAATGTACAGTAAACGTTTGGTTAACCATAGGAAGATAAAGGCTAAACTTAACATGAAACATATGTGCAAAGACATACTGTAGTTACCTTAATTTAAGTGTATAAGTGTATCCATTAATTTACTTAAAGGATTGATTAACCTATCATTGATTAACCTACTAGATTACTGGTAGTTGGTAACAAGTTACATTTAATTTCAGAACTCAACCTCAATATGATGCTGTTACAATGTGACCTCCTTCTGGCACTATGGAAATGTAAATTGATAATTGATAAATAATAAAATAGACCAGTGCTTTAATGACAAATTATTTCAATTAATTAGGCCTAGAATAGATACCGAGGAGATCGAACTTACCTTCCTCCGCAGCCGACAGAAGAACACACTCCAGCAGGATAAGCCACAGTGGGGCAAAACGACTGGATATGATCTCCATAATGTCATACAGAATATCCGTAAAAGAAACGAACTCCTTTTGGTTGAGTCAGTCAAAAACTGTAACTGTGATTTAGTGGCACGGTCAGCTGGGCCGTGTACCCATTGGCCGCAACACTGCCCACATCTGAGACGGACAACAGTCAAAACACCCGTTTCACTCAGAATGAGAAAAATTGCACTTTGAATGATGGTGTTAAGTAAATATCTCCTTGAAAAAGTCAATGAAAAGAACAACTATTTATAAAAATATATATATCTATGAATTACCAATACGTGTGAAGTTTGATAACATAGGCTACAAAAACGTCCTTGATATGTTACCAGGCTATATCTTAGATGTCAAATTATAATAAAGTCGTCTTTGATTTAGGTTACTCGTCTTGTCCTGTGTCCGTATCGCCTGTCACTTCCAAGAGAAAGGATGCGTGCATCTGAAACTTCTCGTATCCTTGGGCTGTATTCAGTATACTCTTTGTCCGCGAGCCTCCTCCGACTTCTCCCAAATGTTCTTTCAGTTCGATAATCAGACTCCGCAAATAAGACTATTCCAATACACCATATTGTCAATATGAAAACAAACACGTTTGATTTGTTAGTGTTGAGCTGTGTTTGTAGAAGTATTTTCCCCGTACGACCAGAAGTTTTTTCTTAATATATATAGCCTCTATTTTCGGGAAAAAAAATTCTCACGATAGGTGGTAGGGAGCAATTTTACTCTCTCGTTGCCCCCGTCTTTAGGCTCTTTCCGACGATGTAGACCGATTCTTAAAAATCACAGACATTATAGAATGTATCGTCAAATCGCTTTTAAAAAAATAGCCTTTAGTACAAGAAATTAAAAGTTACGCACATCCATTCGTACTCACTGGAGATCCCGATCGACGCACACTCTATGAGAGTCGAATGGCACTGGACTCCAGTGACTGCTAGGCCCCGCCTCTACTCACACAGTTTCTGTCCACCATAGGTCATTTAGAGCCGTCAGTCAAAAGACGAATATCAAAATATATAGGCTACATTATCCCGGCACCATTTTTGTGATGTTTTCGAGATTTTGTAGGCCTATTTCAGAGGCGACACCCAAACAACACCTGTGTGAATGTTTCTAGCAAAAAAACATCTAAGACATAATTCATGTTTAATTTATGATAGGCCTACATAAATAAAAAACACAGGTTATTAAAAGTCACAATGTTGCAATATTCACACT
>NC_139656.1:7832109-7834609 GCF_951799395.1 Argentina silus | reverse complement strand
TATCTCAACCCTCCACAAGCCCTATCAAATAACCTGTCCAGAGTGAGACCAGAAACAAGAGAGAATGATTGAATTACTTAAGTTATTTTGAGCGTGTGTAAGGGCTATGTGTGTGTAAGGGCTATGTGTGTGTAAGGGCTATGTTTTAGTGAAAGGAAAATCAAGCAAATTCAATGACCAAAACAAATCCCCAAACACAAGAATACCCAAAGGAATTAATGGTATATTGTTTACAGTAAGAGATGTTACATTTTACAGGCTCTAATTCCTGTTAGAAATTGTCATTAAAAATATATATTCATATAGGCCATTTGTTTGTTAAACATGTTATATATATGTAGCCTTAATTTGTGAGGAAATAAAGAGAGAGAGAGAAAGAAAGAAGCAGAGAAAGAGTGGAAGGGAGAGAGGAAGAAAGACTTGTTCCTCAGACAGTCCACACACACACACACACACACACGCACACGCACACGCACACGCACACGCACACGCACACGCACACACACTCACACGCACACACACACTCAAACACACACACACACACACACACACACACACACACACACACACACACACACACACACACACACACACACACACACACACACACACACACACACGCCACGGCTGTCACAGTGGCCATTGAGAACATTGTGTGTGGGTTGCTGAGGGGTCTTTTTTGGAAGAGTGATCAGAGAATTGGCTGTGGTGCTCTTACACTAAAGCGCTGAAGCTAAGGGCTCTGCTGTTGTGCCTTAAGAGAACATTCAGCCTGGGATCTGCCAGTTACTAACAGGTCAGAACAACCAGTGCTGCTGGAAAGGAGCCACGTGGGTGACTACTGTGTGTGCATTACGGAAGAGGCCCAAAGGTTGGTTATATGTAAGGCCTGGTCTTCCATTGTCTATACACACCAGCGTGCACACAAGACTGACACCCCCCTCTTTCTCTGTCTGTATCTCTCTTCTCCCTTTTGAGACATGCTAAAAAATTCCCCACCATCAAAACGGGAGGTGAAAAACAGAACAATAGGAGCACACCTCCCAGTAGTCCTCCATTCCTCTTCTCCCTATTCTCCTTCCAGTTTCCATCGTTTGCATTTGGCTCCCGTCTCCGTTGTCTTTGAGGACGCATGCACAAATTCAGCATTTGAGTTTTTATTTGAGCTGCTTTTTAAAAAATTCCTTGCAATGCTTTTTCATGGGTGATTGAGCGAATGCCAGTCTTGGTCATTGGGATGTTGTTCATAGTTAAGACACAGAGCAAAGCCTTTCCTCTAGAAAATAACCTTCTCTGGTTTGATGGGACGATGGCATGATCTGTGTGTCCCTCCACAGTCACTCTCCTTCTCTCTCTCTCTCCCTCCTGTTCATGTCCTGAATGGAGGGAGAGCTGACGGGAGGAGGAGAGAAGGCTAGGGTATATAAAAAGGAGAGATCAGAGCAGAGGGCTGTTGACTGACTCTTTTTGCCGCCTCCTTGTTGGGGTGGTTTCAAAGGCAGCCAGTGAGACTGAGAGAGAGGGAGAGGGTGAGATGGAGGATGTGTTACCCTGTGCTTATCCCTGGGACTCACCCCGCCCCACTGGGTCACCCCTCTCCAGTCTCTCTCACTACTCAGCACAGCCTGATAATACACCGTAGGAATACTGATCTAAAACTCTCCATGCCTGTCTCACTCTACTCCCCCTGTCTCCCTACCTGTCTCTCTGTGTTTCTATATCAGTATTATTCTCTATATCTGTCAGTGTCATTCTGTATTCATATGTGTCTCTCTATCTGTGTGTGTGTGTGTGTGTGTGTGTGTGTGTGTGTGTGTGTGTGTGAGTGTTTTTGTTTTTGTTTTTGTGTATGTCTGTGTTTCTGTCTGTCTCTCGGTGTCGTTCATGGTGTGTGTTTCTCTCTCTGAGCGCTGGCTCTGCTGGAGGGCAGACAGGCACACTGGCTGAAGGGTGGTGGGGTGGTGGTGGTGGGTGGGGGGTGGGGGGACAACCTCACAGCCTCTCCCGGGTGGGGATCCAGATATAAGGCCCCGATTGCTCCTCAATCACTGTCTTCACTTTATGGTAAACCTCTTCAAAGCTGTCTCCTTCCACAACAGCTAGAGAGAGAGAGAGAGAAAGGGAGAGTGAGTGAGAGATGTGTTTGTTTGTGGTATATAAGATCTTTCTTAAAGATCAACAAACTAAAAGTCACACCCAATCATCTACAGGCAGACTTAGAGGATAATTAGGAGAAACATGTTTTCTTGTGAATACAATACATGCATAAGTGTGTACTGTCCTCCAAAACCCCAGAGCCCTCCCAGTCCTACCTGAGAAGCATTCTAGGAAGTCCTGTTCTAGTTTGAGAGCACGGTCCATCCCCTTCCTGGCCTGCTCTTCTGTCAGACGAGTGTTGATCTCTCTGCACAACAGCAAAAACAACAACACATCATACTCAATCAACACACGTCAGAGAATGGTGCGCATGTATGTATGTGCATGTTTGTGAGAGTGTGTG
>NC_139656.1:7739609-7827109 GCF_951799395.1 Argentina silus | reverse complement strand
ACAGCCAGACTGTGTGTCACTTCCCTCACGTCAACATCATTCACAAACAGGATACTGTCATTCACACTGAGAGAGGGAGAGAGAGGGAGGGAGGGAGGGAGGGAGGGAGGGAGGGATGGAGAGAGAGAGAGATTGGAAAAGAGATTGAGAGGGTTTGTTATAGGTGTTGGCATCTGGAATAATACTGCAAAACAGGTATTATAACGGCCATCTTCCCTTTTAGCTTTTGTCCTTTTCCTATCCTCATTCATTTGAGACCCCCCTGTACTCCATCATCTCTCCTACACCAGTGAGAGTCCATTCTCCTGTCCTGTACCATGTGACACACCAGGCTCTATCTGGGCAGGACGTTTACTCCATCACCCCACCCAGAGAGGAGCGGTAGAGAGCCAGCCCTGTGGCTCAGTGTCTGCTCTATTTACAGTTCACAGAGGAGGCATATATAGCAGACAAGGCTTTTTAAGCACCATAATGTGAGTCACACTTTTGAAAGCCCTGGCGTTCATAATTATTCAGACCCTGACATTTTTATGACCTTGTCCACTACTTCATATGCTCTTAAGGTTTCATTATGACACCCTTTTTTGCATAATTACCCCCATAAAAGCACTACTTTTCAAATTGCCATTTCGCTTGATTCGTGGATCACAATTAACATATCTACCGTGAATTTATAAATATCACTCACATTTTAGCAGCTGTAAAATCTGTCTTTGACTCAATCAAAACTGTGGAGAGAGTGAGGTGGTAGCACCAAGAAAAATAATGAAAAGTGTGATTTTGCCTAAGGCAGCTCCGACTTTAGTGAAAGGTAGACCTGAAATATTCATCTCCTTTGATAACTTATAGAATCCCAAACGTGCCCTTTAAATGTCATGCGAAAGTCCTCCAGTAATTGACAGGGCTGAGAGGGAGAGAGTGTGAGTGCTGGCCGGCCCCCAGGCCAGGGACTCCAGTGCCTGTGTTAACCCTAACCCTGTACTGGGTGGGCTCAGTGCCTGTGTTAACCCTAACCCTGTACTGGGTGGGCTCAGTGCCTGTGTTAACCCTAACCCTGTACTGGGTGGGCTCAGTGCCTGTGTTAACCCTAACCCTGTACTGGGTGGGCTCAGTGGTGAAAAACATCTGTGTGACTGACGGAGCGGGTGAATGCAGGCAGGGTGAGAGGAGGGGAGTTGGGGACAAGTCCTCAGAGTGACACTACTCTGCCGGAGCCCCAGCTGGCCAAGACAAGAGTATGTCGCTAGTGTAGCCCTGGGTCATTGATGTGTGCGTGTGTGCATGAATGAGTCTGCGCTTGGGTGTGATAGAATGTGTTGGTGTGTATACAACTTGTACTCAACTGTATGTGAGCATTGGGGGGTGGATGGGGGATGGTGAGCAGTGGGGGATTGACAATTTGATGGGTATTTGTTTCTATTAGAGAAATCTGGATAGGGATGAGTGTGCAGGATGAGTGTGAAGGATGATTGTGAGGGACGAGTGTGAAGGATGAATATTAAGGATAGGTGTGAAGGATGAGTGTGAAGGATGAGTGTGAAGAATGGGTGTGAAGGATGAATGTGAAGGATGAGTGTGAATGATAGGTGTGAAGGATGGTGTGAAGGATGAGTGTGATGGATGAATGTGGAGGATACGTGTGAAGGATGAGTGTGAAGGATGAATGTGAAGGTTCTTTACCTCAGCCGTCCGTCCTGGGCTGCGGCTCCTCCTGGGATGATCTTAGTGATGAAGATACTGGGGTCATCACCCACATGGGGGTTATCTGTCCCCCCTGCTATACTGAAGCCCAGGCCTGAGTTCCCCTAAACACACACATGACATAACATAGAGACTGTCAATCATAGTACCTCTTATTTACACAATATCAGTCATACAGCTGACAGGATCTACCCATACTGATCTACCCATACTGATCTACCCATACTGATCTACCCATACTGATCTACTCATACTGATCTACCCATACTGATCTACCCATACTGATCTACCCATACTGATCTACTCATACTGATCTACCCATACTGCAATGTCTGGTGTCACAATGATTAGGTTCAACTTAATGGTGTAATTCAAACCTGATTCAAAGTGGCCTCCCCACCACTTCTTTGATAGACAGCTGAGGGACGGGACTGGATAAATGTAACCACTCTCAATTGTATAGACAGAGCTATGGATGCAAGGACTGACCATCCATGAGATCAACCATGTTTTGAATCTATATAGTGTTTGTTTAGAATTGCATTGTTTACAAGCTTATGTTGGGGTTCTGATGGGGTAAGACAGTTCATGAGGCATTTGTAAGTTATATTCTTCAAATATCAATGGCTATATATCATTAATTTAAAAGTAAAAAAAATGCCATATGGTCCCAAAATATAATTACTTTTTGCATGCAAACTTCATAGACATCCTAGTAGTGAGCTCAGATTTACTTCCTGGAATAGTGATTACAACAAACGCATCACCATGAGGGAATAAATCTTGCATTTTGGGACCATGTCAATGGTGGGCTGACGAGAAACATATATATATATGTTAATATATAAGATAAGAGTAAAATTCTGCTGTAATTAGATTACTATGCTTAAAGCTAAACAGCTACTCTGATTGGCATCCTCTGGTCCATATTTATAAGGTTTGGCACTGTGACACAACCATGCCAGTCGTTTGCTGCTGTAAAATGACTCACCCTTTCCAGTGTAATCTCCTCATACTCTATTTCCCCCTCTGTCCCGTTCACCTGGGAGAAGAATACACAGTGTTACTCTCACATCTGTCACAGACACTGATACAGTCGCATGGAATTAATATCCTGTACTGTTACAGAATGAACAGTACATGAAGAGCATAAACATGTAGAAGACGGGTACTGGTTTAACAACATGGTTGCGTATTGAGTTTGTGTCAGATATAATAAAACAGTGAAAGGTGAACTAATCCTTACGTAGGGGGAGCCATCGAGTGTGTCTGTGTTCACCACCACTGGAGGAGAATTTCCCTGGAGGAGGAAGAGGAGGAGGAAAGGAGAACACTTTATTAAGAAGTAGAGGAGCAGTTCAAAAGAGTCTGACCATGCATTTGTGGGCACACGCACAGGCACACACGCACGCACACACACACACACACACACACACACACACACACACACACACACACACACACACACATGCACACACACACACACAATCCTTAGGGCCAGGAGGTTATGGCAGATATAATATTTCCCGTTCCAGTCCTCTCCACTGCCGTAGAGTGAGATCATCATTGTGTGAATCCGCAGCCTCTCATTCTGCCTGCCCTGCGTCCAAGCCAGGAGCAACTGCCATTTTAGCCTCAAACTTTTTTGAGTGATTTTCTGAGCTATGTTCTTAATCAAGGCCAGGTTAAGGATTAAGATTAGGGTTCAGTGGTTAAAATCACATTTGTGGTTATAAAAAGCCATACTCCTTTGCGACATGGCAGCATTACCCTTGAACACTGACTGTGCCACACCCCAGCCAAGAGACATTGACTTTGTATCCCTTTCCTGTGAGTCAACATGATCTAACCGACCCCTCAGTTAGTGTCACAATGACAAAACTGTGTGACATTCTGATAGCATGTTTGGAGGATGAGAGGAAATGGTCATTTGATAACACGGTTGTGAGAGGCGACATAACGTACGTAGTAATGCAGATCATTTGAAACAGGGCTGTTAGTTTGCAACCTGACCGGTGTTGTTCGCACTTAGCATTCTACAAAGACTTCATATGCGTACCGAATCACAGATGACCTGTGAGCACAACCTCTGAAACCTGAGAACCAACATCTCACTGTTCCAGGGTCTCATCAATCAGGAACCTGCTAATACAACGTTTGACAAGACAACAAGTCAATGATTAACCTGCTTACACACAGGACCTGACATGTCTTGTGTTCAGTCACAGACACACTCTGTGTATGGTGAATTCACGTGGATCTTTTTCTCCTGCTTTCGCTCTCTACTCCAATCCCTGCCTCCTATACAGCTCTCCTAAGGCTGGTTCTCTCTCCAAAATATTGTCGTTACATCTCCCCATCTGTAAGAACAGGGGATGCACCATTCTGTGCTCATTGGAGGATGCTCTGAAGTCTCTCTCTCTCTCTCTCTCTCTCTCTCTCTCTCTCTCTCTCTCTCTCTCTCGCTCTGTAAACTTCTTTCCACTCATTATTTTGTCCCTCCCCTGATTAGCATGGGGAAGACACTGTGCATCCAAAGTGCTTACAGAGCAGCAAACAACAGCAGCAGCATGAAATCAGCCTGCCGACCTTCACATAGCTGACAGCTCCGAGAGACAGACACACAAACACATCCATATGCGCGCACACACACACACACACACACACACACACACACACACACACACACGCACACACACACACACACACACACACACACACACACACACACACACACACACAGCCAGATACACTATTACATCCCACTCCTTTTCATTATTTTTCCATCCATTACGTTCACCTCCTGCTCCCTTTATGAGTTTATCTTTATGAGTTTATCTTTATGAGTTTATCTTTTGCCTCCCCTCAGCTTATACATTGGCTACATACCTATCCACTGAAAAGTTACTAGTTCTTTCTATGGATGTACTGTAAGTCTATATTTATGATTCGCCAAATGTCATAAATGTCACTTTTGAGGTTTGACCACTTAGATGAATTTCCTTATAGGCCTGACTGAAATCTGTCTCTTGCATCTCCATCCCTCCCTCCCTCTCTCCCTTCTTTCCCCCATTTCTCACAGTGGCATCCCACAGCTCTGAGCCAGGGTGCCAACCATCCCTCCCACTCCATCCCTCGCTCCTGACCACCCGCTGCCATGGTTACAGTATAGCATCAGCCATTGGGGCCTCTGAGGAAAGCTTGTCTCCATGGTAACCTGGATTTCCATTCCGATGGTCTAAAGCTCCAGTGATATGCCACAGTACAGCAAACAACAGGGGAATAGAAATTATTTCCACTACTTCTATTACGTAATCTGCAATCATCACAGCATACACTCTATGTCAGATTTTGGTTTTGCGTGCAACATCATAATATTCAAGCATCATGGCCTCATGCTAGATAATAATAATAATAATAATAATAATAATAATAATAATAATAATAATAATAATAATAATAGTTTGGATTTATGTCCCACTGTTTCACCAGGATCTTAAAGGGCTTTACATAGGGGAACTCACATTATCCACTACCAATCTGTAGGAACCACTTGGGTGATGCCAAGGCAGCCATTTTGCACCAGAGCGCAGCTATCACAGTATCACACCAGCTGACTGTACCTGTTATAATACATGGAGTACTAGACTTAAATAACTGAGTCATCTCAAGTTACAGTAAGAAAACTATGGCTTATGTAATCCAAAAGAGCATGAACAGATAGAGGGAGAGGCAGAGACTTGTGAGCAGATGTTATGTCACCCATTATCTCTGGTATTCAAAGTCTGGACAGGGAGCCTTTCATCTTCCTCTTACACAATGATAATATATATCTGCACCAGGGGAGGCTGGTGGAGGTAGAAATCGGAGGACGGGCTCATTGTAATGCAATGGAATGGAATGAGTTTGCTCCCATCCCTCAGCCATTGGGGCGAGCATGGTGATGAGGCATGCAGTATAGACTTACTGACTAGGCAGAGCACAGAGGCATGATGTCATCTTCACCTGAACCACTTGGGCATTAGCCAACAGCCCCCTCTCAGCCCCAGAACATCTGTCCCAACAGAAAATGGAACTTCCCTCTGCAGTGCTCACCCCTCCCCTCCCTGAACAGACTCATTAATGCAGCTCGTTAGGCTCTTAATTCATTGCTGTCAAAAAGAGAGAGGAGGGCAGGAACAAAAATAACCAAGAACACTCATATCTCATGGCAGACGGACACTGTAGCTACACTACACTGGTGGTTCTAGTGGAGGTGTTATAAAACCCCTCTTATCTGGGCTCCAGGTTCACAACCACAGCAGCCTTCAAAATCCTCCGTTCTAAACCACTAAAAACCTTCCTCACTAGACTCCAGCGTCAGAACTCCAGTAATACATTTTATATCAAACAGACTAGAAATTCCAACCTAGACCACTCAAATATTAATCTGTAGAGTAGAAAACTAGAAAAAACTAGATAGGTCATAATGTATATAATGCAGAAAAATGCTGTACTCTCTCTCTCTCTCCTCTCTCTCTCTCTCTCTCTCCCCTCTCTCTCTCTCTCTGTCAAACAATAACTATTTCTACAACAGGACACTATGACCCGTCTCCCTCAGGCACGTGTCACCTTCTGTTTGTTTAACAGTACACAAGCCTTTAACTGTGCCTAACAAGCCGAACATGTACTGTCCTGTACATCACTCTCTATACTGGTTAAACAGCAGCCACTCTAGCGTGCACAAACCCCAGTGCACAGTCTTCTCCCTGCAGAGGCTGACAGACAACTCAGTCTGTGGCCTTTGTCAGGTTGTGGGAAGCTGGAGTTGTAAGGTTTTCGAGGGTTTAGCAGTCGCCCACCTATCTTTACGCCACCTACTTGGCTCTCCAATCCGAACCCTACCTACTAAACTAAACTAAACCTCGACTCCCCTGCCATGAACCCCTGCCATAATCCCAATACCACACCCCTAAACCCCTAACCCTATGCCTTGCCCATGGCCACAACCTTAAACCTTTGAATCAAAACCACAAGCAGAATATTAGACCTTCATTCTTATTATCAACATCTTATCGAACCAGTTATCTTAGCCCATCTTATCTTCTCACTTCCAACTTGTGACCCTGTGTATTCCCATAGGAGGGCTGTGACCCTGTGTGTTCCCATAGGAGGGCCTGCAGAGGGACAGATCTCTGTGTATTCCCATAGGAGGGCCTGCAGAGGGACAGATTTCTGTGTGTTCCCATAGGAGGGCCTGCAGAGGGACAGATCTCTGTGTATTCCCATAGGAGGGCCTGCAGAGGGACAGATTTCTGTGTGTTCCCATAGGAGGGCCTGCAGAGGGACAGATCTCTGTGTATTCCCATAGGAGGGCATGCAGAGGGACAGATCTCTGCATGATGATAATAACCAGAGGGAACAAGAGAACAAGAGAAAGAGGAGGACAAAAAGTCAGTCTCAAGACTGGGAGCAATGAGAAAGGAGGAGAGCCTAGCCATGGAGGGGAGTGTGAGGACAGATAAGGGGTTGAAGGAGCGTGATGTGATTTCTTCATTTCTAGACTCACGATACCCTGGAGCCATTACAAAGGAGAGGGTAAGGGAGAGAAAGAGAGACTGAGACATCTCTACAAGGATGCATCAAATGGGAAATATAACTGTGCCTTTCGAGGTTGTTCCTTTATGCAAGCCAACAGTATTTAGTGTGTGTGTGTGTGTGTGTGTGTGTCTATGTGTCTTTGTGTGCGTGAGAGAGATAGAGTGAGAGAGAAAGATAGAGAGAGAGAGCGATAGAGAGAGAAAGAGAGAGAGAGAGAAGAGAGAGAGAGAGAGGGAGAGAAAGAGAGTGCATCTCTCTGAGTGTATGTTGACAGGTGCATGTGTACCAAGAGAAGGCAGGAGTGTGGAGTATGCAGGTTTTGGGATGTGGAGTGACACACAGCTCTCAGTCAGTCTGCTGGAGATGCAGAGGTTAAAGATATTTCACCAGCAGACTGCTGAAAATAGCCCCACATGCTCACTACGTCCCTAGAGTTTAAACGTTTTAACATCAAATCGGAGCCAGGGCTCAGAGTGCTGAAATATGAATAAACAGCTAGCCCAAATATGCTGACCACCAGGCTTTCACCATGGTCTCAACAGGGGACCAGCGAGAGAGAGAGGGAAAGAGAGAGAGTAGGAGAGAGCAGAAGCTGTGAGGGAGGAAGGAATCAACGGAGCAGTGAAGTAGTACTTTGTTTGTGTTCATTAACAAAACGATCGATGGCTTCTACCTCTTAAACAAAGCATTGCTTTTGTTTCTGCTCCAACTGCCCTGTCTCTCCATGAATCTATCATCGTCCTCTTCGGGATTACCACGTCTCTAGAGAGAGTGTTTGTACTGGCAGAAGAGACTAGAAAGCTCCCTTTTAAAACACTATAAATATGTCAGTGCAGTAGTTTGGCACGGCTATTTTTAAGTCAACCAAAATTAGGAACAATGCTGTCAGTGGATACACCTTTTAAGACTACAGGGAACTTTTAGATGCGCATGGAAAGGTGCAATTCTAATTGAAGCATAGCACACACAAACAAATATTAGAGCACAACATATTTAGATCGCTTATCATCTTATGGGCTAACTCAAATAATAATTAATGTCTCTGTCAGAATCAATTTCATATCAAATCAATCAAATGAAAAGCCTTACACATATCTTCATTATGTCAAGTGGGGTGGCTGAGGGTAAAGCCAGGGAGTGGGCGACTAGATAGGCAAACAGGTGACATGTTGTTCAAATGTTTCCCAACATCATTAGCAAGCAAAGCAGAAAGCAGCAAATCAGTAAATGGGTACAGTCAGGACAAAATTAACCACAATTAACCTAAAAGCCCAACACAAGGACCCCCACTTTTTTCAGCATTGTGAGAGTAATTACATTGTTTACAACAGTAATCACATCCCTATCTTGGTTTTGGTGCTTCACCGTTTATGTAGCAGTGTAAAGACATAAAGGGAGGGATAATGGGATAAAAGGGGAATGTTCCAGCAATGCAAGGGATGGAATTCATGAAGGTACTGTATTGCAGAACAATAATTCGGGACACATACACTGTATGAAACAATCAGACATTTTTCATCAAACCATTTTAATCTTCCAAAACTACAAGGATTATGCAGTGAAGCAACTAGAGATTGCATTCTATTTTTGTAGTTCCTATGTCTAAACACAGTAACCAGGAGAAAGCATGACAAACAGATGTTTGATGGAGGGAGAGAGGGGGGTGAATGTGAGAACAATACTAGAAGGAAAGAGAGGAACAGAAAAGGCCAGCACACTCCAGACTGGCCCTGACCTGAGGGCTGCACAGCTCTAACCACAGACAGAGAGGAGGAGAGAAGTAGGGAGTTCAGAGAGAGAGATAGAGATGGGGGAAGGGAGGGAATGGCAGCAGATACATAGGTGTGTGTGTGTGTGTGTCTGTTCTGTGTGTGTGTGTGTGTGTGTGTGTGTGTGTGTGTGTGTCTGTTCTGTGTGTGTGTGTGTGTGTGTGTGTGTGTGTGTGTGTGTGTGTGAGTGTGTGTGTGTGTGTGTGTGTGTGTGTGTGTGTGTGTGTGTGTGTGTGTGTGTGTGTGTGTGTGCAGTGGAAATGTTCCGGGGGTTAATTTGGATGTTAATAATTTACACACCAGTGTCACCATCTCTCACAACGTTATTTATCAGAGGCCATTATGCACTCCCACTGAAGTGCAATAAAGTGTGTAGTTATGTGTAATGCTGAGTTTGTTTGTGTTGGAGAGAGAGAAAGCGATGGGCCACCTACACATCCCTACATACTGAAACTGTAAATGACAAATGTGTACCACCACATCATTACAATAAAACAGACTCAAAGGATTTGGTCAGAGTGTAATGAGCATACATTACTCCCTCCTACACGCACACACACACACACACACACACACACACACACACACACACACACACACACACACACACACACACACACACACACACACACACACACACACACACTGGAGGCCACAGGGAAGGATTTGATCAAATTCATGGGACACACTGTGATTCACACATACTGTACAGTATTTCTCAAGAGCCAAATGTGTAGCAACAGCATTATCCTCCTTCTGAAGAACTGAGCCCTGCCACCATGAGTGAAATCATCCACACTATGCACCCCATGCATCCACTCACTTGAAACGATCTAAGCTTCATGGACACAATGTCTACCTATCTTGGCATTAGCAGATAGGTATGTGATGAGGTTGCCCTACCTGTGACTTGAGAAGGCCCAAATGTCGCTTTCTGACTGAGGGGATAAACTCTTTGGTCTGACGGTAAAATGTTATGGTTCCCACAGGGGAGAGCGAACTGTGACAATGGCGCCACACGTGGGGCCTGTCTTTCTGCTGGGAGGGGGTTCAAAGGGGGGTGAATGGAGAATAGAAAATGTGATTGGGAATCTTGATCTGTGAAGAGGTATACTGTGACTGTGAAGGTGACAGAGAGTGGATGATAAGAGACGACAGTGCCTAAAGAAACTGTTTCTAAATGATTTAATTGTGACCAAGGTATCAAGATTATATTCAAATGAAGTTTGTTGATTCTATAATACAGAGTATATAGCTTTAATCTGAAGAAGTCTCACTCCAGGTGCCATGGCGATGCAATGGGCTGTTTAATCTAACACCTTGTCATGGGTCTATAGAACATTAAATCCCTCTATGTATCGCGTCATTTTCCATAGAAAATATCACAAATCTCTCCATCAACTATAGTCTATTTTAAATTGGATAATTTCAGGCAAATTCCTATTTTCACAAGTCATAGGACCATAGGAAAAAAAGGTAGCCCAACACAAAGTTTAGCCTACGTGCAGGCTATCACATAAATATGTCATTAGAGCAGTCAGTCAGCAGTCAGTCAGCAGTCAGTCACCCTGCACACACCACTTCTACTTGGTGCCTACCATCATGTGATGCCGATGCTTCTTGGCTTTCCGTACGTTGTTGATGAACCGCCGGCCCATCTTTTTGGCATACCACACGGACACGAACATCCTGTCCGAGCGCTGAACACTGAACCGCGGTGGGGAACCTAACAAACACCGCTCACCTCCCAAAATGATGGACGAGTGGGTGGAAGACAGAGAGAGGAGGTGCGCTCAAGGGGCGTTTCCTCTACAAAATATGACAAATGCATAAACGCATATGATTTTAAATCTGCCGATCTAAGGTCTGTCTATCACATGCCGACATCGGTAGGATATTAGTCGCAGAATGTAAAATCGTCTTTTAAAACAGCCTAATATAACATGCACTTTCAACTCATGCAAAAGTACGTCAACAATCGAAAGCAAATATTCCAATACCACTTATACCAAGCATTGGGCAGGTCGCAGTCAACTTTACATTCAAAGTCAAGCTACTACTTTTATATCCAGGGTAGCCACAGTCCGGTTTGAGTACCAAAATAACGCGGGGGTGGAGGAGTTTAGTCTAGTCCGGCGTCAGCATTCCTTCTGCTGTGTCCCAAATCTGTAGTCGGTCGTTTGAGGAATCCCCAAAACGTCGGCTTGTTGTGTAGGAAAAGTTGTCTATTCAAACGTGGTTATTCTAGATCGATATTGACCTAAGGATGTAATGATCTCAGTCCTGGTCTTTAAAATAACTTATGAGATAAAACATAGAATTTGGAAAAAGCTGTCAGTTGAAGTAGCCCACACATAGCACACCCCTAAATAAAACAAATACATGCGCTACCCATATTACATTTGGGAAGCATCTAAACTGGGTTTGAAAAATATTCTCCATTCTCTTCTTAGGAACAGACCCGTTGTCGTTGAGCGAATTGCCTGTGTCTCTCCCTCTATGCTGCGCTCAGTGAGATGTAGTTTATGTTGCTGCGGTTGCTGCGCCCCCTCCCATCCCCGTGGCTTAGGGGGGAGGGGGTGGGGGGGAGGTAAAGTGGGAAAGTTTGAATGCAATTACTGTATGATAGCAGAGGGAGGCTGTGGTCGTATGAGGAGTGGTTGAATGGGATAGAAGTGTACATTTCTAGGGCACAAGAGGTGATAAACCGTGACGACCGTGAAAGTGACATTCACATTTGAAGTTATAAAGAATGAAATGTGGAATTGGTCATACATGTCTGGTCACATGTGCCTGTAGTCAGGTGAAAACATTGTCTCTGCACCACTTATCTAAATTTAGATGCAGCAAATTCTAACAGCCTTGCAGTTTCTACAGTGTGCTCTGCTCCCAATGCAGTGCAGTATGTTGCACTTCCAGCACCAATCAGCTGCGCAGGGCAGGCATCATACTGTAGACATGCAGAATTCCAATGAGCTAGCCTTCTCTGGCAGTGCACTCTGACACTAGCCCCAGTCTGTCTGGGCTGAGACCGCTACGCTCCAGGGTCAGGCTCACCCAATCACACCCAGCAGAGCTGTCACTCCACCACAGCCACATTAGGAACAGTGGGGAGATATGACTTCTGAATTCATATTCTGTGTCTTTATCACTCCCTCTGTTTGGCGCTTGTTTCTGCCCTGTTCTCTGTCTGTGTCCCCTCCTCCTCCCCACCCCCTCCATTAGCTCTCCTGCCCCACTCTGCTGCAGCCTATAAAGTCAGTACCATGGACAGCGACTGAAACAGAGTGAAGGGGTGGGGTGGGGGGGGACCAAGAGACTATGCCACTGTCTACTGCACATGTTTTGCTCTTTATCTCTCTCTCTTTCCCTCCATTCGTTTAACAATAAAACACCTACTCATGGACAGACACAGACTCACCTACACACTCACGCACACACACTCTCTCTGTCTCTCTCTCTCACACACACACACACACACTCTCTTTCTCTCTCTCTCTCTCTCTCTCTCACACACACACACACACACACACACACACACACACACACACACACACACACACAAACACACACACGTAATTTTCTCTCTTTTACTCTTCCTCCCAATGCAATCCTCCCTCTGTTCTCTTCCAGCCATGTATCTTTTTCCCTCTTCCTCTCCTCTCTACATCCTTCCCAGTAGACCTGAGCAGCTACTGCACAGTAATTACACTGGAGCTGCAGGGACGTCTTTAAACATTTATTAAAGAAAAGTAAGGAAGACGCAGAAAATGAAGACACGAGTCAGATACCGAGATGAACGCCGAGAGAAAGGGGAAGGGAGGGGAGGAGACACCGAGGGAGACGGGGGAATGGCAGGCCCTCGGGAATACACTTGAGAAAATGGTAATTGAATGACTGCGTAAAGAAAACACGTGGTTACTTTGCTGGAACCCGTACATTTACCAGACAGTTACCATGGGGGAGGTCAACAGACTGGGAGCTGTACTGCCACACAGTGAAGAGATGAAGAGGAGTATTGAGGAGTGAGAGGAGAGGAAATGATGTACCAGTAGGAATGGAGGACGACTGATGTGGGATGCAGTGAATAGAAGAGGGAGAGAATGTAGTGCAGAGGGTGAGACCAGGGGGATTGATGTTCAGAGTGTTCAGTGAGTACTGTATAGTATAATGGGTAGGACAGAGGATAGTACAACGGTTAGAAAAGGGGGGGAGGGGGGGTGAAGTGCATTGAGTGGAGCAATGTGAGTGCAGTTCAATTAGAATGGGAGGAGTGGTTCATCAATAGGGATCACTATATTACTGTGAAGGCATGAGAGGATGAGATTCGGTTTAGAATGCTGATAAAACGAAGACACTGCATTGGATTTTCTCAAAGGGCTAATCAGGAACTCACAGACCTATCCCTATCATACACAGCTCTTTAAAGACTAGCCTCACTTCAAATTGCTCATTTGGGACTTGGGAAAAGAGACGATACACCTCCATGCCAAAACACCGATGCTGTCATCTACATAACTATGGACGAGGTTAAGCTAGGGCCACCTCCTGTCGTCATGCCAACCCACTGCAGTGGTTCCTGAGGCAATCCTACCAATAAAGCATCGGACAGGACAAGGGCTCTCGGCGCTGGCTCAGCCAGCACACTGGAGCACTTAGCAGCCTCAGAGATGCAGAACTGTCAGACACCACAACACCTGTCACATACCCATAAAACCACATCAGTACCATCAGTGTTGTTCTATCACAGTCCATCACTTTAGCTGCAAAAGCAAGTGTGTGTGTGTGTGTGTGTGTGTGTGTGTGTGTGTGTGTGTGTGTGTGTGTGTGTGTGTGTGTGTGTGTGTGTGTGTGTGTGTGTGTGTTTGTGAGTGTGTGTGGTGTTTGTATGAAAGGAAAATTTGTGTTGGCGGTGATTTGTTGGATCACAGACGACAGGCTGGGGAGCTGAATCCCCAAGGAGTTTTCTGCACAATGCAGCATCACACCTCACAACTCAGCCAGTACACACACACACACACACACACACACACACACACACACACACACACACACACACACACATACACACTCTCTTTTCTTTTTTCCTATTCCTTCTTTCATCACCTGTGCATAAACATTCTCAACCGCACTTGAAAAAGTAATATCAAATACTGTAAGATCATGACACATCTACCCTTATCATCAGAAACATGCATTATTGTTTATGCAGCATGTCAACCTTTTCAAGGTGATGAAAGAGCCATTCTCCACAGTTAAACACTGACCTCTACTGGTCTAAATCTGTCCCTACAGTAGTGGCTTCATGGCTAGTCTTGATATTTCCCCTAAAAACACATTTTACATAAAGATGACCCATCTCCTTAACATCATTTACACAGTCACCACTGGCCTTGGCACTTTCATGGTCAAACAGCTCTAGAAAATGTTCCCTTTATCAATGCATACAAGCCCTTGCATCATCCAACATTGCTTCACCTGGCCCCAAAGATTGTTACTGTCAAACTTCACACACAAACATACACATACACACACACAATCCAAAACAAGTGGATGTTGTTGATGACGATTCATCACACTGTGGCAACATACATATTCATAATGGACAAGAGCACAAGAGCAGTAGGGTGAGTCTGAGTCCTGCCAGTTCATAAGCTGGCAGCTAATGACACTGAGGATGAGCACGACCATGTTATGACCACAGTACAGATGACCTCATAATCCCTCAGAGGCACAATACAACTGGTATCATAGTGCACAGTACAATGGATGACAACAAATAATGATGCAACAGAGAGTTATCTGCTGGTGATGATACAACCAAGCTTTATCTTATTGTGACATCACTAAGCCAGTCACAATGCAGGACTGGTAATGATATAAGCCACAGTGATGATGATGATGACAACAGCGAAACTCAGTCCATGTGGCAGCGCTGAGCAGCATGGGGCTCTGTGCTCTTACCAGTGTGGAAACAGCAGAGGTGTACATAGGAGTGTGGCCGGCCGACATCAACACTGGCTGCAAAACAACAGAGAGGGGGGGTAACTGCACAGGGAGAGGGGTAAAGAGGAGGGGGTAACTGCACAGGGAGAGGGGTAAAGAGGAGGGGGTAACTGCACAGGGAGAGGGGTAAAGAGGAGGGGGTAACTGCACAGGGAGAGGGGTAAAGAGGAGGGGGTAACTGCACAGGGAGAGGGGTAAAGAGGAGGGGGTAACTGCACAGGGAGAGGGGTAAAGAGAAGGGGCAAACTGCACAGGGAGAGGGGTAAAGAGGAGGGGGTAACTGCACAGGGAGAGGGGTAAAGAGAAGGGGCAAACTGCACAGGGAGAGGGGTAAAGAGGAGGGGGTAACTGCACAGGGAGAGGGGTAAAGAGGAGGGGGTAACTGCACAGGGAGAGGACTAAGGGGCTATTTCACAGTGGGAGTTGGTCCTTAGAGTAGTACTCTAGTATGGTAATAGAGAGTTGGGTTAAAGTAGGAGTAAAGTAATAAAGAGAGAGCTGGGTTCAACGAGCAGAATAGGGTATTATATAGGGAGGTAATATTACAGACTGGTTAGGGTAATCATACAGAATAGGGTATTATATAGGGAGGTAATATTACAGATTGGTTAGGGTAATCATACAGAATAGGGTATTATATAGGGAGGTAATATTACAGATTGGTCAGGGTAATCATACAGAATAGGGTATTATATAGGGAGGTAATATTACAGACTGGTTAGGGTAATCATACAGAATAGGGTATTATATAGGGAGGTAATATTACAGATTGGTTAGGGTAATCATACAGAATAGGGTATTATATAGGGAGGTAATATTACAGATTGGTTAGGGTAATCATACAGAATAGGGTATTATATAGGGAGGTAATATTACAGATTGGTTAGGGTAATCATACAGAATAGGGTATTATATAGGGAGGTAATATTACAGATTGGTTAGGGTAATCATACAGAATAGGGTATTATATAGGGAGGTAATATTACAGATTGGTTAGGGTAATCATACAGAATAGGGTATTATATAGGGAGGTAATATTACAGACTGGTTAGGGTAATCATACAGAATAGGGTATTATATAGGGAGGTAATATTACAGATTGGTTAGGGTAATCATACAGAATAGGGTATTATATAGGGAGGTAATATTACAGATTGGTTAGGGTAATCATACAGAATAGGGTATTATATAGGGAGGTAATATTACAGATTGGTTAGGGTAATCATACAGAATAGGGTATTATATAGGGAGGTAATATTACAGATTGGTTAGGGTAATCATACAGAATAGGGTATTATATAGGGAGGTAATATTACAGATTGGTCAGGGTAATCATACAGAATAGGGTATTATATAGGGAGGTAATATTACAGACTGGTTAGGGTAATCATACAGAATAGGGTATTATATAGGGAGGTAATATTACAGATTGGTTAGGGTAATCATACAGAATAGGGTATTATATAGGGAGGTAATATTACAGATTGGTTAGGGTAATCATACAGAATAGGGTATTATATAGGGAGGTAATATTACAGATTGGTTAGGGTAATCATACAGAATAGGGTATTATATAGGGAGGTAATATTACAGATTGGTTAGGGTAATCATACAGAATAGGGTATTATATAGGGAGGTAATATTACAGATTGGTTAGGGTAATCATACAGAATAGGGTATTATATAGGGAGGTAATATTACAGACTGGTTAGGGTAATCATACAGAATAGGGTATTATATAGGGAGGTAATATTACAGATTGGTTAGGGTAATCATACAGAATAGGGTATTATATAGGGAGGTAATATTACAGATTGGTTAGGGTAATCATACAGAATAGGGTATTATATAGGGAGGTAATATTACAGATTGGTTAGGGTAATCATACAGAATAGGGTATTATATAGGGAGGTAATATTACAGATTGGTTAGGGTAATCATACAGAATAGGGTATTATATAGGGAGGTCATATTACAGATTGGTTAGGGTAATCATACAGAATAGGGTATTATATAGGGAGGTCATATTACAGATTGGTTAGGGTAATCATACAGAATAGGGTATTATATAGGGAGGTAATATTACAGATTGGTTAGGGTAATCATACAGAATAGGGTATTATATAGGGAGGTAATATTACAGATTGGTTAGGGTAATCATACAGAATAGGGTATTATATAGGGAGGTAATATTACAGATTGGTTAGGGTAATCATACAGAAGGAGAAGGGCCCAACACAGAGAAGTAAAGTAAAGTACATGAATAAAGAAAGACACTTAAGAAGACACTTCAGCAGGAATAGAAGGTTAAGATTGTATATTTACCAACAGGGCAGAGGGTTATGGGGAGGATGAAACAGGTAACACAAAATGCCAAAACAGTGAGCATGGAATTAAGTTTCCTGACGAAAAAATACTTGTAGTTACCATCATCATCATCATTATGATCATCATCATTAATAACATTTCTGTCTTCCCATAAAAAAACATTCCACTGTACACAAACACCCCTTAATCACTCAGCAATCAGGATTATCCATTTGATAATCAACAATGAAAATTACTTTGTTGAAGATTGCCATTGTGTTAGTTTGAATGCAATATCAAAGTCATACTCCTAGACCATCACCACACAGTTGAGCTGCAGTTGAGCTGCAGTTCCTGTTTCTCAACACATGAGGGGGCAAACAAAAACCTTGAAACTGAGTGACCAAAGACACAGAAGACCTTTATCGAAGACCTTTATACTGCATTCAACTCTCCCTGCAAGTGGAGCCAACAGGGTAGGGCAGTATTCCAGACATTGGGACAGATCATCCTTAAAACCTACAAAACAACCCGCTCAATGCATTTTTGCATTACAGATAGATCAAATATCTTTGTTTCAATATCTTTATTCCTTTAAACAGATATAATTTCAAGTTGATGATTTTTTTTAAAACATAGACCAATGGTAATTTACACTAACTAGCCTACCCTGGTCCTTGACTCAGTTCAGAGTTCAGAAGTTACTGTATCTCTCAGATGACCCTAGATATCAGACCAGACACTCTCAATGAAGAACCACTGACAGGACACTGACTGCACTGTAGTGAGACTGAACATAGAGGCATCACAGAGCCTCAGGCATTGTTAACAGTGAGAATGGGACAGACAGGACAACAGACACAGTCCACCTCACCCACTGTCCTGGACAGATATATTGGTGTTGTCATGATACAAAGACCAAATGTGACATCATAGATATAATGTCCTCAGTGAGGTCATAATGCTCTTACCTGGGAAACCTGAAACCTGAGAACCACCGGTAAATTCAGACATCATTTAAAGTAAACAACTGGATGATATTGTGAATGCAAATGCGGAATTTGACAGATTAACAAAGACAGACTGACAGACAGATTGACAAAGACAGACTGACAAAGACAGACTGACAAAGACAGACTGATTGACTCTCAGAATATTGATTAGAGAGAGATACATTTCAAATTATGTTTTTGGAAAAAGGCACTGCACCAGAAAGAGGGAAAAGACAGATAAAGAGTGATACAAAGAGAGAGTCCTTTATATGAATCAGAGAGGCAGAACTTGGTTTAAAAGATTGCGTCTGTGCATATGCATGCATTAATGTACTCATAGTAATGTGAGGTGACATGTTTGTACATGTGTCTGATATGTCCTTTGGCTGCCTGCCCATTGTCTGTAGAGTAGCCTCTGTGTTTGTGCCTGTTTCCTTCTCTTGGAGCTCACAGAGCAGTGGAAGTGAGCAGAGAGTCAACCTGTCTGTAAACATCTGTCCATCTGTGTTCTCACAGACAGCAGTCTGAATGCAGCCCCAGGGGCCCAGTCACACTGGCCTAACCACACAGCCCAATTCAGGGTGTAAAACACATCTCTCTCTGAGGGTTTGGGGGATGTCTCCTTTAAATATCAGAGTGTCTGCCATATACCTTCGGTACACTATGTGTGGTTACTACATTTACTTAGAGTACGTGACATGACTCTGATGTGTTGTACATGACACCAGCAGAACTCACATCAATATGAGATACAGTATGTGTAGAGACTGAGAGGATAGTTGTGTGTGAGGTGTAAAACTACAAAGCTAATTAAAGTATAACATTCAAAGGTGAGATGTGACCTTGAACAGATGGATTTGGCTGTATGCTCGCGATTGTGATTGTGTGTCTGTGTTCTCTGTTCAAAGGCTGTGTGAGGGGGTGTCTGTGTCCTACCTTTCAGGAGGAGGTATTTGTGTGCCTGTATGTCACACCTTGTCTGTCTGTTGTGTAATGATTATATGTGTGTGTGTGTGTGTGTGTGTGTGTGTGTGTGTGTGTGTGTGTGAGTGTGTGTGTCTTACCTTGATAGGCGAGATGTGTGTGTGTGGTGCGTAGCCGTGCATGGCCTCCATGGCAGCAAGGTTCTTGTCGCTCATGTGAAGCATCTCAGCGCTCTTCCCTGGACCCAGATGGGCTGGACTGTGTTCCAAGGGGGGCGTCTCCTCATCCTGGTACCTATACTTCTACAGAGAGAGAGACGGAGGGGGAGGGGGAGTTTTAATACTAACAGATATCACATACTGTATCAGGTGCAAACAAGCATACAGTAAACATGTTGTCCCCCACGAATGATGTAGCGCCCCTCCTGGTGTGAATTGGTGACAATTACTCAAACGTATGACAAAAGGTTTCCGGAACGTCTAGTGCTTATTTGATTCATTATCAGTCTTGCTTCTTACAGCTTTGCGTTTATTTGAAGGCAGTCCATAGATTGAGTTAGGCTGAAAAGTTCTGAAAAGGGTTGTGCTCTCCTCTTTGCACCTATTAGGACATTTTTAATGATAACAACCTATCACTTTAGCTACACCGTCACAAGATTCATCTGCATCGCCTTGAAACTCCTAACAACGAATCTCTACGTGTCATTCACCCATGTTTTGTAAAATTGGGCCAATTTGTGTAATTTTGTAAATGCAGCATCTGTATGGCAAGACATATCATCATGATAAAGCGTGTGACATACAAATGGACAGAGACCAATCCATAGTCCCCTCCCCAATTTCATCGTGGGGGACAAATAGGTTCATCATTATCAGTTCAATGCAAATTAAGGTGGACATTTTCCTACTCTAATTTATGCAAATTGTGTACATTTCTGCAAAAACTAGCCAACAGGCTTACATTATATGTGTGCTAAATCTTCCCTGAGCTTTTGTGGGGCACTTTTAATGGGCAAATCAGGAAAGGGTATGTAAAGCGATGAGAAATACTCCTCAAAACACTTCCCTGAATGAGGCAGTGTAGCACCTACATTTTGAGTATACACTTGGCCCATTGTGACCATAGAGTTCAATATGTGCAAAAAAATAACAAAACATTTTGTACCGCCCATGAGTGTATTCTGAGGACTGTTGTGCGGACAGAATCAGAACATTGTGCCCCAGTGTATTATGACATTCCTCCGCGACACTAAGCCTTGACCAACAGAGTCATGTTATCTGACGTGAGACAATGCATGGTGCCCTAAATGTTAGCCATTGTGTAATATGACGACCCTAGGTCTAGGTAGATTAGATTGCATTTACTAGACTACATAACTGACTCCACACACATAACCCCAGAGGGCAGTGTTGCTCATACGTCCCTTACTGTCAGATGTACTACCTGCCTGAAGGATAAAGAGAGGGGTGTGGCATGTGCTCGCTCTCTACCATTTCTCCACCAATTCTCTCTGTTGTTGTCTCTAATTTGGCCTTGAGACAAACAGACATTTATGGACTAGCAATGTGGGACCTAAGTCCCTTCAAACGTTTATATACATACAGTGCCTTCGGAAAGTATTCAGACCCCTTCACTTTTTCCACATTTTGTTGTGTTCTAGACTCAACTTAAATTGGATTAAATTAAAAGAATTTGCCATCAATCCACACACAATACCCCAGAATGACAAAGTGAAAACAGGTTTTTAGAAATTTCAGTCAATTTGTTCAAATTGAAATACAGAAATACCTCATGTACATAAGTATTCAGACCCTTTGCTATGACACCTTTGCTAGGAATCAATTACACACTGTGTAGATTAGGATGTTACTACCAACTCAGCAAATTTCATAAGTTTCTCTTGATCCTGACAAACTCCCCAGTCCCTGCCAGTGACAAACATACCCATAACTTGATGCAGCTACCACTATTCTTCACACGAGAGATGGTGTGGAAACTGCATTGCATGTGCTGGATTTGCATCAAACTTAATGCTTTGTAGTAAAACCAAATAAACATTTCCAGCCACTTTCTTTGCTGTATCACTTGAATTCATTGTTGCAAACACAATTATGTAGATTAGATATTAATTCCAAAATTACATGAATTATTATCCTTGCATTAAGATGGACTCAATTCTTACTGAGTGATTTGTTGATGACATTTTTGCATTTTAGCTCATTTTAAGAGTGTCATAGCAAAGGGTTTGAATACTTATGTACAGGAGGTATTTCTGTATTTCAATTGTAATCATTTCTGTGTATGGTATGTGTGTGGATTGATGGTAAATTATTTTAATTTAATCCATTTTAAATTGAGCCTATAACACAACAAAATGTGGAAAAAGTGAAGGGGTCTGAATCCTTTCCGATGGCACTGTAGTTTACCACTATCCATGTTAAATACAAATCTAATCGAATAACAACGCTGGAGCTGACTGACTCAGAGAGGACTAACGCTATAGGTCTGAGAACAGAGGTTGGAAGACGCAAATGAACACGTCACGCAGTTAGGTTGCAAATACTAGCCTAGTCAGCCTATCTTTTTCCCTAGACAACAAAGCTGTGGTAGTTTTAGCTGAAGGTAGGCCGGTTCATAACAGTAGTGGGCAAGACCATGATCTTCCACCACCAAATGGAGCAACAGCAGAGCGATGACTCATAGCAGCTCTTAGCTAGCTAGCACACTGTATATATCCAATAACCCCACTCCCCTACTGATACTATATCTAACACCTGGGCAACCTTCCAACCGCCCACTGTGCAAGCCACACTGTAGGTTACATTCTCAGCTAGATGACACAAAGAGCAGCAAAAGTGCATGTAGTTTCAGCACAAACACATAATAAAGTAATAGAGCATTATAGAGCAAATCTGCTCTATAGTTTGTCTGTCCTAAGGGTTATTGTTTGTTTGTTTGTGTGTGTGGTGTTTTTGTTACCAATCCATAGGCCCTGACATATCCTCTGACATAGCTCCTGACATAGCCCCTGACATAGCCCCTGACATATCCTCTGACATAGCTCCTGACATAGCCCCTGACATAGCCCCTGACATATCCTCTGACATAGCTCCTGACATAGCCTCTGACATAGCCCCTGACTAACCCCAGATCTGAGAGGTCTCTGCAATACTGCAGCTGTGGAACGACCCATTCTCAGAGCAGAGAAGATTCTAGGGGTTATCTGAGTGCTGCTTGATGGCCTGAGTGTGGCATTAGGATTGGTGTCACGGTGATACCATCCCCCCTGCTCTTTTTGGAGGCAGACGATGAGGGAGGTGCAACACTGAGGACTGGTCTCAGATCAGCTGCCTAGCAACCGAAGCAGAGCAGAGCAGAGAGTGCAGCACCAGAGCAGGGGGCAGTCAGCACTGCTGCTGGATCACATTACACTGAGACAGCAAGACAACAACAGAGAGCAAAGAGAGGGAGGGGCAGGCCGGGGGGGGGGGGGGGGGGGGGGTTAGAGATGGAGAGAAGGGAGAGAGAGGGAGAGAGAGGGTGAGGGAGGGGAAATTGATGGAAACAGAGAGAGGAGGGGAGAGTGGGGGAGGGGTGGGAGAAATGGGAGAGGGTCAACAAAGAGGAGGGAAAGGGAGAGAGGAGTTGGAGGGGTGGATGGGATGAGAATAGGGAGAGAATGATAACATCCCATCTTTTTAATCAGAGGGCAGTACACAACCAAATTGATTTGATGTTGATCATTAAGCAGGAGTCTAACTACGCTACGGTAATGTTAATGTGCAGTGCTTGTTAGACCTACTGTAATTGTACACCAATGAATGCTTACTCTTGAGATAATTCAATCAATGAACTCTCCCATGTGTGGCCTAAGGTTGCTGGGCAGAGAAACACACAGCAGCTCTCAATTCAATCTCACTGGTCAATTCAAAGAAGGGATTACAGAGACAGTAAATCAACAAACCAAACATTTAAACATTTTGAGGAAATGTGATACGAAAATAATGTGATTCAGATAGTAAATGCTTAATACTATTACTATGTAACCTTATATAAGCATAATGTAAGTCCAGGGCTTCACTCCATTTGTTCAGATGACCTTTGGACATTCCTAGTTTGAGTTGCCATTGGCTTGGATTTAACCCATAGCTCAAGCAAGTCTGCTACTGAGTAATGTAGTGGGGTTTGTCCAACAACAACGGTAAGCCAACAGGGATATTGGCTATTGGGATAAGGCAGAGAAGAGAGGAGAGGAGAGGAGATATGGGATAGAAAGATGGGAGAAGAGAGGGTAGAGGAGAAAGAAGAGGGGTGAATTCAATCGCACACAGTTACTCCCCTCATCTGCCATTGCTGATAGGACAGCCCCATTGAATGAAACACACGTCCTTCTGATGCGAGAGAGGCTTAGTATTGTATCCAAAGAAAACAATACTAGCAGTAACATAAATGGGTCAAATCTATCAGGGGAAAAGTGTGTTAGCAAGGCTACCATGCCAGCTAGCTGCCTGAAACCCAATAGAGAACTGCAATATTCCAAAATTGTATTCAAATCTGAGTGGTTGTTATTAATTGCCTGATTGGCAGAGATTGACCGCAGGTCCTTGGGTTGCTATGAATAGCCCAGTGACCAGGCTATCTTCCGGTAAAGACCTCATAAGTGAATTCTCAGGGTGTGCTGAGTATCGACCCTCACATTGGGTCGAAGTCTCATTGATCCCTGAATCTTTAATGATTCATAACAGTGATAGTTATCTCCAACTTAACCTGCACCCACCAAGCTATGCCAGCAAGAGCCTTACCTCTCTTCTACAATAAACTATAATGCACGAGACACAACCCTATGTTTTTGATGACTGGTCTTAGAAAAACAAACATCTCTTACAGTTCATTTTACAAATCAAATATGGACACATATCAATAGAAGCTGACCACAGCAAAACAGAGTGCACATTAGAACTTCCTTCCATCCATTAAAACATTTCCTGGGATAGTTGTCGTTGGTCTTAGAGGAGTGAAAATCACATTGGGTTTATGCACAGTTTTTAAGGTGAATGTGCGTAAATTAGGTTTATATTATTGATTACCTTGTAGTTCACCTTGGGAGATGACCAGTAAAAGAGTGCTTATTGTAACACAACACATACAGTCCTCAAGTGTCCAGGGAATAGGCAGGAAATGGACACCCCAAACCAGATCCTCATAATGCAGTGGTCCCAGACAAAGTATTTGATACACATATCAAATCAAAAGGTGACAGTAAAAGAACCAGGAAAATATGACAGATCTAGGGAACAAAGTGATCTGTTACTCAAATGCATGCATTGAATGATTGGCTCATCTTGGAAGATGGCCTCATCTAATTCTAAAAATGAATTCAAAATGATGTTAAGCCAATGTCTTTATCAAGTGACTCAATGTCTTTATCAATAGATTTTTTAAACATAGACATAATCACTGTTCATGAAAACACAGACAGAAAATAGAGAAGCCCAAAACATACCTAAAACATACATAAACACACTATCAACACCCACACTTGCATTGAAAACATACAATAAATATGTTGTGTGTACACTTTTCCATCATGTTCACATAGTGACTGGGGTGGAGCGACAGGAGGGGACGTACTGCTCTCTGACACAGATCACAGTCTGTCAGATGCCTGGGTGTAGACTGGGACTGTCAGATGCCTGGGCTGGCTTGATGCCAAAGTTGTAGAAGGTGTTATGACTAAAAGGAGAATCAAGGCATGTGTGTTCATAGGGGTCAATAGTGTCAGCCCCTGTTGGCCAGAGAGGATGCACACGGACCACTCTGGCCAGACAAAGGAGGGAGTCCTTGGTCACAGCATGGACATGTGGCAGAGCCAGGGAGGAAATGGTTGGCTCAATACAGCTAACAGACTGTGAGGAAAACTGACAGAAGTATGTGTGCCATGTGGAAGGCAACACAGAGCAGGCTGCCATGCCGGAAACACCTGAAACAGGGATGGGGGGGGGGGGGGGGTGAATGGTGGGTTAGGGATCATCTGCAAATGAAAATTCTCCGGGACCACTGTTGTCCACCGGAAATATAATCTCCAATATCATAAGCTTGAGGGTGGACACACGTTCAAGACTGATCAGAATGAATGTACATAAAGCCATCCTGTACATAAAGCCATCACATATGGCCACTGACACCCCAGGCTTGCAAGTGCCAATAAAGCATTTCAGAAATGTGTTGGATGATTGAATGAAATGGTATTGCAGTATGGCGTGTGATCTAACTACATGTCCACCACAGAGAGCGCTCAACAGATATCCTGGGTCTACAGAGCTCAGTTCTAAATGCTGGGTGAACTTTTATGTCATTTCTTCCTTCAGGAGGGCAGATGAATAAACATGAGACAGTCAAGGCATACACACTGGTCTCTATAGAAGTGATTTAATATGCAGTGGCACTATTCATGCTATATTACACTGATTCACAATGGACAGATGTAGCCTGGCCAGTTGGTGTATGGATGAACTGATGGATGTTATCAATTTGGTCTTCAGCAATAAACAGGATTTCCCAAGGTCAACAGCACTCTCAGATGAGATTACAAGGATAACAAGCCATATCTATTCATCTCTTTGCTTGGATGCAAAGCATACAGCAGCATAGTGGGTGTGTTGAGCTGATCATGTAATACATGTAAATGTTTTAAACAGCAGGAATGTGAAATAATAGATTAATAGAAGTCTAACCATAATCTAATTGTAACATATCTGGAATGTATAGTAACATAAGATGCTGCCTGCTGGGTTGTCCATGAGAGTGGCCCATGGAAATGGTACATCTAAATGATTTGGTTGACAGTATACTATAGTGTTGCCTTGAGCAAATATTACTGTATATCCGCCGTGACTAATCTATGAGTGAATATGACACCAGGAAACAGAGGGTAACATCGCTAAATATACAGTAATCTCAATCTCTAACGGTAATGTACAGTAGGCTACTGGAGGCAGTGGATTGGGTTAACTGTGGGTTCACACGGAATGATATAAACGCTCATTCAGCAATTTCATTGTGTCAACTAATGGGTTAGAATTGGCTTGTACCGTCTTTTGGACACCTATAACACAGCAATAACCACACGCAAAAACACACGCTCACAGTGGCACCCCATTCATCTTTCCAACCCATCTCATCCTCTCCTCGCTCGCTCTCTCCCTCGACATGAAATTACAAATGATCGCACGCGTCGCTACAACTGTTACACCAAAATGCTAACGGTAGGCTATGAAAGCTGTCGCCGGTGACACCAATATGATCTAAGCTTACCTTGCAACCGAACATGAGGGAGAGAGTCCGGTTGCTGCAGATGACCTTACATTGACACATCACTGGCGAAAGGCACTTTAGATTCCTAACAGGCGGAGACATCAGTTCAACACCCATAGACCAGACCGCACCGGTCCGCCGCCAAAGCCGCGATGCTGGTGATGCGAGAGCGCGTGATGCCGATGCAGGTGACTATGCTGGTACCAAGGAACGTAGGCACTCAACATCAAAATCCGACGTTCAACTCCAACCGCGTGTATGATGACGAATTGTAAGTTCAAGTTCGGGCTCATTTATGGGTTGGTCAATCAGTGCTGAGCTTGGAGTTGGACACTAGTCATGTTTGCAATTCCCCAGTTTTCCTTTCGATTGAAGTTTTACAATAACACCATCATTCATGATTTAAGTCTCAACACTCTCTCTCTCACTCTCTCTCTCTCTCTCTCTCTCTCTCTCTCTCTCTCTCTCTCTCTCTCTCTCTCTCTCTCTCTCTCTCTCTCTCTCTCTCTCTCTCTCTCTCTCTCTCTCTCTCTCTCTCTCTCTCTACCGTAAAGTGTGTATTCTATGCGCAACTGTTATTGGAATGTAAATGGCCCTAGGCCATATGCAATGAATCAGAATGAATAATAATAATGTTTATGCCATGCGGGCATATCGATAATCCCATAACCGTCATACACAATTGATTTTGGCTGATATATTACTTCGATCATAAGAGAATTCAAATGATTATTTTCAAAGGACTGTCGTTTACACATCAGAGTACCGGTACACTGCCTGCACACAAACTATGCAGTGATCATTTATGGTCCATTACAGTGCTTATGGTGTGCTAATGTCGCCCCCTCCTGGACCCACAGAAAAGTGTGTTATTTGGAACTGTCTATGGTACTGAAATGCTTCAACAGTGGGCTACTGGGAAAAGCGTTTAATCACCTGTGACATACAGTATGTATGCATCGTGCATGTTCGTTTTTAAAGCAAACTATGACAGTTATTGCAGGCTATTCACAGCAATAATCAAACACACGGAAACACTCACGCAAGGTCATTTACAAGGTCTTATAGTTCTCCATATTCGCCATATTCCATCCGAAGTTTTTAGTAGAAAACCTAGCCAATAGAACACTTAAACAGTAAATCCACAGTATGAAATCAATTAACACCAGCTATAGCCCCCCCCCCCCCCCCCCCCCCCTACACACACACACACACACACACAGACAGACAGGCACACAGACACACACATTATTATTATTATTATTATTATTATTATTATTATTATTATTATTATAGCATTGGTTGCTATAATGACGATCTAATGATGACAAACACTTGATGGAGTTGATGGAATCAAATGTCACAGTAGCCCTACCCGAGTATCAAAAGGGTAACCAACTATTCTGGTGGAGGTATGCGCTGGTTGAGTGCGTCCACAAGGTGGAGCGAGAGAACCAGGTGGACTAAATATTGTGCATTCATCTCAGGACCGACTGCGGCGCGGGGCTCCACGCTCTCGGATGACGTCAATGTTAAATGGAACAGATGCGACCGTTCGAGACGCAACGGGAGTGCGGATATAAAATGCCTTTTTATGTCTTCACCAAAACCCTCTCTCTCCCGAGATAAGAAAAAGGTGAAACGACACGGAAATTAAACTATTCATGTATGGTTTGGCCTTGATTCAAGAGGAGGTTAAACATTTCTTGCTGAGCCTAAATGTATTTTTAACGTTTTGCTTCGCAAACCTGAGAGACCACTGAAGTCTATAAACTGACAAATCAATTGTGTACACAGCGAAGTAACTCCATGTTTTCTTTTCCTGGATGGATGGGTATGGTAGAGTACATTGATAGAAACAATGGCCGTAGACCATTCGATACCAAACCGAAAAATTGAAAATCTTGCCTGGGACAAAACACTAAGCACTCAGAGAGCTCAATGTCTAAAATATTAAAATTAACATGAAAGGGAGGCAACTCAATGTATATATTGCATTACGTTTGAAAAATGTTATAATCATATTTCGTTATTGGCCATATTTTATTTCAACATAATAGTCCAAAGCCTATCTGGTTGGTGTGCCTATGGAAATAACTTTTGACTGGTATAGGCAAAACGATACAGTTTGTGTTTGAGAGAGAGAAAGAGAAAGAGAGAGAGAGAGAGTGATGAGTGATGCTGAGAGAGGCACCTGTCAGCCATCCCACAGTGGTACCAAAGAGAATGTGTGTGTGTGTGTGTGTGTGTGTGTGTGTGTGTGTGTGTGTGTGTGTGTGTGTGTGTGCGTGCGTGTGCGTGCGCGTGTGTGTGTATGTGTGTGCGTGCGCGTGTGTGTATGTGTGTGCGTGTGCGTGTGTGTGTGTCCTTTGGAAGTATGTGTATGACATTGTACGCCAAACAGTCTAATTATCCACCTTTGCACGAATACTGTGTCTCTATGACCAAGCACAGTGCATTTCAACTTCACAACACGGTTTCCATGGATATTTGTGTTTTAAAATAGAGCTTCAACCTTGGCTGCAACAGCAAACATTGTGGAGGCAGTGCTTTGATAAAAGACTCAGACGTTTCTTGACAACTACAGGGTGACAAACACAGTGAGAGATCGAGTTAACACAGAGAAGAAGTTAACACAGGTACAGTCAGAGAGAAGCACCCCACTGTCAATGATACATCCACATTCAAGGCTACGTGGACATGATCCATATTAGAAATTACATTCACATTTTAGTCATTTTGCAGACACCTTTATCCAGAGTACAATATGTACATTTGTCTAAAGTAAGTGAATCAACAATACATAACAGTCATCACAAGTAAGACTTTCTATAAGAATAACTGCGAGAGAAATAACTAGAACTTCTAAATTCTGTTACCCACACTAGCCCAGAAACAGATACTCGTGATAGCATTTTAGTTAGTTATGAACAGATACAATCAAGTGTTCATTGTCTGGTGTCTTGAATCATTAATCTCCATTCTAACCACAGAGTGTGTACACTCACAGCCTGTGTGTAGCCACAGCAGCCAGCAATGATGGGACTGTGGAACTGGGCTGCCCCTCTGTGGGCTCAGAGAGCACAGCTCTGTAGGAACTTCTAATATCACCTAGATACCTTATTATTTGGTTCAATATTTACAGAAAAAAAGGATGTTTGATCATTAAATGGACAGTTCACTCACAAATAAACATTTATAATTATTTGTCATACCTTGTGAGTGCCCTAAATATGTCCTAGTTCCACTGCATGCATCTCGTATATCCATAAAAGCCTCAGCAGTCAAAAGGAATACAAATGCAAAGAATGCAAGGAACACAAAACAGCGTAAATGTTCTAAGGGCAAGTCACATGCCTTGCTGTTCATCATTCACTCCATATATCCATATTAGCATTGGTCATTTGCTAAGCTAACCTCCCTATACATACTGATTTCTTATTTTGCCAAAAACGATGGAGAACAACAAGGCATGTACAGTACTGCTTGCTTAGGAGATCACCTTTTCAACAATTACACTCTGATTCTTTTTCCCCTTACAAGATCCATTTTAGGACAGTTGAGCTGGAGCCTAATATGGTGCTAATTTTCTACAATTCCTTTTGGAAAAAAAATACTGTGGACACCATTTCCATTTAGTTTTATTTTGGAGTGATCCCTTTAATGTCCAAATGTAAAGAAGAGTTTCTGTAAACCTGAAAGTGAGGTTTCTGTTTAGTCATCAACACCACCTACAGTATTCTAAAATAGTTCAGCATTGCGTAATAGTGAATTTTACATGATTCTAATACCACATTGTGTAATAATGAATCTCCCATCCCAGTGCTGCATTGTGGTGAGTGTCTCATCTTAATGCTGCACTGTGCTATACTAGTGAACCTCAACGCTACATTGCAGGCTAATAGTGAACTTCACATCCCAATACTGCATTGTGTGAACAAGCACACAGAGAGGAAACCCCACAAGAGCCAGAGCGTTTCCATGACAACATCTGCAGGGGGCGGGGATTCCCCAACGACTAGTCCATTCGCAGGATGCCTGGTGGTCACCATGTTTCTGTTGAGGATGACTACATACATCCTGATTAACTCTCCTATACAGACTCTCACAGTGCACAGGCCATAGGCCTCCTTCTGCGACAGTGGATCTCACTGTACTTCCACTACATTTGCCTCAACTGTACCCCAGTGTGTTTCCTTGCTTATTCCTCTCTTTCTTGGTCTGAACTGACTAGAAATTGATTTTGTCACACAATTAGGAAATGTTTAGGAAGGCAAAGAACCCCATTTTTGGGGGGTTAATCAATTCTTGCTAATATTGTTCTGTAGTGGCTAAATAATGAAAGCCTATTAGACTAAAGACTATTTCCAAGGTAAAAAAAAGATGAAAAGTAATATCATTTTGGGTGAACCATGCCTTTAATATCTTTATTTGTTGTGTATGGTAATTTGAACAGTTATTTTTCAGAAAAGGCACAGGGCTCATTGTTTTGTTAGCAGGACAGTAATGAGACTTTACTTTCTACTGGGCTTAAGTAAGTGGTCCTCACGGGGTGATAGACAGACAGACAGACTCCCCAGTCCCTCAGGACTTCAGGATACTATGGGCTTAACTAGGGTTAGTGATTTATTTTCTCTCAACATAAAATGTTAAGAGGACTATTTGGGCCCACTTTGGAACCAGATCAAGGTGTCTTTGCACCTGAATGTACATTATGACTACACATCACCTTTCCTGCCTGTCAGTCCTAGGTGATTGGGCGGCTCTCAACAAAACATCTTATCATTTCATAATCTCTATATTGGCGTCCCTGCTGTCCCCAATTGTTATCACCTGTGTAACTGAAGACAGCCACATACAGTATGTACATATATAGGCTAAAGCATTACTGAAAATCTAGCGAAATGTGTGAGTTACAATCACCTCCAACAGCTTTAAAGTAGGGGAGAGTGAGGCTCAACCATTTTCATACTTTCCTTTATTATTACAATTCTGTTCCACGTCAATTGGAAGAGCATTATCTCACACACAAATTGGTATCTTTTAACATATAGCTAAAAATGCCTTGCAACAAGCCCCGACTCAGGTTTATTGATACATTGGTCGAAATTAGTCTTGAAACTAAAACTGAAGCTTCAAATAAAATGTAATACTGTATTAGCATTTATTTACTGACTCTAAGCCATTCTTTAGTTAAATATTACACTCAAAATGATATTCAGCATCGCTCATAGTTTAAGACATACTGGTGCCTCCAACTTAATCAGAATAAAAAAGAAAAAAAGGTTTTTTAGATGAAACCAAACTAAGCTGGCTTATTAATTGTGGTTTCTGCAGTATCACTTGTTACTTGTTTTATAGATTTTGCCATTAGTCTACCACTGTGTCAACCTACCCCACAGTCAATGGCCACAAGCATCACGTTGTCTCCACAATGTACAGTACAGTAGAGGTACTACCTGAGAGGACCTGTTGAGGAAGTGCTACCTGTGGAAGGCCTATGGCATAGTGTTGGGCTACATGAGGTCCATAAGGAAATGAGGAACAGCCTCCCCATTCCAAAAATATATCAGGGCACACATAGTACAGCTGCTCTTCATGTCCTTTCTGTTGAGGATGACTGGGTCAGGAATTCGGCCAAGCAGAGGGAAGGCCAAAAACCTGTTGCCTCTAGGCACAGTAAACATGAGTTTAGTCACTTGAGACAGTGTTCATCTAAACGTTTTGAACCCATAGGTTTTTCCAATGTCAAAAAGGTTCTCAATACATGCTATGATGTACAGTCAGACTATAGAGTGCTGGTGTTGAAGTGAGACCATTGATGACAGCCTCTTTTCTGGAGGCCTCTGACCAATGTGACCAAACAAGCTCAACCAGCAACGCCCTCTCCCTTAGCCTCTGACACATGCACAGGCTCACAGGGGCACACACAGACACACAAAGGCACTCAATAGACTCCTGTCTGTTATTTGCTGCTCTTAAGTGCATTTTGCAGACATGGGGCAGATGAAAATGATATGACCTGCATTAGGGATGCTGCTTTATCAGGGCTATTTGGAGGGGAGTAAACAGCGACTTGGTCGAATGCTAATCCCTGAGTCCCTCTTTACCCCGACTTCTGTACGACTATTGAGACCTGCGTCAACCTTACACACCCTGACACACATATCATACAAATACCACTTTGCCAGAGAGACACACACCTCACCACCATTGGAGGCCATGCATGACTCCACATCAAGGTAGGACACACACACACATATGCGCATACATATGTGCACATGCACACACACACACACATGTGCACACAGGCACACACACACACACACACACACACACACACACACACACACACACACACACACACACACACATACACACACACACACACACACAGCTCCCTAGCTGTGCTGCTGCATTAACTCATCTCTCAGTGCAGTAATGGCCAGACAGCTCAGGCCCTGTTTATGTCCACTCAGCTAATTAAGGCTAGAGCACTGGGCAGCCATATTGCCTAATCAATGCTCTCATGTTCAGATTCATGCACTTACACACACACACACACACACACACACACACACACACACACACACACACACACACACACACAGACACCCACCCACACCCACCCACACACACACACACACACACACACACACACACACACACACACAGACACCCACACACACACACACACACACACACACACACACACACACACCCACACACACACACACACACACACACAAACAAACAAACTCACATAAGAGACAGTTCAAAGGCACGTACATCCAGGCACTCCTGTATTCAACAAGTCTATTGGAGCCACTCTCAACATACGCTTACTCTAACACACACCCACATGTGCTTGCCAGGCCACATTCATACGTACTCTTACAAATCCACATCAGCATAACGTACATCAATACACGATCTTTGACAACAGCTGTGACATCTAGCTAGAAGACAGACGTAGAACCCCAGTCTTCCAGACCAACTAACCCCCCCTCACCCCCCCATCTACCAGACTTTGACCCATGCCAGACAGAGACGCAGACACAGATGAGGGGAGAGAGAACAACAGAAGCTGAAAGGTAAATCTACCTACCACACACGAGCAGAGCGAAGGGAGCTTAGTGCGGCCCTTCATGAGCGAGAGACACAGAAAAACAGCCTCCTAGACGCCCGCAGTAAAGGAGGAGAGGGATGGAGGGAGAGAGAGATGGGAGACTGTGGATGGGTAGGGGGGGGGGGAAATAAAAAAGAAAGATGGGGAGGGGAAGAGAGGGAGGGGGGAGGGGTTGTCGTAGCAGATGAGGAGAGAGAGTTTTCCTGGAAGCCAGAGTTGGTGTTGGGAACGTCTCGGTGTTAAGGCTAGGGTCTGAACAGAGAGAGCTGGCAGACTGATCCAGCCGTGACTCACAAAATATGTTTGTCACAGCCAGAGAGAGAGGGAGGGGAGAGAAAGCGAGAGAGAGACATAGAGAGAGAGAGAGAGAGAGAGAGAGAGAGAGACAGTATAGCTCACCTACGCTTTTGCATGTTTTTTCTTCTATTTCCTTCATACATACAGTACTGTTCATACCCCCTCCTCTCTCTCTCTCTTTCTCTCTCTTTCTCTCTCTTTCTTTCTCTTGCACGCATGCATGCATGCATGCACACACACGAACACACGCACACACACACACACACACACACACACTCACACACACACACACACACACACACACACACACACACACATACAGGCTCCCCCCTCTCCTTCCTCATGACTCAGGTCTGGAGACAGCAATGGGAATTGGGAGTGAAGAATAGTGGTATCGAACCAATCATTATTACAGCTTGTATCTATGTTAAAACTCCACATTTTGCAAAAGCCCTGAACTAGATCAATTACAGCTGCTCATATCAGCCAACTTTTAACTGACAGCACTTGGAGAACATTATCCTGATAGTCATCAAGATGTGTGGCATTCAACATAACCACAAGTTAAATGACAGGCTGGCCCAAAACCAAAAATACCTGCAGTAATAGAGCACAACTTGGACCAACACTATATAACACCTTAGTCCCAGACTATAAAATACACCACATAATAGTCACCAGACTCTACAAACATAAAATGTATACCGATTATGGAACAGTGTCAAATGTCACCAAGTCTTAATATAAGCAATCTATTGATAACATCGACATCAGCACCAGAGCTTACAGAGTATACATCCAAAATTATTCAGCATTTTGTCGGTCTTGTCTGCCACAAACTGCATATTCCAGTATTGAGACCAGGGATCTTCAGTGAATATTACAGTCTGGAGACCATCTACAAACATAACATCCAAGAGAAACATTAACTTGGAATTTGTCGGAATTCTGCCACCTCTGGCCACCGCGGCCAAATTCATTTTGAAGTTCAAAACAACAACATCCTCCCTAATAATAATATAAACCCTGGAAATTGACTTGCAGTGTTTGATGTTAGCTGTTGTGTTTCAAAAATCTGTGAGCAAAAATCAGTGTGTCCACTTCTCTAGAACACCCCTTACCATCACAACATTTTTGTATACAAACCGAGTATCAGGAAGGACAGTCCATTTAACAAAGCGCCTTTGCAGGACAAAAACAGTGTTCGTAAATGAAATATTTCTTTCTCATTCCCTGATCCCTACCAATTAAACATAGTCATTCGAACAATTAGGAAGCTTTTAGATAGCTTGAATGTTACATACTGAACCTTTAACACGTGGTATTGTTATTATTATTTATTTTTTTACATGTTTAATCTGTCAAAAATCTGTCCCAGAAGAGTCCATACCACTATGATCAGATCTCATAGTGCATACAGAGGCAAAGTCTACACTTCACCCCAGAAAAGCACATCAATACAGTGGATAAATACAGCAAAGCACATCAATACAGTGGATAAATATGATGATACCTGAATAAGCACTCCCCTCTCTCTCTCATCCTTCCTCTATGTGTCCTGTCTTATCTGAATGGTTGTGGTCAGAGGGAGTGTAAAACAGTGAGTATGTCATGACCCCCATAGAGGATAGAACAGCTGTACCTCTATCATGACCCCACTGGCCCATGTTAAACTGGACTGGTACTATATGCAGTGGTTGGGCAGAGAGCCCTCTTGCATACTGCATCATGGGACTGGATGGAGGGAGTTTTGTATCGATGAATAAATATAACTAACATACAATACATCATGACATTTCCGGCAGTGCAGAAGTCCATAAATGGTATATGTGTGAATACTATAAAAAAAAAAAGTCTTCATTTCCTATTCTCTGCAGTCACAGGCATTCTCTGCTACCGCCTACACTGAGGTCATCCTCCTACCTGCACACCCTGGGTTTCATATCATCAACACTCCTCAACAACATGTTTCACACACTCTCTGTCAATCGCTCTCTCTCTCTCTCTCTCTCTCTCTCTCTCTCTCTCTCTCTCTCTCTCTCTCTCTCTCTCTCTCTCTCTCTCTCTCTCTTACTCTCTCTGTAGCCCCCTCCCCTCTCTCTCTCTCTCTCTCTCACTCTCTCTCGGTCTCTCAGCCCCTCTCTCATTTCTCCTTCCCCCTCCTTTCATCTCTATTCTCTCCATGATACCCTGCCATGTTGTCATGGCAACAATCGGGCCCTGATAGCTTGGTTGCTAAGCAACTGACATCACCCATAAGAGGAACATGAAGATACAAAGTCAAAGACAAACAAACCACGCAAGTGTGTGTGTGTGTGTGTGTGTGTGTGTGTGTGTGTGTGTGTGTGTGTGTGCGTGTGCGTGCATCTACTGTATGCGTGTGTAATTTGCATGTGTGACTGTATGTATGCGTATGTGAATGTGCGTATGTATGCGTGCCTTATAATATCCTTGACTCATTAACCTGTATTGTGTTTTTTAATGGCTCTGTTCAGTGTTAGGACCAGATGTGTAGGCAGAGCAATGTGTGCCATAAGCACTGATAGAGTGACACCAAAGACTTTTGCATTCAGGGCAGCCTGTTCTTTGCCATGCAGGAGGTTTAAGCCTCATGCTTTCCATGACCAGAATATCAGATTAGAGCATTGCAAATGAACAAGGCAGTAAAAAGAAACATTACTCATTGACAACTGATTCTAGACACAGAAATTCTTGCTCTCCCTGCTCATTCCTTATTTCACAGTAGTCTCATCCCATGACTACAATGCACAAGGGTTGAAAAGGGGGACAGAGACTATGTAAATTAGGATCTATGCAATGTACAGGAATATAATGAATCGATTTATGTGAAATGAGTACTGAAGCTGTAGAAATAGCACTGTGTCCCTGGGCTGAATTCACATTTCCATGCACTCATACACTGTAGTTTAACAACATGCCACAAGGTGTCAGCGTATGCTATGTTGAACAATATGATGACAGCAATGTAATAATATCTGATTAATACCGCTGCCGCTCATATCAGAGATATCATCACCGTTATCTCCACTCTCGTACAGAAGGAGATCAAAAGGATCTTCTACTCATCCTGCCTTGTCCCAAGACACCAAATGATATCATATGTCAACACCAATAATATAATTATTATCTTTTGTAAGTTCTGTCTATTTTTAATATTTTCAAGCTCTTACATTGACATACTATCTCTCTCTTTCTCATTCTTCTCTCTCTCTCTCTCTCTCTCTCTCTCTCTCTCTCTCTCTCTCTCTCTCTCTCTCTCTCTCCCTTGCTCTTCCAAGGCCAGTGTACACATGTTTAGTGATGGACCTCACAATGTGTCCAGCAACCAGCTAACCAGCGGCAGGTATTCAACAGTGTTACCATGCCCACAGACCCACCTCGTCATACGCCACGGATGGAACATATTGCTGTGTGAGTCTTCTCACTCAATGTGAGCCCCCAGCCCAAACGTACCATGACAGATCCAAACTGTCACCCGTGATACGGACAATTCAGAGACAGACAGTGACACTAGGCACCAACAAACACACGCGAGACAAAGGCTAGAGCAGGAGAACAGCGTCTGTTGGTGGAACCGTGCGTCACATTTAGAATACAATTAAGATTGGGACAAAGGTTGAGGCTGTTTCTCTCTCTTAGCAGTGCCAATGCGCTTGGTGGTTAGTGATTTGTGTGTGGGTGGGTGTATTCTTGTGTGTGGGTGAGTGTAAGTGATTGTAGTAGGTGTAACTGTATACTTGTGGGTGTGTGGAAAAGGTTGAGCGTGTGGATTCAAGTCACTGTGTGTGGGGTGTCTGGTTATGGTGGGTGTGTGGCTTTGATTAAGGGAGAGTGGGTGAGTGTGTTGGTGTGGTGTAGTGACGTGTAGGTGTGGTGACGTGAGGTGCTCTGTGGAGTGCATTCTGTGAGTATAAGGGTGTGCAGGTGTTCATCAAAGTAAGTATACAGTAGATATTCAAGCCCAGCAATGGTTTACGAAAGACAAATCCTCTTAGAGGACAAAAATAGGCACATTGGATGACTCTTTAAACAATAACAGAGGATAAGAGAGAGTGAGAATGAGAGGAAGAGATGAAGTGCCAGGCAAAGAGAACGCGTAAAGATGGAGGAATATAAATGAGGAATTAGAGAATAAGAAGACAATAGATTGGCTGAATGAATGACATGCAAACAGTGCCAGGCAAATACAGACACATGCACACAGAACAGACACAGACCCACAGACACATACTCACACACACACACACACACACACACACACACACACACACACACACACACACACACACACACACACACACACACACACACACTGACTGCAGGGTATCAAGTGTGTCTGTGAGTATGTGATCTCTACTGTAATCCTCGCCCCCTCTCTGCCCACCTGCCCCATCTCCCATCTCTCATCTGACAGTAGAACAGCTGAATATGGTGCTGTGGTGGCATCAGGCTGGCATCAGGCTGGCACCAGGGCGGACCCTTCCCGCTCCACTAACAGCGCCCTGGGAGCACTTTGGCAGGATCAGTGCCTCTGCTCCTCTGGACCTATGGCTACACACACAGGCCTGGCAGAGGGACAGAGCCTGTGTCCTTGAGTGGAGATCAAATATGAGCCATTTACTTTATCAGTCCAACACAGATCCATTGCATATCTCACTCACTCACTCACCCACAGACGCACGCACACAGGCGCACGCACACACACACACCCATACAAAATGACTTGCTGCATAACACACCATATGATATACTGTAGAGGGGGGGCAGGGAGGCTGCCCTTCACTATAACCTCTTGCACCACACTACACCAACTCTTGCACCACATTCCACATTACTTTACTGTTTAGTTTACTGTTCAGCACCTGATCAGCCAGAGGCGGATTGGTGCCCCTTGGAGTCTGGTTCTTCTCAAGGTTTCTTCCTCCCAGGGAATTCTTCCTTGACACTGTGCCCTATGTTTTTCTCCCCTCTGAGGAGTTTTTTGCTTGGCTTGCTTTTTGGGGTTCTATGGTTCGGGGTTAGTTCATATTGTTTGTATTGTATTTATTGTTTATATTGCTTAGTATTGTTCTTGTTGTAATCACTTTGAGACATTTGTCTATGTAAAAAGCGCTATACAAATAAATGTGATCGATTGAAAATGTGATTGATATTTGTACACAACATGCCCATGAAATACCCTAACAAAGCCATATGATACACACTCATACATGTATTACATATTACGGTAAAGAAACACACTCCACTCTGAAAATTCACATATTTCCAACACACCATACATATTGTAAATACACTCCTCAGTGCCCCAGAAACATACACACTCTGAGATGCCTCAGACATATACTCACCATGAACACACACACAGTGAACACACACTTGTCAGAGAAGTTAAGCTGAGCAGAGTTGTGCGCACCAGCTGAATGAATAATGAAGTGGGTCTGTTTGATTGCCTGTGAGTGGTGAGGGGGGGGCTCAACTATGACAGCTAAACTCCATCTTAGAGACTCTCAGGAATAGGGCAACATGCAGTAGTCACCAGCCTCACAACCCCCCATCCTCCCAGCACACACAAACACACACACACACACACACACACACACACACACACACACACACACACACACACACACACAAACAACACAGCATCAGAGATGCTAATAACAGATAATATTCACTAAAATACTACGGAGAGCTGGCAGCACAGCATCATGTGTTACAATAATGTCAGCGTGGATGTAAAGCTGGTAGAAATATTAACACTGAATCTAGAGAATCCACATACATGCAGCCACTAATGTGTGCATGGACCATATCTGCTGACTTTGAGTACATCTTGTCAAATGTATAATTCATCTGAAGAAACACTAATGAGGAAAGCCTTGAGAGTGGAGAGGAGACAGGGGACAAGAGGAGAGGGAAGAGAGGGGAGGGGGAGGGAGAGTGGAGAAAAAGGAGGTGAGCTGAGAGAGGGGGGAAGTAAGATAAGGAGAGGGGAGAGTGGGAAAGCAGAAGGGGGGGAATACAGGAGATTATAGTGGTGGAAGAGGCAAGAAGGATGGAAAATGGAGGAAAAGGGAAAAGCAGAAAAGGAATATAGAGGGAGAATGAGAGGAGGGGGGAGAAAGGGAGATGTGAGAGAGGGTAGGAGGACAGTATGATAAAAGAGGAGAGGAGAGAGACAAAGGGAGTGTGACAAGAGAGGAGATGAGGAATAGAGGGGGAATGACATTATGACGTTATGGGAGGGGGGAAAATATCTCTGTGTTCTCTCAAATGGGACAAGACAGAGATTCTAGTACCTGACCAAGTCGTCCCAATAATATTAGGAGTGGACACAGTGACCATGATGGTGCACTGTATTATTCACATTCTACTGCCCTGCAACAGGAAGTACACAGGAAACTACAGCTCACTGCCACAACTACCAGAGATGCTGTTTCTTTTTTTAGAAGATATATGTCATCTTATCTTGAAAAGAGTAAGAATACAAATATACTTTAAAGCATTTCACTCTGCTTTTTTACCTGATCTACCTTTTTTTTTCTCCCTCTCAAAGCAATGCGAAGAGCCAGGCACAGGGTCATTGGGACAGGGTTCAGGGGTCAGTCTGTGTCCAGCAGCCAACTAAGACGCCTTTCAGACCTCACTGACCTGGGTTAACTAGGTTTAATTTTAAGCCTGGTCAGGGCCTACAAGGACTCATTCACACCCCCTTGATACTGTGTGGTTGTCACATTCAATACTAATTACTGTACTGTATGTGTTATTAGCCATTTAATTAAAAGGGTCTTTATCCAACCTGCTGTGTGCTGGATATACACCATACGGTCACATGTTACCACATATTTCACTTGCTGCCTGCTCTGGGGATACACTCTCCCACACAGTAAACCCCTTGTGTGCCGATGCTTTTACACAAAACCAATTATCACTCACATGACCCCCTGAGTGTGGACGTCAGGGGTCAGCTCACACCTGACCTGCTACATGACGGGTATTCATGCTGTCAGACTCCTCACCTGCAGCACAGCCAAACTCCATAAATACTTTATAACAATCCATTACAGACACTTGCCTCTCCATGTGCTAATTCAGCTTCCCTTTTATAAATTGACCATCTGCCTCAGAATCTTTGGTAAAAATGGGTCTTCCTTTGCCAGCTAAGCTTTTTCTCACTTTCAAAGAGATGTGAAAGTGTGATTCTGGATCAAGATGGTTAGGTATCCATGGATACCGAATCTGCTGTTTCACTTGAAAGTTAATTTTACAATCTTCTCAACATTAATGGCACATCTCAGATAAATCCTGAGGACAGCTAGCATATGTACACAGGGACTAATGTTCTCACCTTAAGGTCAATGATACTGTGAAAATGAAAAAAGATGATTGAGCGTGAGCAAAGAGATTATAATAAATATGATGAGTGAGTGAAACAGCAAAGGGGAACATACTGTAGGCTTTGAATATGTAGATCAATGGGACATACATGACTGTGGTAGCAGGAAAGCAGAAAGGAAGACAGACATCCTTTTCACTGCTCCATTGCACCAAATATAGAGCTAGAATGCAACGGCTGATGAGCCAATGCCACAGCCATTTTGGACGGGTTGTATAAAACCTTCTCTTACTTGAACCCAAATGCAAAACATGAACAAACCATGAAAACACCCCCGACAATTAGGTGATGGTAGACTTCAGATACTGTACAATAGGAGTAGAAGGAGGCTCACTACCAGGAAGAGGAGTACCTGGATTATTGAATAAACGAAGGCCTGGTGGCTGCTGCTGGATGGTTTAATACCCAGGCAGTCACTCTCTCTCTCTTTTTCTCTTTCTCTCAGATAGTTAAGCTTGTCTCTTCTGAGCAGTTAAAATACAGACATTTAATATAGCCTGCTTTTATAGACCTTAAAGCAAACCCAGGGAGCCTGGTTAGGGAGGTAGGGGATTTGAAAATGTGCTACACAGAGATGCATACTTTGCCAACCTCTGGCAACACACACACAAACAAACACACACGCATGCATGAGCACACACACACACACACACACACACACACACACACACACACACACACACACACACACATACACACACACACACACACACACACACACACACGTACAGATGCATGTACAGTTTATGGTTAACTATACATACTCCCTCTCCATGCTCATCTTCCCTTTCATTTCTTTGTCAGCTGACCAGAAGGAGCTCTGTTGTCAAGGGAACAAGCTTACATCAAATACACTTGAAGTGATTGATAAACAGGCTCGGCAATGATTTATGTAATATGATAAACAGAGCCAAGTCAACCAAGCTTTCTCTGAAACCTCCACTCTACATACAACAGTATAAGCTGGTGAGTTTCCACACACATTAGGTAAAAACACATTTCTACAAGCTGCAGGAGCCTGTCCAAGTGTGAGGACTGACTCTGTATTCCCTTTCCCCGTCTGTTATCTTTACCACCATCCCAGTATTACAGTAGCATGGTTCACACACTCTCCCAGAGCCGGCATGCAGGAGCAGCTGCTATGTCGTTTGTGTGTGTTTCTGTTTGAGTGTTTCTGTGCGTGAGTGAGTGTGAAATCCCACCAGGATTTCTGAGGATGGGGAGAGAGAGCCTGAACTGCAGAAGTACAGACATAATATTTTACAGACATAGCATTACATAATAAAAACCTTCTCTCTCGCTGATGGCCAGGGACTGTCCGTATGGAGGAGTGGGCTCCAGCCTATCACTGGGCAATTGTGTGTGATATAACACACGGTGTGTGTCTCGTGTGCAAGCTCCAAGGCTGTATGCAGAGGCAGAGTGTGAGCTATCTCCATGGCACTGGATAGGGTGAGCGAGAGAGTGTCTCTTCATGAAGAGGTTAGCATGTGGGGAGCCCACCCCAGGCCCGTCTCCCGCCATCTCTACCCCTCGAACGTGATGCAAAGCCAACACTAGTACCCCAAACAAAGGTCCTCTCGCTCTCCCACAGTATACAGCCAGGAAGGTTAACCAGCACCCTGTTAGTACACACACACACACACACACACAGCATGACACAAAGAGGGAGACCGAGAGAGTGGGAGAAAGAGAGAGGTAGGGAATACAAGGAGAAATGCTCACTTACAATCGCATTTAAGGCAGTACACTTCACTCTATTTAAATGCACGAACGGAGAGTGAAGATTCTAAAAGGAGAGCCATGATTATGATTATCGTTATTTTGCCTTTTACATTCTCCACTTACATAATAACACAAAGAAAGGATGGGACAAAGCACACAGCACAAGGAGGTTTTACCCCCCTGTTCTCTCTCTCCCCATCTCATACACATGTTCACCTCTCTCTCTCGCTCTCTAGAACTCTCAGTGTAAGGAACGGCGGATCAGCTTACCTTTGTAGTCACAATGCAGAGGCAGTCCATGGTACTGAAAACAAACAGGTGGGGTGTATCTCAACCCCCCCACCCCCCCACTACAGAGGGCTGAGACCCCACACCCCTCTCCCCAGCCTGCCCCACTCCTGCTCTCTCTCGTCCTGCCTTTCCCCCCTTTTCTTTTCTTCCGTGTATCTCTTTTTTGACTAACTGAACCAGTGAGGGAAAGAGAGGATGGAGGGAGGGGGAAACGTAAAGAGGGAGGGGGAGGGACACAGGGAAAGAGAGAAAAAGAGCAAGAGAGCGAGAGAGAGAGAGAGAGAGAGAGAGAGAGAGAGAGAGAGAGAGGGGAGAGAGAGGGAGAGGGAGAGAGAGAGAGAAAGCAAGAGCGAGAGAGAGAGAGAGGGAGAGAGAGAGAGAGGGAGAGAGAGAGAGAGGGTGGGCTCAGAATTTGTATGAGAGAGAGGGAGAGGGGGAACACGTCTATATTTCAAAGCAGGAGGCAATAGCAGAGGAGAGAGAGTAAGAGGGAGGAAAAGGAGGAGCACGGGAGAATATGAAAGGAGATAGACAGAGGGGGGAAGGAGAAAGGAGAGGTGGTATGGGTAAAAGGGGAGATCGCTCTGAGAGAGAAAGAGAGAGAGAGAGAGAGAGAGAGAGAGAGAGAGAGAGAGAGAAATAGAGAGAGGATTAGACAGTGATACAGCAGAGGATGGAGAGGGAGAGCTGAGGGAGGGGACAGTGAAGGAGAGAGAGTGAGTGTGTGTGTGTATGTGTGTGTGTGTGTCTGTGTGTGTGTGTGTGTGTGTGTGTGTGTGTGTGTGTGTGTGAAGACAGAAGGAATTAGACCGAAAGAAAAAGGGGGAGAGGGAGAGTGCGAATTACACATGCATCACAGAAAATGGAAACACATATGACATTCATAGTGACATAAACAACAGAAAGGGAAAAAGAGATTGCATAAACTAGAGGAAACAATGAGAGTGCGAGAAAAGGCGTGAAGGGTTTTCTGCTTGTTGTGGCACTCTGCAGCTGTTGCCTTAGCAATGGTGCAGTTGTTGCCGTGGCAATAGGAAGGGTTGTTGTTGTCATGTGGTCGTTACCGTGGTGCTGAGGTCTACGTGAACAGTTGTGTATTGGTTTCCCAGAGCATGTGTCTGAGAATGTGTGTGTGTGTGTGTGTGTGTGTGTGTGTGCATGTGACACACATGTACATCACATGAGGCAGAGATGGGGATGAAAAAAAGGTAATCAAGAATCATAAATGGAGCTTGCAGCATATTTTTGGTGTATCCCCATCCTCATATTTCACTCGCTGTGGCTTTACATGAACACCACCTTGTAACACCAATTGCAAATGCAAAATGTGATGTATTTGCTATGACATAACATCTTTGTTAAAGCATTGAATTTTATCTGGAAACTGGAATTAATGCATTGCAGTAAAAATGAATAGAATGTGTTCGTATTGGTGATACACGTTGCCTTTAAGACCATGGACTGCACCAATAGGAGCTGTTTTATAGGGGAACGTGTGCTTCTGTGTCTTTGCATCATCAGCTCTGTAATTGTACAAAGCCAGCATAACCCCCCTCCCCCTGCCAACTCCCCACAACGCAGGAGCAATGGTGCAGCAATAAAGCAATTCTAAATGATGAACACACACTTATTCCCTGGGGTGGAGAGGAGAGGCGTGGATCCAACCTACTGTAGAGCGAATACAACAGACAGACATCCAGTACAGTACACATAACAGTACAGTACAGTATGTATGTGTACACGCACAGTCATATGCAGACATGTGCAAGTATTTTCACACGCATGCATTGATAAAAAATATAAAGCACTGTACATGCAAAATATCTGCTTTGATCCCAATATTACACTCTACCTGGACTCTACCTGGACTCTACCTGGACTCTACTCAGCAGAGAGCCCACAGAAGGGACTCATAGTGTTAAACAGCATGATAGATGAGATACTCAACATATAGAACTGACCCATATGGGCCTCTTGAGAACATCACCTCACTATAATAAGCTCTGCTACCAGTCACTAAAAATTATATCAAATACCAATTGAATAGTTTTGAAAAGGATACCGATTCACATATTATGGCACATACTGTAGGTCAAATGACAGTATTCTGTCAAGAGATGACCTTAATATGGTTGACCTGTTTATCAGATTACATAACCTCCCTCTAGAGGTGGAGAGGTTGAGAGAGAGGGGTTACACACCCACTATTGGCTGATCAAAACTTCAGCATTCTGACTCTCTAAACTATGCCTTCTCAGCAAACCACATATAAATGAAATATTCATTGTTGAAACATTGCATACAAAGTTAGAGAGTACAATATGAAATAGTTATAATAGATAATAGATAATGGAACACACATATGGTATTCTCAACCCAAAACACACCAACCCCCCTTGCCCCCCTACACACACACACACACACACACACACACACACACAGCTGCTATTTCCCACCTTGCTCATTGAAACAGCATGCAGCCTGCTCACAAAGAAGTTGTTGGAGGATTGCAAATACACTTAAAAGGCTCAGGCAACGCAGCGGAGGGCAGTTTGATTGATGTCCATTCACAAACCTTCCTCACAGTCCTGTGTATCCTATGTAAGACTAAAAAAACACTCACCGAGAAGTATGTAGTCTCCATCCTTCTGTGACGCTTTCCTCAAGACTACTCAGCTGGCCACAGCGTGCCTGCGACCGAAAGTAGGCCAAGGACGAGCACCGGACATTTAAACAGGCTAAGCCAAAGAAGAACATGTGGATCATGAGGATGCTACCGATGGATCAAATTAATTTTAGATTGCTGTTGGCCAATCTCACAGTTTTGAATCCAACTGGGCTACACATGCCGTCACAAGCACAAATATATCAGCCAGGACTTCCTCTTGTTATTTAGTGGAACACTTTGGAAACTTCGTGAAAGTGTGTTTAATCATTTATCGTGACCCTCATTTCCCTTTAGGCTTATGTGTTTTATTTCCTTCTGAAAATGTACAAACTTAGTGCTATAATGCTAAATAGGACGACGGATGCACAATCGAATGATACATTTCACGTTACCAAATGTGACTTAAAATGCTTTGATAAGTGACCTGGCATACCTGCCTTACATCTCCCTGCAGCTTCGGCCCCCTGCTCGAGCTCCATTATCGCATTTCATGGACTATAATGCCATCTCGTGGTACAATAATGAACTACAGCAAAGTGACTGAGAGACATTGGCCTAAGGTACATTATCAAAATACATTAGTATTTTAATATATTAGTATTAGTATTTTTTTTACTAATAAAAACATTAAACATTTGTAAAGTTACCCAAGTTGTTTTATTTTCAAATAAATAATTGCTATCACGACTCAACAGCCTTTAGACAATAGTAGTCTGAAAGGGCATGGTGCGCTCTATTAAGAGAGACAATGATTTAACCTAACGTCTCCTTCTGCCACCTCTCTTGCGCCGCCGCACACTGGTTCTCCTGCGCCTCCTACGGATGGGGCGGGAAGTGCTTCTTGCTCGTCTGGGCATAGTGATTTTTCTAACCTCGTTGACAAAGTTGCCCGATATTTAACCACTCTCCCGCCACTAGCTATGATGTGATATAGGATAACAATTGTGACGTAGAATAACAATTGTGACGTAATTTGATTGCTTATCAAAACTGGACTTCGAAGATTGGGCGCATGGTGTGTTCATACAATGGGATTCGCTACTATTCTACTTACTATCTTCTATCACAGCAAAATCATTGGATGCATTATTCAATTTTCATAGCCTTCGACTATGAAATGCAGAACGCTCACAAGGATTTAAGAACATAAATATCTATTTTCTACGATCTTTCCTGACATGTCTCCACAAACGTCGGATTTGTTTGCAAACGTTCAATTAGATCAGTTTGAGACAGTTATGCCTATGTGAGTATCTGTAAGGTTGACATTGAACATATTGAACATAGACTACTTGTCCTTAATTAAATCTCGATATCATTTGATAGATTTGTCTTGAACACTTGAGCTCCTCATAATAAGATATTGAAATGCAAATTATGATTGGCCTATGCATAATTTGAATACTAGTTTTAGGAATTTTTAGAATTAGGATTCTGTCCCATGATGCGAATTATTAATGATTAATTAGGCCATTCATATGTGAGTATGGATTGATAATAAAAGTGATTTGTAATGTTGGCCGAACCAAATGTTGGCTTTCTATTTAAATTTAGACTAATTTAGACCCCTGTGATTTTTGTACTGTACCCTAAACGGATTGACCCAAAACGTAGAGACAGGGGTTTTGTCAAATGTTATTATTGCGTCGTGTTGACGTCATATGCTGACGTCACTCTCGCGCAAAATCAGCCTATAAAAGCGGGCCAGGGCGTCCAATAAGTATAGTGTGAAATATCATCTATCATCATGCCCAGAAGACGTAGATCCTCCCGCCCAGTCCGCAGAAGGCGTAGGCCTAGGACCATGAGGCGTAGGAGGAGAGTGGGCAGAAGGAGACGTTAGGTGAACTAAACCTATCACCTCCTCACTGAAGTCCTCTAAATAAAAATTAGGGCTTTAAATTGACTTGAACGACTTTGTCTTTTTACTATACTGTTTCAAGTTATAGGCAATAAGCAAGTATTAGGATACAATAGAGAACATTTAAATGCTGTCCATCAGGAATAAAACACATACACAAACAAATAAATAAGACAAGAACAAAATCTTTTAATTTCATTAAAATGTTAGATTTCTCGAGTTCAGGGAGGTTTTATTGAAATAGGACAGCCTCCCTGACACAATTATAATAGGCCTATATGCCAAAACTTCCAGATAACAGATTTCTATCAGATTGTACAGTTACATGTAAAACATGGACTTTGTGTGACTGCAAAAGATTTATGATTAACAGTTAATTCCCTCATATCAGTGCAAATTCAACAGAATGGAGAGATGAATAACATACATGTAGGCTATCAAATCTCAAGTGCAGATTCATTTTACCAAGCAGTCAGCACATCACCAGTGATTAGCGCTCAATCAGATACAATCCTCATTAGACACACATATCAAGACTACAAAGGGTACCAAGAGAATAGAAACATAATACTCTAGTGCTGGCATAGTTGCAACCTTTGAAGATGGTAAAGAGCTCAAATGTTGGCACACATATTAAAGATTAATAGAAGGGCACCATTGTTGTTGTCTACAAGTACAATCCATGTACTATCATGATGTAACATTTATTGCCCTCTATTGCATCAACAGAGTATACCCCAGGCATGTGATCTTGCTGAAATCAATAGGTTGGTTTGGATTAGAGCCTGAGAATCAGATTGTCTTAGTTTAGAACCTGCCGAGGCTGCTGTGACTTGGGTGTCCTCTGTGTAATGAAAACTGACCGGGTTTCAGATTATTTGTTTATTAAAGCAAACAAACATTTGAACAAAATCAAAACTAGTCCACCATCAGCCTATCTGCTGGTGACAGTAAAGAAAGTATTAAAGCGTAAGAATTAAGTAAAGGGTGAATAGATTTGATATATACTTCAGAATAGATTTGGGCTAAAGCGAGCTGGATTAAAAATAAAAATCCAATCTGAGAAAACAACTGAGGCTCTGTTTACATACAGTATGGTTGTTACCATAGTTGGCAGAAAACATTTGTTTAAACAACACATTACAAGAACCTACAGAAAGAAAACAGTAACAAAAACAGATCAACTGAACATGAACAATAATAAAAGAAAAATAACAATCTTAAATCAGTTGTAGCCAAAATAGAAACATTGATAACCCTCTCAATCTGCCCACAACCTCTCAAAATGACCACATAGACCTGACAGTGGTACTTGATGCAGCCATCAATAGAGAAACATATCTCAACAAGCAGATGGAAGCCTGGAGGGAACACAGTCAGAACTAGGAGGAGACTAAAGACTAATCCAGAGAGTCACACTGAAAACTACTTTTGAAAGACAGGTTTCCTGGGTTGAGAGATTCCAGAGAGCTTTGTTGCCAAAGTGGTACTTTACTTCTTTCAACAACCCTGGCCCACCACTCGTAGAACAGTAAAGTGCGTCATTTGGCGAAATGTGTTCGTTCACACACAGAAGATAGACCATCAAACATTTTTTACAATTGTTACTCTTGCTGCTGTGGGTCTGGGTTGTCTAATGAAATAAAGTGCCACGTTTGCTACAATGTTTTTGGGAAACTCACCCCATGTCACTTAGTTAGGCTACAGAGGAACTAGGTGTGGGCACATGTTTGTAAGTAGACCAGTGCTAAATTGAACACACTCAGATCCTCTAGGAGATGCAGATGAGTTCCATCGGACATTACATATGAATCACCTTCATGTAAAGGCTTAGATGTGGTTCTCTGCTTCCCCATGAGGTTAAAACCCTACCCCTGATATAATGATGAACCAGAAAATCTTAAACAACAACAGTCCTTGGCTGAACATGAGGACAAACATTAGTAAAAGAAACAGAACACAACACCTGTGCAGGGAGCAAACAGCTTACAGAGTCATGATTCAGTTCCCTCTCTTCATTACCATCCAGAGTTGATTTTGGTGTGAAGAGAAGTCTTCAGATAGTAATAAAGTCTCCTTGTTGCTTACCCCCCCCCCAAAACAATTCAACTTAAACATACAGACATTAAAAAGCTTGAGGTCTTGGGACATGCTTGCAGGTGGCAGATGAAGGCAGATTCTTGTCAATTTTCTTGTTTTTGTGTGTCATGGTGGTTTTGGCTTCTCAAAGACACCTGATGACCCTCCAGGCAGAAAATGGTCATTTGTGAAACAAGTAGATTGGCCTCTGAAAACCTGTGGGAAAATGTAAGAAACCATGAGTTTCATAAAATAGAACGGAATTAATAAGGACACATATGAAAGACACGAGAGAATCAGAGATCAACGTTTGTTTCCTATAGTCTATTTTCCGCTTCCGACACAACGTCTGCTCCACTTGGCTGAGAAATTGGCAATTTAGACTCAATAAAACTAGAGCAGAGAGTCAGGCATGAAAGACTAGTTTCCAAATCACTCCCATCAACCAGTGACTTACCCCTTGATGAACTTGTGGGAATCCCGATTAACTCGTAGCTGGAGAATCCCACTTCAGATGTCAGATATGTGGAGAACTCGTCTGGTTTGAGGCGGATGCTTTGGTAATTCTTAGAAATGCTATCCTGTAACAGTGAGAAAGAAAAAAATCAAAAAAACTTTGCCGGTCCTTTGCTGAGCACAGCTACACATACTGTACTATCCATGTGTGAAATGTTCGAGTCCTCTTTTTGGCTAAATGCAATGTACCAAATTAATTACACAGGCTCATTATAGCATTATGCCCACCCTCTCTTACCGTCAGATTCTTCCTCCTACTGTAGGTGGGCCATTGCTGTGGCTCCAGGATGAACCGACCTCCAGGGCGGAGGTGTCTGTATACCCTGTGGAAGAGGCGCTTGAGGCCGGTGTCTCCCCAGTTCAGGTGGACCCACTTGGTAACGCTGAAGCACAGGATTACGTCATACTCTGGCCGTTGGGTCAGCAGCAGCGCATCACTCTCCAGGACATAGTTCCCCTAAGGAGAGAGATGTGATGAGAAGTAAGCCTTCCGTAGAACTTTCATTATGCATGTCCATACATATTTATCAATTAATAGCATAAATTAATATTACATGCTGACACGTAAAGGGAAAGGTATACACACACTTACCTTGACAAAGGAGACATTGGAGGGGAAGTTCCCAGGAGGCATAAGGGGGGTTTCTGGGAGTGGGGGGGCTGCTATGGGGCCCCTAGAGACACGCAAGGAGACAGGGAATGAGCAGCTCGCCAGATGATCAACAGCGGGCATTCCAGAGTCTCTCTTCTCCATCTCCTTAGCCCCTCTGTCCTGCCCTTTTCCACCCTTGTGACGTGAGGACCTGTTGTCATCTACAGCCTCAGTAGGGGCACTTCCTCCTTTTACTAGTTTTTCAGCATTTCCATTCTCAGCCCTAAGCTCTCCTTCGCATTGTTTGTCCATTTTTTGTCTCTCTCTCTGTGTTTCTCTTCCTGAATGCATCTCATCCCCCTTCCTCTCCTTTTCTTGACTATTGGGCTTCTCTCCCTCCTCCTCCCCCGTTCCCAGTCGGGCCTCCTGGGTCTGCAGTTCTGATAGGTAGTGTCTGATGTTCTGGCGGGCCGCATGCACCAGCCCCCCATCAATGTCCAGCCCCAAAATGCGGGCAGGGCGCAGCTTCTTAGCAATACACAGAGTAAGGTGCCCCGTGTTGCAGCCAAGGTCCAGCACTGCTTTACCCCGAAACCACTCTGGGCGTAGCACATGTAACCGTGGATCTTCGCTGCAGCCTGGGTTGCGGTAGCCATAGTACTTGTTGTAATTCCCATACTGGAACTTCTGCTTATGTTGGTGGGGCTGCTGTCTGTGCTGATTGTGGGGCTGCTGTTGCCGGCTCCCTGTCCCAGCTCTTCCACTCACTGGTGTGTGGAAGGACTGTGTGTGTCTCCCTGCCCCAGTGCCTTGGCCACTATCTTCAGTCCCTGGCTTGGCCATATTAGTACAGTGGGCCAAAGGGGGCTCTGTCTTGCCAGAGTTGCGCCTCCGTTTGCGCTGCCGGGTGGAGAGCTGGTTTAAGCCGCCTGCTGTGGTAGTGGAGGAGTCCTCTGGGCCACGTGGTTGGGCCTGGGGGGCAGATACAGGCAGAATCGCCTCATCCTTGCAGATGGAGGAGTTGATCTCATTACAGCCCTGGGAGTCCACTGTGACACTGGACTGTGTACTACTCACTCTGGGTCCTTCGAGAAGAGAGACAGATGCAGAACTACCTAAAGTCAGTTTAGGCAAAGAAGAGGAACTGTTGTTCACTTCACTACCTCTCTCTGATTCTAAGAGGTCAAACTGGGAGGCTGACACCCCCCCAGCTCCCCCTCCCCCTCCACCTCCACCTCCTCCATGATGTCTGTTGCGGTGTCTCCGCCTGCCGCCACTCTTCAAGGGTGACACCAGGAGGCTGCTGTCTGCCACTCCGCTGTTGAGGTTGAGTGGGTCAGTGATGTCCCTGGGAATGAGGATCTCCACAGGGTCGCGACTCTTGGCTGGCAGGGGAGAGGATTTGGGCGTTTCTGCATTCAGCGCCTTGTTCACCTCCTCATCCAGCAGACTGTTGAGGTTCAGTGGGTCGAAGATGTTTCCACCCAGAAGGAAATTAGTGGGCAGGACTGAGTCGCTCTCAGAGTTGGCTCGTCGCCGTCTTTTGCCAGACTGTGGATGCTTGAAGCCTACATTCATTGTGCTGCGGCGCTTTGTAAGTTTCTGCTGTTGTTGTTGTTGTTGTTGTTGTTGTTGTTGTTGGTGGTGGTGCTGCTGCTGTAAGCCATTTTTAGGGTTAAGGTGATCCTCACTCACACTGGCCTGCTGCCCAACATTCTCTGTCTCGTTGTGGGTGTCACCCGAGCTGGTGTGCTTCGTTTGGGCCACATTGGCTGGCATGGGGCAGGTAGCAGCACCATCAGCGTTGTCTGGGTTAGCCAGGGTGACCTCTGGCATTTTGGGGGCATTGTTGCAGCTTCCAGTGCATTCTGAGAGTTGCTGGGGTTGCAGAGGTGGTATCGTTTCCACTTTCGTATTTCTGGTTGTAACAGTCTCTTTATCAACAGACATCTCTATCATCTTCCATTCAGTACTTCTGATGCTGACATGGGTGCTTACAGCAGATCTGAAAACATAAAGTCACATTCATCAATTAATCTGACATGAGATTCTCTAGTCAATGTTTTGACTTTGGACATATATTTATTCTGAAACAACTTCAAAACGGGTCAGCTGAACTCATAAGAAGTGTCACACTTCTTAAATCTTGACTTATTTTGTCAAACACTCACTAAAACATTAAAAATTACAACATAATAATACTGAGCTACTATACTAACGAGTCTTTCTTCAGATAAGTGGGTGTCATTTGTATAAGGAATGCCACTGGATAGAGTTGACCGAAGTAAATACAGTGGCAAACGTTGAGTGAACGTCTAGCTACAATGAAAACACTGAAGAAGCGAACCCACCTCCTCAAAGCCTGCTATGCGTGAACCCGCTTCCTCAATACTGTTAGCTGGCCAGAACTGTCCATATTTTGCATAAACCCACCTATTCGCGTTAGTAAAATTAAAGCTTTCTGCATGGAACAAGCTGCCAAGACCCAGACAGAAAAACGAACATGCTACCTCGTACAGTAGTAGGCAACTGTATGGTCATCAACAACAACAATCATCGGCTCACCGTTCTCCCCGCCTTCTCGTGAAGCTGAACTGTCACTGCCACACTCCCTCCCGAATTACTGACGTCCCCGCAGCATCAGCTTCGAGCCGAGCTTGGTTATTTGCTGTTATTACTGTTCAAATTGCTTATATCCGGGAGATATACCTCTCCAAATAATGAAGCAAACTGCGCTGTTGTTCTGTGTGAAAATGTGTATGTTTGTAGGCTTACTCAACACTCTAAACTAGAGTCGACTTGGAAGCTAACTTCTAGCTCAACAGCTCTATCTCACGCAGCTTGGAAGGTTCCTAGGGTTGTTTTATCCTTCGCTAAGAGCCTACACTCAGACAGGCAGGCCTGGCAACCAATACGTTTATGATTTTGAGGCAGTGTTCATGGAATGGACCAGTTAAAAACGCGGTAGGGTTGAGCCATTTCACATCGCCTACACATGGGCACCTAATGATTTGCCTGTCTAAAATCCAATTTGTCTTTAATATTTCACTCTTTGTGAATTGATCGATATAGTATTCTATGAAACTGTCTGTGATCTATATGGATCACATTTTGAAATAATTTTACATCGAGGTAATGGTAATGTTGTGTAGATTGACTCTCCCACCCAACTTGTTCTATGACACGTGGTAGGGCGGGGAACCGCAAATTGTCTGGGATCTGTAGTTTTCTATCCAGTGTCAAAAAAGTGATAACAAGCAGTTATTGTTGCAAAAGTGTACACTGAAAGTAGGGATTAAAATTGTTAATCTGTTTTTAAACTTTAACAAAAATGTATCATTCTAAACCACAATTTGTGTAATGACCATTGTGTCATAACAACTTAAAATAACAAGTAGGCTAATTGCGTTCTATCAGTTGTGATAAGCAACACTTTTAAAATGTTCTGTGTGTACAGAAAGCCGTAAATTAAGAATGAAACCAGGTAGAAAAATAATAACTTTATTCTCAATTTATTTACAAGACTTTGTCCATGACAGAAAATAAATATATAGCATATATCTACAATGTTTTACATATAATTTAGGATGGATTGAATCTGAGACACTGGCTTTGGAGCATAGCCACTGTGTCAAGGAATGTAAAAGATGAAATCCAAGTCTGTTTCCAGGCCTGTTAAAGTGACAGTGACAGGTTTTCAGAAAATATCCCATTTGAATGTCCCAACTTCCATTATGTCTCTTGTAACCATTGTGGCCATCACCAAACGCACTCTGATGGGAAAGACAAATACTGTCCAGAATGTGTCCCATAATGATCTGGATGGCCAGCTCTCATAAACACACTCCACTCTATGAGCACAGATTGTGTTATGATTTCACCCACCCTTCTCCTTAAGATGTCAGGGCCAAGGCCTCCATACAGCCTGTGGCTGGATTTGAAATAGCGACCGCCTCAGAGTCCATGTTGGGCTATCGAGCGCAGGACCAGAGGGTCGTTGAGGGGTTGGAGGACTGGACATGAGGGGAGGATGAGCTGCCATTAATGGCACCACAGGGGGAGATGTGGAGTGAAATGAGGATGACAAAGGGTCAGATGCAAGTTGAGAAGGGGAAGGAGGGAAGGGAAAGTGGCAGGGCATGGAGAGGTATGGAGAGGTGGTGGTGAGAGGTGGCGATAAGTTGGAGTAACAGGGGGAGGGTGGAGGTGAGAGGGAGTAAGGGGGAGATGGGTATGGGTGTGTGTGAGGTTGGGTCGGGTGGGGGTGGTGGAGTACAAAGGGTTTGGGATACATGGGAAGAGAGGTGTTGATAAAGGGGAAGGAGGACTCCCTGCTAGCCCGGCAATGTCCCATCACTGAGTTGTCCTTCCTGTTCTGTACTCTTCCCAGGCAGTATGGCCCCTCTGCTGCAGGGCCCCAGACCTGGAGGTCCACAGGGAAGGTCTGGCTCTGCACCCTCCCCAGAGGGCCTGCACTGTGGGCATCCAGGTGAGCCCTTAGCTCCTGGACAAAGCTCTCTCGCTGGGAGGGGTCCACACTGTCAATGAAGTTACCCAGGCGGGAAATGCACTCTTTGATACCTGCGCTATAGATAGGGTTGGGTGGGGTTTGTGTTTGCTCATGTATGGGGACTATGTGGGTTGTCCTTTGGGAGCTAACAGCAGTAGTCACTGTAGCAGGTGAGTCTTTCATATCATTTGCTGAGAGGAAAGGATTTGGCCAAGTGAGAGAGAAAGTGGAGAAAAGGGAGTAAATGAGGAGAGAGAATAGAAGGATGACAGAAATGGATGCATGAGAAGATAATAAGAAGAGAGAAATAATCATGATAACATGGATAAAGGAGGAAAATGGCAACAATGGATAGAGCACAAAAAAGGAGAGGAGGAGAATGTTAATCAATGGGTTGAATAGACAATTTGCAAAAGCCAATGGTGGGTATTTTGGTGTGTGTGTGTGTGTGTGTGTGTGTGTGTGTGTGTGTGTGCGTGGAAGGGGGAGAGGAGGGGGGGGGAATAACAAATTATTAGCACTCATGATATCAGCAATTCAACTAGTTAGAAGCACCTCACAAACTACTAAAATAAAGCTTTACAAATATATACAGAAATATGATAAACACAAGCTTAGCCTATATATGAACATTTAAGATGGATAGATACCTTTGCTGTCGTTCCCATTTGTTTTTCTTCGTATGTAATCGACAGTCAATTCTAAAATCTCTGCTTTTTCCAACTTCGGATTTCTCAGCCGCTGTAAGAGAGAAAGAATAACACTACTGAATATGCATGATTTCAATGAACAAATAGTTATGATTTCAATGAACAAATAGTTATGATTTCAATGAACAATGTTGTGCTTAAATCCAATAACTTCGAGACAAATCCACAGTAAAAAACAAACAAATGCGAGAGATCTATCTTGCTCCTACACAGCAAGTTTCGTGATTCTATTAAGAACACGCGAAAAACTCGAATTTTCGCGTAACGGAATTTCCAAAAGGTCTGATTTGCACACAAGTGAGGAGTTGAGAATGTCCTTAAGTGAAATACGGCTGACTACAACCCTACTGACTACTAGTTTTGTATGTACACCTGAGAAAAGGACTCACAAGAAGCAGATTCCAGTTGGTGGATAATAATCGAAAGCAATAATAATCTCACTATATGTGAATAATGCTAGTTTACACAGGGAGCTATAAAACATAGTCGTAAACTCAACTCACCATGTCCGAAGTGTTGTTCAGCAAAATGGTCCGTAGCTCATCCAGGCGGTGATTTATCCTGTCTCTCCTCTTCTTTTCAATCACCGGTTTTAGAACCTTGGGAGAACAACTCAGTTATTTCAACAAATCTAAAACCAAGCCAACGACAAAATATAAGTAGGTCTAATTTAGCCTATAAAGATAAGTTAACCAATAAGCCCTACATTTACCCTCTTGATTCCTCGACGATTAGGCCTACTCATTTTAGATCCTTCCAACTTTCCTGGATGAAAGTACACTATAAGACGACTTGAAGAAAAGGAGACAGTTCATCCAATCTGACCGAGTAAACTGAGAAGAAAGTCTCAACAACACACCACTAGGATTAGTTCATTATCAGTTGAGGTCGCCCGCTATTTATAAGGTCTATCAGACCGCCAGTGATTGGTTGAAAGGTGCCAATGACGTTCTCGACCGTATGTTATTCTGGTCCTCATACCTTCTTGATATGCACCAAATGGATGATTATTTGTTAGATGATAAAGAGAATATACATCTTTTAACTTAAGGAGAAGGGACTGTTCTTTATTAATCTACAAGTGGTCATAGTTGCATGTCAATTATATCAATGCATGCTTATACATGGAATATAATGTAGCCTACAGTGTTATCATTTTTGAATAAGCGTTAGGTGCATAGTTACATAGCTCAGTCCTAAACATGCATTGATTTATTTTTTTCCAACAAAAAATATTTTGCAATAAGCTTTCAATAAGGTCACACACAGTATACAGTAGGCCTAGAAGTGATGGCTTAAATGGGTCCAGCCCTCTGACCTTTATTTGGCATTTGCAATAATGCGTTTATGTCGTTAAGGGTGCAATTGACTTGTAAACCATTTATCTCTCTATGTAAATATAAGACCAATTTGGTACATTTGAGAGGTTGTATTCACACTCAGTGCATCCACTGGCCTTTTATGACCCAGGTCTAACACAACACAGACACGCACACTCGCACGCACGCACGCACGCGCACACACACACACACACACACACACACACACACACACACACACACACACACACACACACACACTCTGTACAGAGTATGTTCCTCTCCTTAATAAAGGAATCTCTTTCGTACAATATGTCATAATGATTAATAGATTATGATTAATATAACTCCAGGAGTTTAAATGTAGGTCTATAATTGAATTAAACGAAAGATGTTTTGTATTGTTTAAGATAAGATATGAACGGTATTTCAATGGAACGTTTTCCAACACATGAGCAGATTGTCAGAATTGTTGCTAATTGTTTGTTTAGGCATAAGTGCGTTGGGAAAGTTCGTTTTCACGTGGGAACAGAGAATTACTGTAGCAGAAGAAGTGTCAGAATGAACACAATCACACCAACTCCACACTTGTCTTTATGATGTATGCATTCCATGTGAGTGCCAATTTGCGGATGACACCAGTCGCACCTTGCGCGCCTGCCATGCATGGTAACCAACAGGCGTGTTAGATCAATTAATCAGCACGAAATACACAAATGAGTCGTGTGAATGTGAGAAACCAAACTTGAGATACATTCGAACGTCTGTTTTCTTTTAATCTTTTAAAATTCTTTCATGAAAATGACATGTTCGTGAAAGCTCCAGTTACGCGCCCGTTTCTCATTGGGATTGACCCTCGGTGCTTTAAACAGTGTCTATATATATCCAACCTACACACACACGTTTACCATTAGAGAGAGAGAGTGCTGCGCCATTTAGATCCCCTTAGATCCCCGCATTGGTAATTTCCTCTATCGGTCTTCGTATTTTACATTGAATAACACAAGCACATTGTTGAAGCACAAGTTTTGCTTAAGATAAAATATCTATTTAACCTTTATGTATTTAGGAACTCCATTTGACATGGTAACATTCTGAAATGCATTACGCCATACGGCGCAGGCCTAGTTGATGCCCATATATTTAGAAACTACACCTTAAAGTATTATGTCATAACATTTGCCACATTTGACCTGAGATGACAGATAAGATGAGAGGTCATGTCAATCGTACCATATGGCACCATGCAATGTATATGATACAAATGTAGAAGATGACAAACTGCAAGGTGACACACTGGGAAAATGTCATTGACTTCCCTCCCTTGGGAAAGGGGCAGAAGGAAGACACACGTTATGCACAACCTGTTAGTCCAAGAAGAAGGCACACTTGAGCCTGTGGTTTATTACCTGTTAGAATTAGTACATATATTATGATATAGCCTTCATAATGAACTCGTAATAACTTACGTCTAGGAACATCGAAATAGTTGATAACTTAGGGTCGTTATGACATGATGATACTGCGCATCCTCACATAAAGAGTACAAAAAACATCTATTTAATAACATTGCCTGATCCTAACCATCAAAAGAATTGTCCTTAATTTGGCACACTGGGAAAAGGTCTTCAAACTCGTTCCCATGGGAAAGGGGGTGTGTGGAAACACATTGTGCACAACCTGTTTGTGAAAAAGGAAGGCACACTTAGGCCTATCGTTTATTACCTGTTAGAATGTGTACATTATTCAGAGAAGGTAGAGAGGTGCGATCGTTCCCACACGCCGACCCCCTACACAGTGAAATCAAATGTCCTGTCCTAACATAGTTATTTTAACAGTAAGTCAAATATCCCGTTCAACTTGCATCGAAGTAGCCAAAAGGCGTCTGCAATGGAGGTGCAACTGAAAATATGGACCATTAAGTTCCATATTAAAAGTCGCTATGTTTAAGGGTCAAATTAATTTGTCACACTCGGAGAAGATCGAGGTGTTGACTGTCGCAAACACCTCACTGGTAATTGCCAGCACTCGCATGTCATTTTTCACTCACACACGTGCCAGGGTGTTGGTGCAAATGTGAACGTGTGCCTGAGTGCCGTCGCCTCTTTGATCCTCAAGTTACTCAACAAATGGCTACAGCGCAGAAGGTAGCTAGGAAATAATACTTAACTTGGTAATCTGATTCCACTATGTAATCTTCAGCCTCCCTAATTCGTTTCTCACTGACAGTTCAGTGACTAATTCGTTAATTTATATAAACAACATAATTTGATATAAAACAAAATAATGTGGCTATTGGATTGTGAATATAAAAGTTGATATGCTTATATTTGGCTTAAGCTTATATAGCCTTGATAATGAACTCATAATAACTTAGACTATGTCTAGGGGGAAAAAACCTCTCTCATCTAAAAACCTCTCTCAAGTTAACCAAAAGGTTTGCACCTAATTTGGCACACTGGGAAAAAGTCCTCAAACATTTTCCCATGGGAAAGGGGGTGGATGATATACAAACACATTGTAGTTTATTACCTGTTAGAATTTATACATCATTAAGAAAGAAGAGAGAGACGACTGGAGGAGTGCTTATTCCCACGCACACGTTGATATCTAAAAGGTTAGAATTTGATTAAATAAAAGTTTAGGAAACTGTCTAAAATAGTATTCTGCCAATATCGTTCTTATTCGAATGCATAGTGCCATTGTGTCTTTGCGTAAAATGTGCAGACGATTACGCATTAAAATATCACCATTTGTGACTGCTTTCCTACCCTACACGTGCCCACGGGTGTTGGTGTGGATGCTAATGCGATTGTGGTTTTCTAAAGTACTCTGTAGTTTTATGAATGTGTCAAGCATTTCAACAATTCTCAAGGCGCGCGTGGCGCAGCTACGGCGTGTGGCGCAGCATAGGGATTGGTTAAGTGGCGATGGGAGGAGTCTGAAATCACGTCACACCGATGGACCTAAAAGTCGCCGAGAAACTGACTTGTCACATTTAGAGAATATCCTTCCTCAGCAACAGGACGCAAACAGATAGCCTATCACAATCCTCTTGACTTAAATTTGGACCTTCTCTGAGATACCTCCAGTTTGTGGTTTACTAAAACAATGAAACTACTTGTGGGAACAGAACGTGGGGAAATCGACACAAAGGTAAGAACGTTTAAAGAAATTGGGTCTATAAAACTTGTGTACTTCCTTGTTGCTAAGGTTGTCGAAAGCAAAATGCGAATCAATATCATGTCCATCTCGTTTTTGAGAAAAATCAATGGATATCTGGGAGTAAGAGATGTTTAAATTAAAGGGTCATTTTATTGAGAAATTGTATACGTTAGTATATTTCTCATCAGTCCACTATTGATATGGCCCCAAAATATGATTACTTTGTGCATACACTGTAGATATCCTAAAAGCAAGCTATTTACTTCATGGAATAGACACTGGTCTGACCATGCTGTTTTCAAACGAAACATTGGTCTGACATCTCACTGATAATCTCCTTTCATGTCTCTCTTGTAGCCCCTCAAGCCTCAGGTGGAGAGACGTCGGAGGGAGAGAATGAACCGCAGTCTGGAGAGTCTGAGAGCACTGCTGCTACAGGGGCCACAACATCAGGTAAAGATTCACTACTTTTCTCTAAATGCAGTGCATATGTGTGTAACTTCACCTGCCTCTCTAAATGTAGTACACAGCTGCCTCTGAGTATGATGTAGCAGGACTGTGCATTAACCTGCCATCTCTCTCTTCTACAGGGCTTGAATCAGCGCAGGGTGGAGAAAGCTGAGATCCTAGAACACACAGTTCTCTTCCTACAGACCACTGGTGATGGGAACAAGAAGGAAGTTGAAGGTGAAGAAAAGCAGCATCGTTTCAATGATGGGTTCTCAGCCTGCCTGCAGCGAGCTGCACATTTCCTGGGACATGAAAGGGAGGGGCTGCATCTGGAGGCAACACGGAACACCACTTTCTCTGCTCGCCTGAACAGCCATGCTGAACTGGGCAAAGCTCCAGCTGAATTCCAGTCTTCCAACTCTCTGCACAGCAGGAAGTGCCCCCAGTCTTTACCCCAGATGATGATACAGGACTACTGCAGACAGCAGCTTTGTACCCTCTACAGAAACAATCACTCTCATCCCTATAGAGTTCCACTCCAACATGGGGATCCCAACGCTCCCCAGCACCCACAAATAAATGTGGTTAAAGAAACCCAGTCCAAGAACCTTTCAGCCAGCCAGTCTGTGTGGAGACCTTGGCCCTGATCACACACATTACCTCAACTGGGATATTGAACTGTCAATGACTAATAACATATGAACTGAGAATTGGGATGCCACATCCTGAGACTACTGGAGGAAATAACGTATGCAGTGTTGTGAATACTGGACTATAGGGCTCCATACAATTGCAGGGATGGTAATACCATATATACCAGCAAATAAAAATATGTAGATACTGTACAATGATTTTACTATTGATCACAATAGATACTGCATGTATAACTTGTAGTATTCTTTACCTATTTATGCTGCTTATTTGCACATTAATTTATTCTCATATTTGTTCCTATTTTCTTGAGATGCGTATCTTGTAAGAAAAATAAAAACATTCCTTGTTTAAAAGAAGTACATTGTCTTTCATGTCTCAGTCTTACATATTGTTTTTCATCATTGTAACATCGGTTCTGGTTTTAATGTGGTTACTCCAGCAAACATTTAGAGAATTTGATAGTCTATTTCAGCATTTAACATGCACGCCTAATGATGTGTTGATATTGAGAGTTGGCATGTGTCCCCTACAAGTTAGTCATTATGTGTGAAGTTGAGCCACGCGCTTTGACACCACAAGGTGTCCTGTCGCGGGCAGGAAGATCTCCAGCGGTCTCCAGTCACACCTCCTCAAACTTAAATAAGTTATGGCCTTTTTTATAACCTCCGTCCGGAGACATGCCAGCTTAATGGCCAACGTCCCCAAGTAGGCTACATACTCTCGTAAGCACTCTACATCCCCAAAATGAGGAACAATTGGAATACTATGTGTTCACATGTAAGGCTATTAGATTAAACCTGAGATATGTCTAACTACCCTTTACTGTACCCTACTTTCGTATATTGTTTAATTGTCCAAATTACATGCGATTCCTAACTTGAGATCGACACAGTAACTCGAATTTTCAAGCAAAAATCCAAATTACGCACAGTTATCAAGTTGTAATCGGCATTAGATGGTTGTCCCTGATGTGATGGTACACTGGGGAGAAATGTTCGCAATCCTTTCCCATGGGAAAAGGGTAAAAACACAACACGAGTCATTTTATTACCTGTTAGAATTTGTACATAATTTAGCAGATTCACCGCTGACTGTCTAGAGAAGCGCTTGTTCCCGGTTTCCCAAAGGCACAGGTTGACCCCTGATTTGCAAATTCACATATCATTAAATGTATCATATACAAATCTAATTCTCTGTCACAGAATATATTGCAATAAGTCAAAGTTATTTTATCCAAAGAATAACATCGTTTCGAGTCCCTGCGCAAAATGGTGTGGCAATTGGAACGCGCAATGAATTACATGTCTTTGCGTGTCTCTGTGAGGAGTGGTTGGTCACTTCTTTTCATTTGTTAATTAATGTCACACTCGAGAGTGATTAGAGACAGTTGTCCATCCTCACTAACACCTACCTGTATTACAATACGCGTGCCATTTGTTACTACCACGCGCCCACGGTTGTTGGTCCGGATGATGGCTTGTGTCTACTACCCATGTGGCCCCCTTTGAACATCAAGTTGTCAAACAGAGGACAAGTTGATAAAATTGCAAAACTAGGAATAAAATAAAATAATACAATAATGTATGCAGCTAAATGGTTAAAAAAATCATTCAGTCTTTAGGAAATGTCTCTGACTAGTCTGTCTAAATGATTAACCCTTCGCTGGAATGGGAAGAAATCTGTAATTCTCGCTAATTTAGTGAAAGCATAGGCCTATTTGACGAAACAAACTGAACATTTTGAAATCATGGAATAATATTAACAGATAATCCCTGAAACAGCGAATCAGGTGTTGAAACAGATGCTATTGATGATTATTCGATGAGATTCATATAAAAATATCTAAACTGTGGTCCGTTTACAGTGTAATAAAGATAACATCATGTATTTTATATTATATCAATATCTATAGTATACCAATATCAATATTATACCAATATCTATAATCTGCAGTATACGTCAAGACTTCTTCAAATTGCAGCCGAATCATAATTTGAGATCCGCGCACGTAACTCGGATTTACGTGGGATTCGGCATTAAATGGTTCCTGGTGTGGCACACTGGGAACATGTCCACATTCCTTTCCCATGGGAAAATTAGTTGGGTTAAAAATACAACATATATTATTTCATTACCTGTTAGAATTCATACATAATTAGCATACGAGTCACCGCTGTTTGTGACACGCACATGTGTGGACCCCTCATATGCAAATTCACATAATATTAGAAACAAAATCAGGTCAAAATCAAATCCTCTGTCACAGATTAAATTACGTTTAGTCTGTGATTATTTTGTCCAAGTGGAAAAGTGTTTTGAGTCCCTGCGTAAAATGGTGTGCCATTTGGAACGCATAATGAATTGTCATTGTATTGTCTTTGCGTGTGCCTCTGTGTGAGGAATGCTTGGTCACTTTTTCATTTGCAAAATAGTGTAACACTCGAGAGGGATTGCAGACAGTTGTCCACCATGACTAACACCTACCTGTATTACAATACGCGTGTGACTTCCATACACGCGCCCACGGGTGTTCAGACGGATGATGGCTTGTATGTAAGCCCCATGTGGCCCAATTTGAACCTCAGGTTGTCAAATATAGTTGTCAAATATAGGACAACGAGATACAATTGCAAAACGGTTCAATGGTTCAATTAATATCTTACAGGGTTAAGCCAATTACCTTTGCCTACTTTGTGATCCTCAGAGTTGATATTATTTGAGTTTATTTCAAACTTCTAATCATGAAATTGATTTGTTTACTGTGGCAGTAACACTCCAGTGTTCATACCATTGTAGCTTTATTCTGTATCTAAAAAATCTATCTTATATCAGTTTTTCGAAGAGCGTGTGGCGCAGCTTTGGGATTGGCTAGTCTATGACTATGGGAGGAGCTCAAAGTTACCTCTCACACCTAAGGACTTAAAAGTCGTCAAGAAACAGAAATGTCTCATTCAGATTGTCTTACTCATCAGTGACAGAAAGAAGAGACAATATTTTCTCATTTAGGCCTACCTCTGGATAAAAAACACTATTCGAAAAGGTGTTACTGAATAGAGATGAAACTAATTGGGGGAGCAGAGATCATGAAAATGGACAGAAAGGTAAGCATTTGCTAATTAGGCCTAGTGCTAAATTAAAATTGCATTCAGAACATTTCTCCCTAAACTGAAAGGGTTTACTTTCAACAGCTGTTGTCATACTGTAGATGTATCATATCAAAATTAACTGAAAATATTCCATATTTCCAAATTGCTCAGATAAAAAATACAATTTTAAAAGAATCCATGATTACAAAGGGTACAGCTGAGGCAAAGAATAACTGCCATGCTGTTTTCAACAGAGACACTATTCTGACCTCCCACTGATAATCTCCTTTCATGTCTCTCTTGTAGCTCCTCAAGCCTCAGGTGGAGAGACGTCGGAGGGAGAGAATGAACCGCAGTCTGGAGAGTCTGAGAGCACTGCTGCTACAGGGGCCACAACATCAGGTAAAGATTCACTTCTTTTCTCTAAATGCAGTGCATGTGTGTAACTTCACCTGCCTCTCTAAATGTAGTACACAGCTGCCTCTGAGTATGATGTAGCAGGACTGTGCATTAACCTGTCCTCTCTCTTCTACAGGTCTTGAATCAGCGCAGAGTGGAGAAATCTGAGATCCTAGAACACACAGTTCTCTTCCTACAGACCACTGGTGATGGGGACAGGAAGGAAGCTGAAGGTGAAGAAAAGCAGCATCACTTCAGAGATGGGTTCTCAGCCTGTCTGCAGAGAGCTGCATGTTTCCTGGGACATGAAAGGGAGGGGCTGCATCTGGAGGCAACACTGAACACCACTTTCTCTGCTCGTCTGAACAGCCATGCTGGTGTGGGCAAAGCTCCAGCTGAAGCCCAGTCTTCCAAGTGCCCCCAGTCTTTACCCCAAATAAAGATACAAGACTACTGCAGACAGCAGCTTTGTACCCTCTACAGAAGCAATCACTCTCATCCCTATAGAGTTCCACTCCAACATGAGGATCCCAACGCTCCCCAGCACCCACAAATAAATGTGGTTAAAGAAACCCAGTCCAAGAACCTTTCAGCCAGCCAGTCTGTGTGGAGACCTTGGCCCTGATCACACACATTACCTCAACTGGGATATTGAACTGTCAATGACTAATAACATATGAACTGAGAATTGGGATGCCACATCCTGAGACTACTGGAGGAAATAACGTATGCAGTGTTGTGAATACTGGACTATAGGGCTCCATACAATTGCAGGGATGGTAATACCATATATACCAGCAAATAAAAATATGTAGATACTGTACAATGATTTTACTATTGATCACAATAGATACTGCATGTATAACTTGTAGTATTCTTTAACTATTTATGCTGCTTATTTGCACATTAATTTATTCTCATATTTGTTCCTATTTTCTTGAGATGCGTATCTTGTAAGAAAAATAAAAACATTCCTTGTTTAAAAGAAGTACATTGTCTTTCATGTCTCAGTCTTACATATTGTTTTTCATCATTGTAACATCGGTTCTGGTTTTAATGTGGTTACTCCAGCAAACATTTAGAGAATTTGATAGTCTATTTCAGCATTTAACATGCACGCCTAATGATGTGTTGATATTGAGAGTTGGCATGTGTCCCTTCCAAGTTAGTCATTATGTGTGAAGTTGAGCCACGCGCTTTGACACCCCAAGGTGTCCTGTCGCGGGCAGGAAGATCAAAGTGCTCACTGGTCAGCGGTCTCCAGTCACACCTCCTCAAACTTAAATACGTAGGGCCTTTTATAACCTCCGTCCGGAGACAAGCCAGCCTAATGGCCAACGTCCCCGAGTAGACTACATACTCTAGTAAGCACTTTACATCCCCAAAATGAGCGAGCAACAATTGTAATGTTATGTGTTGACATATGTAATTTTACTACCTAACATAAGATATGTGTATATGTACTGTAGATTAAACCTGAGACATGTCTAACAACTGTTGCCTACTTTCGTATCATGATATTGTTTAATTGTCCAAATTACATGCGATTCCTAACTTGAGATCCACACAGTAACTCGAATTTTCAAGCAAAAATCCAAATTACGCACAGTTATCAAATTGTAATCGGCATTAGATGGTTGTCCCTGATGTGATGGTACACTGGGAAGAAATGTTCGCAATCCTTTCCCATGGGAAAAGGGTAAAAACACAACACGAGTCATTTTATTACCTGTTAGAATTTGTACATAATTTAGCAGATTCACCGCTGACTGTCTGGAGAAGCGCTTGTTCCCGGTTTCCCAAAGGCACAGGTTGAAACCTTATTTGCAAATTCAAATATCATTAAATGTATGATATATAATACATATAATCATATACAAAAGTTTGTGTCACAGAATAGAGTTAGTCAAAGGTAATTATTACAAATTTGAAAATCGTTTTCGAGTCCCTGCGTAAAATGTTGTGCTAATTGGAATACGCAATGAATTACGTGTCTTTGCGTGTCTCTGTGAGGAGTGGTTGGTCACTTCTTTTCATTTGTTAATTAATGTCACACTCGAGAGTGATTAGAGACAGTTGTCCATCCTCACTAACACCTACCTGTATTACAATACGCGTGCCATTTGTTACTACCACGCGCCCACGGTTGTTGGTCCGGATGATGGCTTGTGTCTACTACCCATGTGGCCCCCTTTGAACATCAAGTTGTCAAACAGAGGACAACTTGATAGAATTGCAAAACTAAGAATCAACGGCAATAATGTCATAATACATGCGGCTAAATGGTTAAATTCAAAGCTTTCAATCTTTAGACAATGTCAAGTCAAATCAAGACAATGTCTATGACTGGTCTGTCTAAATGATGGACCCTTCGCTGGAATGTGAACAGATCAGTCATTCTCACTAATTCAGTCAAAGTATCAATCTTATTTGACGAGATAAATGTAACATTTTGAAATCATATGGAACAATATTAACAGATAATGGCTGAAACAGTGATTCAAGATTTGGGACACATGGAACATTGATGATTATTCGATGAGATTAATATCCAAATTCCGAAACTGCAGTCAGTTTTAACAGTAATAAGGACAACAACATGTATTTCATAATAGGCCTATATAAAATCTGCAGTGTCAAGACTTCTTCAATTGATAAATGCAATGTAAATGTAATTGTTGGTTTAATCTGTATAATTTGTTATAAGAAATTAATAAAATATAATCTAATTAATTAATCAGATGAAACCTTAGAGATGCCTTTCAGATCATGAAAATGAATCGAACATTTCACTTGCAGCCGAATCATAACTTGAGATCAGCGCACGTAACTCGGATTTTCGTGCAATCCCCCATTTATGGGATTCGGAATTAAATGGTTCCTGGTGTGGCACACTGGGAACATGTCCACATTCATTTCCCATGGGAAAATTAGTTGGGTTAAAAATACAACATATGTTATTTCGTTACCTGTTAGAATTCATACATCATTTTGCAAAGTGTCACCACTGTTTGAGACACGTACATGTGTGGACCCCTGATATGCAAATTCACATCATATTATAATATAATCAGGTCAAAATCAAATCTTTTAATAAATTGCGTTTAGTCTATGATTATTTTTTCCAAGTGGAAAGGTGTTTTGAGTCCCTGCGTAAAATGGTGTGCCATTTGGAACGCATAATGAATTGTCATTGAATTGTCTTCGCATGTGCCTCTCTGAGAGGAGTGCTTGGTTACATTTTCATCTGCAAATTACTGTCACACTCCAGAGGGATTGCAAACAGTTGTCCATCGTCACTAACACCTACCTGTATTACAATACGCGTGCCATTTGTGACTTCCATTCACGCGCCCACGGGTGTTGGTGGGGATGATGGCTTGTATCTAAGCCCCATGTGGCCCCATTTGAACATCATGTTGTCAAACATAAAACAACGTGATACAATTGCAAAACTAAAATAATTCAATAACATATGCGGTTAAATGGATCTATCCATAGTTTTCAGCCTTAAGACAATTGCCTATGCTTAGTCTGTGACCCTAAAAGTCTAAATTATTTATAAATACATATATCTTATCAGCTGTTCCAGGCGCGTGTGGCACAGCTTTGGGATTGGCTAGCCTATGGCGATGGGAGGAGTTCAAAGTTACCTCTCACACCTAAGGACTTAAAAGTCGTCAAGAAACAGACATGTCTCAATTAGTTTGAATCACTTCTCGGTGGCAGAGAACAGAGACATATACTACCTTTCGTTTTGACAATTTCAAGAACATTTTCTGATTTAAGCCTACTTCTGGATATAAACACTATTCGAAAAGGTGCTTCTGGATTACTAGCGATGAAACTAATTGGGGGAGCAGATCATGAACATTGACAGAAAGGTAAGAATTTGCCAATTTGGCGTTGTGCTCAATTTAAATCTCATCAAGAACATTTCTCCCTAAACTGAAAGGGTTTACTTTCAATAGCTGTAGTCATAGATGTGGCATATCAACATTAATTGAAAAATTGCATATTTCCAAATTGCTCTGATAAAAATGACAGTTAATCAATGACCATTTTAAATGAATCCATGATTACAAAGGGTACAGCTAAGGCATAGAACAATGATCTGCCATGCTGTTTTCAACAGACACTATTCTGACCTCCCACTGATAATCTCCTTTCATGTCTCTCTTGTAGCTCCTCAAGCCTCAGGTGGAGAGACGTCGGAGGGAGAGAATGAACCGCAGTCTGGAGAGTCTGAGAGCACTGCTGCTACAGGGGCCACAACATCAGGTAAAGATTCACTACTTTTCTCTAAATGCAGTGCATGTGTGTAACTTCACCTGCCTCTCTAAATGTAGTACACAGCTGCCTCTGAGTATGATGTAGCAGGACTGTGCATTAACCTGCCATCTCTCTCTTCTACAGGGCTTGAATCAGCGCAGGGTGGAGAAAGCTGAGATCCTAGAACACACAGTTCTCTTCCTACAGACCACTGGTGATGGGAACAAGAAGGAAGTTGAAGGTGAAGAAAAGCAGCATCGTTTCAAGGATGGGTTCTCAGCCTGCCTGCAGCGAGCTGCACATTTCCTGGGACATGAAAGGGAGGGGCTGCATCTGGAGGCAACACGGAACACCACTTTCTCTGCTCGCCTGAACAGCCATGCTGAAGTGGGCAAAGCTCCAGCTGAATTCCAGTCTTTCAACTCTCTACACAGCAGGAAGTGCCCCCAGTCTTTACCCCAGATGATGATACAGGACTACTGCAGACAGCAGCTTTGTACCCTCTACAGAAGCAATCACTCTCATCCCTATAGAGTTCCACTCCAACATGGGGATCCCAACGCTCCCCAGCACCCACAAATAAATGTGGTTAAAGAAACCCAGTCCAAGAACCTTTCAGCCAGCCAGTCTGTGTGGAGACCTTGGCCCTGATCACACACATTACCTCAACTGGGATATTGAACTGTCAATGACTAATAACATATGAACTGAGAATTGGGATGCCACATCCTGAGACTACTGGAGGAAATAACGTATGCAGTGTTGTGAACACTGGACTATGGCATAGATTTGCAGGGATGACAATTCTCTACTGAACAGCAAATAAAAAATCTGTAAATATTGTATAATGACTTGACTAGTGGACAACAATGGATACTACATGTATAACTTGTAGACATATTTTCATATTTATCCTGTCTATTTGCACATTAATTTATTGTTCCAATGTTATTGAGATTTGTATCTTGGATGAAAAATAAAAAAACATTCCTTGCTAAAAGAAATACACTGTCTCTGATATCTTAGTTCTACAGATTTATTTTTATTTTTATCATATGTTCTGATTTTAATGTGGTTTATTGGGCAAACATTTTGAGAATGATTGTAATTTATAGCATTTAAGATTCACGAAATACCAATATTAGCCCCAAAGCAATGTCTGTTTCAAAATTAAAGGGCCTCAATGATGTACTCTAAATATTTCCATTGATGAAGTGTCATTCACCAGGGCCTGGTCTATCGGCCTAGAACTAACGATGACGACGGTTAGTAAGGTACAGAGGACATTTGAGTTGACAGGTTTTCTAAGGGTTGACTAGGGTTGACGTGGCGTGACTGATTTAATGACACGAGTCACGCCACGCGCTATTCTGCCGCGCATTTGAATATGATGAGACGGTTTAGCCTTGGCCACATGCAGAGAATTCTCAAGTCAGTGTTATTCGGTCGCACCGAAAGGGAGATTGTATGCTATGATCTCCTCAAATCCTCCTGCAGTGGATGAAACAAACACAGCCTATAAACTATGAAGATATGGAGAAATGCATTGGAGGTGTCTAGTTGGATCAATGCGGAGTCGCTTACCAGTCCTTACTACCAGTACTACTTGTATTGGTATATCTTCAGGCAACAGCATGGTAGGCCTAAACATGTGTACCCTTGAAGAAAGCGAAGAACTTACAAAATGGAGGTGTCAAGGAGATGAAAGGTATGAATGCCTGGGAACTGGTGATAAACGCGGGCACAGCCTCACACACTATTCCCTGTTGTCTCCTCTTTTCTCACTTGAGGCGCGCTTCCCATGGCAAGGCTAGTTTTTGATCTCTGGTGAGGTGTGTCAGCGCGTGCTTTTTACCACCTGTTTCTATGCCGTCACTTGCAGAGACATTTGGCACATGATCTTAGTGGCTTATCATGACATATTGTAAAGCGTTTTATAAGGACGTCGCGCTGCTATAAGCAATGCTTTTCAGTTTCTATATTTGGCGATTGTTTCAACCATATCGTTTCTTCGTCATGTCTTTCAACAATACTTTTCATCAACCATATTTAATAGTTGTGGAGCACCTCTGGACAGTCACATGTTTTGAGTATCAGATGTGCGTAGTTGCAAAAAAATATGTGCAATAATGTAATTTATTTTGAGAATAAATGCAACACGTGTGTGAATAAATATACACCTTCAAACTTGTAACTTGATATGTGAATACATTCAATAAGATTTGCAAGTATTCAACTCAATTTGAGGTAACTGAGTTAATAACACAACATTTCTATGTCATAATTGCTCCTATTCTGTTTTGTTGATCAAGCCAGGTAGAAATGTTTAGTGTATGCAGTGTAAGCATAGAGCATAACATCTCTGGTATAAGCCTTGGTTAGTAACTAACTAGCGTATTGGCTGCTGCAAATCTAATGTCAGCTATCTTAGTAGGCTAATCAGCAGAACGTTTAACTTTCGCCACAAATAATTTGTATAATCAAGATTAGAGTGACAGTGTTATCTAGCTAGATACAGTGCCCTCCATAAGTATTGGAAAGAGGAAGCATTTTGTCTTCTTTTAGCTCTATTCCCACAGTTTGGATTTGAAATCAGTCTGAACCAATCTGAAAGAAAAAACAATTGAATTAAAGCTGAGAATATCTACTTTTACCCAATAGTAATTGTATGATTTCAAATACAAACTGTTGAAGTATAGATACATGTGTAAATCATCTTTTTTGCAACTACAAAACCTATACCGGTGCAACTCATATTTGACACTGCAGGTTGCGCTAAATGATCACAAGGGGGGGACAAAACTCCACTAGATTAAGTAAGAATTCCTGATAGTTAAGCCTGCTTAAATGCTGACTATCTTTCTTGCTTCCTCATTTGATCCCCTCAAGTATTTGTGGATGATTTCATAGAATGACATAGAGACATGTTGTTGTCTGCTTCAGAATAATAGGCCTCTTGTTGCTTAGGATAGACTGTGAATCTAAAAGCTGGTGTTTCAGTGTGGTTTCAGCTCTGTCCAGAAGCACCAGTGTCAAACCTAATGGGTGGTACACAAATCTCCAGCCAAAGATATCAGCAACACGTTTATTTACCCTCCTTGCTTTTGACTAATTTTATTCGCACATGAACCCAACGGCGTAGGAGTCAGCTACACATTTTGCTAGGGGCGTTCAGGGGCAAGATTTCATTTGAAAAACAGCTTTTAAATGCTGATTTCTAGTGACTTTTGAGGAAATGACACAGACAAATCTTTACTTACAATGGAAGCGAATTACAAGGCTAAGGAGGGCCTTGCAGGGGGGCACTTACTCTGGTGCAGACCAATCAGTCTTATTGCCATTACTGAATACCAGTATGACTGCATAGTCTTATGACAGGTGTCGTCATTCTCCTGCCTGAACTACCAAATCACCTGAACTACAAAATCACCTGAACTACCTGTCTTGTGAATTATCAGACAGATCAGTGTGGATGGAGTCGTGCTATCTATCGTAAGGCAATGATGTGACTGTGAATGTGGATATATACTGTAGATACATACACCGGTGTGAATGTGTAGGCTAATGATGCTGCTGAAGCTGAGGCTAACAATAGCAGTGTGGAGGCCTTTCAAAATATAATAATAAGAGGGGGACAATTTTGCCTGCTAACATGTCCCCCATGTCTCCTACGCCTTTGCATGAACCCACCTGTGGTCTTTGAAGTAGCCTAAACTGTAACTGACAACCTGGGGTACCATGGCTTTCTATGGTGAAGAACTAGCTATTGTATTCTCACATTTACAGAAATGTGTGACAGAAAAAGACTGAAGTTGCTAATTTAATTGTATCGTGTATTGGGTACTGTCCATTCAGGAAGAGGGTTGGGCTTTCTGGCTCCCATTTCTTTTGTTGCCTTGAATTTTGTTATGAATGGCGTGTAACTCACACGTGGCGACAGCTTGACACCATGTCTCTCATTGTGCTCCAATTTACTGCTGCACAACAGATTATGTTGGGATGGAAGAGAGTCTCCCCCTCACTCTAATGTAGAGAGGGGGATAGAGGAGAGAGGGTACCTGTCCCCCCCTCTCTCTGCTTCTCTTTTCTCATGCTAATGTGGTCCTGGACCCCCGAGCACCATCTGCCCTCCCTTAGGGCTGGGGCCCCGAACGCTCCAGACGGGCCCCATTGTTGGTGTGTGTCCAGGCAGAACGCGGAGGTCCACGCGCTTCCTGTGGCCAAACAGAGTTGCTCCTCCATCAGGAGCACGAGCCTGCAGGTAATTATCCCTCATGTGACTGAAGGAGGGGGCGCTTTGAAACGGAAGAGAGGAGAGCCAGCTCGCGTGCCCCTGTTCATCAGCCAACAGTTTCCCTTTCATTCATGTCTGGTGTAACGAGGGGGCCATTCCCCGTCTGTCGTCATCCATTTTATGTGCGAAAGCACAGCACCCTACTAGGCAACACTGGCGTTTGTGTGTGTTATCTAGCAGGAAGGCAACACTGGCGTTTGTGTGTTATCTAGCAGGAAATTCTAAATGCACTGTTTTAGAATATTCATATAGGCCTACCATACGTGTGTGGTGTGTGTGTTAATCCCCTTTAAACCCTTTGTTGTTGTTTTATTAGAAATGTGCGTAATGTTTACACATATGCCCATTTGCTTCTATGAGAGGTTATTTTAAGGACAGTTTAAACATCAAATGGACATAGAATGACAATTTCCTTTATTCTTCTCCTTAATTTCTCCTATTTGAACGCTTTTCATTCCTCACCCTTCTGTCTCCTGACTGATTTGTTTTCTTCCATTTCTCCCATGTCTTGTTGTGTCCTCCCATATCTCAGAGGGCAGTCCTCCAGCAGGTGCAGCAGAAACAATCTGTCCCCTCTTCGCCCTCTCCGAGGACTCAGCTGGCTAGACTAATCACCACACACTGTGGATGGCCTCTGATTGGGGTTGTTGGTCACACTCTGTCACTTTTTTACATTGAACTTTGTTAGGATTATCCGCACCGCTATGATTCCTCAGGCTTTTGTGGACTAGAAGAAAATATTAATGTGTGAAATTATCACAGTCTAACACAAAGGAGCAACAAATTTAGCTTTTTTTTTTTTTTTTTAAACTAGAAACAATGATGAAATTATACATATTGGTGTCAGATTAGAATCCATTTGAATACTTCATGGCCAAAAGAGATAGTGAAACTATTTGTGGGGGGTTTCACAGGGAGCTCTTGTATCTACTGGTTGTATCTAGCCCCAGACTGCCCCTGTGGAGTTTTAGGTAAGTGAACTTGTTATTGTGCCCACAGTACCATGACAAACAGATTATGCTTTGCCGTTGGGTCTGAAAGCGTTGCCCTCTTCGTTTGCAAAGCTCCCGTTAAAAAAACTGCTGCTGGCTGCATTGAGATTAGTTATTGAACTGGCTTAGCCAAGGGAAACAAGGCAGCTTCAGTGGCACAGCACACAATAGGCCAGCTGTCAGGGGGAGGGGCTTGCTCAGGCCAGAGCCGTCATGGATAGGGTCTTTGTGTCAGGCCCTGCGTGCTGATAGGTGCTCCCTATGAATTTATGTGCCTCCATGCTAGCAGGCACACCACGCGCTGATTAATATTGACACAGGGCTTGATTGAGGGCAGGCAAGTGAGCAGGGTGGGGGAGGGGTGTAGCAGGGTACATTCAACACATAAATGAAGTCGTAAAAAAATAGGCAGGGAGCATGCAGTCCCTCGTGTATAGTATAGTGTGATGCCCAGGCTTAGTCTAGAACTCAGCAGGGTTGGTGATGTGAAGATGCACATCTGGAGAGGAATGTATCACTGATAAATACTGCTTCTATAGAAATGGATATATACAATATACTAGAGGTACTATTCACTGATCATGCTATTGAAACCAACATATCTCCAAGATATAAATACAGCGTTGCAAAGTACAGAAAATGTATATGTAAATAAGCTAATGTCACATTTGTGTAATATATTGTTCAAACTTGCATGTTCCCTAGTGGAATGTTTAGTTGTTTGATGTGTGTTGTTGAATATATTGGCTAATCCATTGATGCTATTATGATGCTGTGAATACATGGTTATACATTTATGGTTAGTATATGTGTGTAATGGTAACGCTTTACCGATTATCACTATTTTACTATGCAATTACTTTGTAAGAATTGGTAATGTGTTAATTAGTATTCTGGTTATGTCTTGACATTATTGAACAAAATTGGTAACTTCTTACTAGCAATGGGTGCTTAAAGGAGAAGTACTCTAGTACTGGTTGTATAATTACGCTGTCACCATGTACAGTTCCAGTTTCTTAGTAATTTCCATGTAATTAGGGGGTCTCATGGTAAAGCACCACCGACACATCCTCATCAGTGGGGATCTGAGTGCAGGAGAAGCATTTGCACCCCAACTCATTTGGTTCTTGATGGAGGTGATGCTGCATACGGCTTTGACCTGATATCAAGCTCTCTCTCTCTCTCTCCCTCACACACACACACACACACACACACACACACACACACACACACACACACACACACACACACACCCCTCCCCCGGATCCCAAGAGACCACTTAACAACACCCCCATCCCTGCTTTGCATTCAAAGGTGTGTCTCATAGACCGCACCACTTGGGATCTCTACTTGGGACAAACCATATTGTATCAAACTGCCCAATGATCCATTTTTGTTCCATTGTGTTGCACTAGACTGATGTTTGTTCTGGCTGATACAGGAAAGACGGTCTGTTACTGACAACAGGTTTTAAGATCAAAGCTGTCTGTTACACTTTGAAAAGGCAATACACAGTGGCATTGTGTCTGATTATGTGACCTAAGGCCTTTGAAGAAATATTCCTTTAAATGCAATATTATGAAATGGAAAACCTGCCATTGTTGTATAACAATATTGTCTCACTATAAAGGCTGGTTCATGATGTTTACTGATGAGATTATGTGTGCCTTGACATGTCAAAGTTCACTCTGACTGCCTGTGTATATTAGGATCTCAGTCGACTGCAGATGTCCCTGTATCTCCTGATCAAGAGATCCAAATATATACTACTGCCATTCAGCTTGTCTGGCAAGGAGGATTATGATATGGGCAATTCCACAGTAACAGAATGACCCCAGGACTACATTTTTCACTTTCAAACATATGCCAAACAAAAACCCTTGATAGCAAAGTTTAATGAATTATAGAACTATGCACAAGGACTACTTCTAACAATTACAACATAAAAAATAAAAAACACATTTACTTTAAGAACTGTGCAGCTTCAAAGTTCGGTAACGGAATGACCCTAAAAGGAACCATGTTTCCTTAAAACTGTAATTAAATATTTCAATAAAATATTTCAATAAAAAATATTTAAAAAAAAATAATACAAGTAGGCCTATGTCATGTGCAGACACACACAGCGACACCCAATCTGCTCCTAGTTTGCCTCAGTGGTAGCCTCTACAAAATGACCGATTTCATTTGCTTATTCTGTTATCGATTTGGAACTAAATCGATATCAGTAAAAACACTACAAATATTTGTTAGGTCTACCTATACTTCTGACTTTTGTTAACTTTCATTATCCTCACTCCTCATGAGGCAGAGACATTTGGAAATATTTTACACTTTTTGGTAACAGAATGACTGGGCAATGATTCTTAAACTTACAAAGCAAACCATTTCATGAAAATATAAGTGTTGATATTACTTTAATCGGGGTCTATACTTAGGTTTGATGTTTTTCTAAACCCCTTTAAAGACTTTTTCTAGTAGATGTTTTGTTAGATGCTTTTCCATATGTTTCATCAGAAGTCCAAGCCTTTTCTTCTCCCTATTCTTATGATGGAAGATGGTTGAGAAATGTATTTTTCACTTTATTGCCTTAGACAATAAACTGGACTGGACTGGGAACACAGATTTTATTTCCTGAGGAGGCTCAGGTCCTTTGGCGTGTGCAGGACTCTGCTGAACATGTTCTACCAGTCAGTGTTGGCCAGCACAGTGGTGGTATGCTCCTGGCCATCATGGACAATCCCTCCTATCTCCTACATGACACTGTGGCAGAGCAGAGAAGCTCCTTTAGCAAAAGACTATTACAACCACGTTGTATCTATCTATCTATCTATCTATCTATCTATCTATCTATCTATCTATCTATCTATCTATCTATCTATCTATCTATCTATCTATCTATCTATCTATTTCCCCAAAATATAAACTCTTAGCTTTCATTTGACACCCAATTTTTATATGCTCTGATGAATTTCACATTTTGGTCCTCATGGGGTCTTTTACACGGTACTGCCCATAATGATAGCTCAGAGTCATGATTTGAGTATCCCCCTTGTTAGAAGAAGAGAGGAACCAGAAAGTCCCACCAGGGTAGATGGGAGTTTCATTGAGGCCCTCTGTCTGGCTGAGCTTTAGTTAGCGTTACCCTGTATTCCCTCCCTAGCAGTAAACAGAGGGGTCTGATGTGCTCTGAGTCAGGGGTGTCCCCAGGGCTGGCGGGGCTGGCGGGGCAGCCTCTGTTGACTCTGGTGATGCACGGCTGGGTGAATTATTCAGTCATCACAGCGGGCGCCACTGAGAAGAGCAGCTGCTATCTCAACTACTCCAGAGCCTGGAGAGCCTCACAGGCCTTTGGACCAGTGATTTTAGGTTATTTCCATTCCTAAAGATTAAGATGCTAGGATATTTTTTTTTTATTCCTTTTGCTGCATGAAAATATACCCCCACACCACTATGTGCTGTTATGTTTGTGTCTGATCTGAATGAGTACAAACATTCCCTTTAGACATTGCTCTAAAGTTACTTAGGCGTTACTCTTCCACCCTACACTGTAGAAGATTGCCTAAGGCTGTGCCTGAGTTTACGCTTTCTACATTCAGAATATTTGTCTAGGGGCCTCATTTACCAAGTAACCTGCTTTTTAAAATTAAAAAGACTACTTTCTTTTGAAAAAAAAACTGAAACACAAAAAAACCTTTAATATTCCAGATATTTTGAAACATACAATGTTAAACAAAGGATAAGAGCACGGATACATAATTAAAGAAGTGCCTTAGATATACAGTACTGTAGCTCCAAATAAGACAAAAACCTAAATAAAAGCTTTTGTAGAATATTTAGTATATACATATTTCTTTCAATATTTGCCTACACTTCATTTGAGGGGTATACATTTCTGTGACTACAGTATACGCTCACTGAGCGTATGGATAGTTGATGCGTTACATATGTCACTGAAACAGAGACCTGCTGACCTCAATATATGCCTTCCCTGTAATCTCTACCATGCCCACACATATTCTGTACACATACAAATAAATTAGTTAGATTTTCCTGCATGTATGAATTTTGATTTGATTTGATAATCCACTGTATAGTTTAGGCCCCAGCTTTGATGCCTATGATCAGACCCCTCAAACAAGCTGGATGTAACAGTAGGCTGCAGAGTATGTCATCTAACAGGACATACAGTTAACTAGTAGTGCATGATTGATAAACTGGATACTACTGGTTGTTTGTTTGTTTGTGCAATGTTTTGGAATGAATCTCAGAAATAACAGTAGATTGTGAATGTTGAACCAGTCCAATTCCATGAGATACTGTAACTATAGAACCCTCTGCTACTGTGATGAAGGCCTAGTGCTTTGAAGTCTTTGTGGAACAAATTATGCTTTCCCTCATTTTCCTAAGGGACTGTCAGTAACCTCTATATGAATATGGAGTTTGATTCAGAGTTTACAGATTGCAGTAATTTGCAGTGTCTAGTTTTTACATAAATTATCTGATGTGAGCACAGTCAGCAAACGTTCCCTCTCTCCTTCTTGCCCTTTCTCTTCTCCTCGTCACTCCTCTCCCCTTCCTCATATCTCTGTCCTTCTCCCAACTTTTCTCTCCCGCCATGCCTCTGTTATATTTTGGTGAGCAAGAAGAGTAATGTTATTAACGGTGTCATCTGATGATTGACCTGAAAATGGTTGATGGAGCGAACTGTCCCATTACTGTCACCAAACCTCTCATTTACTCATCTGGTGATAGCCCACTGAAACATTGATTTCAATGTCACACGTGTTTTTTTGCTCTCTCACGCAATTGACCACATAATAGTCAGGCTGTCATGATCTCCTACCTCATTAAACAGATCTTGGACAGAGCCAAAATATGAGAAATTAGCTTTGTCTCATTGAGGTGTTTGATTGAAAATCGATGTTGGTTTTCTGAGTGTACGCATGAGCATGGCTTCTGTACTTGTATATCATACAGTTTTCTTGAGAATGGCTCCTATGAGGATGAAAGGAGCATTCTGTTTTTTTCTCCTAACCCTGCATTAGCAGGTATGCCAAAGTATTCCACTCTAATCATGGGCTTGAGTGATATCTAATGGACGAATCAGTGGCCATGGCGGAAACCCACCTAAAGAGAGAAGAAGCTTGTCTTTATTATCTGAGCAAACCCAAATCCCCTCCTATTCAAATACCACCTGATGTCACCCTCACATGCAAATACCTGCCCTCACCGGTCCTCCCCCCACCCCCTGTGGCCATGCAAATTAACCAGGTTTAGCATGTAGGAGTAGCCTGCACAGTTGGAGGGCCTCAGACAATAAGTCCTTTCTCTGACCTTCCTCCCTCTGCCACTGGGGAGTTTCAGCATGGATGTTGCCCAGCAATGACACAGTGCTCATGGTTAAAACATGGAGCTCCTCCAAAGGAGCCCGTCTGTCCCTCTGTTGTGTTGACGGTTTGGGGTAATGTCTCTAATCTTGTCAGGTTTGAAGACACGCACATGCGTGACCTCAAGTCAACAACCTGCAGGTGTTTGTATGTCTATGATTTACACCGCACCCAATGATCATTATTGTAGTACTACAATGCTACCATCTGTGTGTGTCGAAAAGTGCTATGCTATGTCAAATGGTTTTGGCAGGGTTTTGGAGTTTTTGTAATTGTTGGGTAGTACTGATCCACAGTATATAATCAATGTTGAGTGTGAAAGCCTGAGCGTGAAATGCAGTGTGTGCTCCACGAGTGCATAAAAAGCAGTCGATTATAGTGCACATTAAGCTGTAGATGGAAGTAGCCCACTATGATCTTCATTCCTTTTACTTCCCATCATTCTCCTTGTATATAGAGGCTAAAGGAGGTCAGACACTTCAGGCCAAATGGTCTGCTGCCTTGCAGTATTTCCCCATGATAATGAACAGCTACAAAATGATTCACTCCCCTTTCTGTTAGCCATCGATGCCTTTAGTGAGTGTCTTGTCCACATGCTGTATTTAGACATTCATGACCTCCTCTCTGCGACAACATTATGAAAGAGCAAGATGTAGAAATGCTTAAGTAAATGGCTAATGATTGGATAACACATGATCATTGATAATCCAGTCACATTTAGTTTGAGATCAGATACACAGGGTTTGATAGCAGGGCTCCTGTACCAGAATAACTGGGAAAATCCTTGAGTACCCCGCAGCGAGGGGTGATATTTTCACACACACATCGCAGGCTCTTCCCGGGACAGCTAAATATAGGCCCCAGTGGATCAGCAGGGAGGCTAGAGCCTGAGGCAGGCGCAGAGACAGAGACAGAGGCAGTGGGAGTACTGTACTCTAGCCTAAGCCTACCACAGCATGAGAGGAGTGCCCTGCTGCCATCAGCAAACACACCCAACACCATTGTTGAGGTACACTCTCATCCTGGCTGTAGTACAGGTCAGGCCCTCATACTGTAGGCAGGAGTACAGCACTACCCCAGCAACACCTACAGCACTCAGCAGTACCACAGCTGAGCTCTACTGATGCTAATATGGCCGCCTAGTGGGCAGAGGCACCAGAGTGGTTGCCATGACAACGTGCAGTGATTCATTGCAGTATTTAGGGGTATGGCAAGGTTTCAGGTGGGGGGTGAATAGTTTGAAGAGAGAGAGAGAGAGCGGTATGCGTGTGAGTAACAGGTGAAATGGTCATCCCTCGACTTCCTCCAGGTCACTCTACAGGAGCTGTATAGTCTCCTTCTCAGACTGCTGGCTCGACAACACAGACATGGTGGCCCACCCAAAGGCATATGTCTTCATCCCTTATTGTGGTGGCTGTGGTGGGGACTGTGCTCCTGTAGGAATTTTGAATTGGAGGTGGTTTTGGCTGTGGTGTGATGTACTTTTGGCGTGTGTGGTCGCTGTGGATTATGCTGCGGTGCAGTCATTGTAGTTTTGGCTGAGGATTTGGCTGCTGTGGAGGCTGTGAGGCTGCTGGTGGCTGCTGACAGAGGATGGCCAATTGCAAACACCACTCATCACTAAATGTCACCACAGAAGGAGACATGCCTCTTCCTCTTAGAGAATATTTATAGGATTCATTACATAAATCTGATCACCAGCTCATGGATAAATCAAGTACTCCCATAACTGCAGCTGCAGACTGTCCTGTCAGCTCCTGACCACAGCTTTCACCACTCAACTTTGATCAGCCTCTGGGCCTCAACTAGGACTGGTATTGCAGGTCCTTCAGGACTCGGAGGGATACAATAGACCTTACCAGGATTAATTTAGTAGATTAATGGCAAATGAGTTGCATTAGGCTGTATAAGAATAATTCAGTCTTATCAAGTGGATGAGCGCTAGCTTGAGTGTGTCCTGCTGTAACACGCTGTGCTATGAAGGGTCATCAGTCACTTTGAAGGTCAGGCCAGTCGGTTTAGTCCCTCACTCACTCCTGTCAGATATGGAGGAGCCAATTGGCTTTGTCTGGAATAAATGTTATGTGCATGTTATGTTTAAAGCACATATTATGTTCTTCTGAGTTAAAAACTGTATCTTACATAGCTCAAATCAGTGTCAACAATACAATCTTGTTATTTTATTGTCTAATCAGGGAAATCTGTCTTTTGCCTCCATGCAGTCTTCAGAAGAGCGTAATGGAATGATAGTGGTAATTGTCTGGTGACCAGCCATCTCTCAAAGGTAGGCTATACAACTCCCCATTCTGCATTGTGCTAGTGTGTGTTTGCTATATACTTACCTAAAAACACACCTAAACACACCATTCTCCAATACTGCCTATGTGGCTGCCAGTAGCAGACTCCACAGCAGGGTCACTGATGGTTTTGGGTTACAGCTGGCTAGGAGGTGACGGGAGTCTGATGAGAGGTTACTAATTGGATCAATGAGAGGATAATTACTTTGGTTTCAGGCACAACCAACCAAGTGTCAGCGGTCCCACATAGACTCCAATGAAAACATATTTCTCTGCCTTGTCTCAGATCTCAGGTGGGTGAGTGGGGTTACTGCTACTGCTATCAGTAACCCCCACGATAAGTTTTTTTGTAAGAATTTGAACAAATACACACAAGAATGCATAATGGTCCGGTGGTCTTTAATGGTCTTCATTCTATTTGTCCCCTATTTACCTGATATTTACTAAGTTAAAATGGTTATTACACATGAATAAATAACTACTTCGTAATTACAACTGCTTAATAACTACTAGTAGCCTCCTGTCAAAGAAAGTTGTAATTCAATATACATTTTCTGAATCAGTTTTTATACTCTTGACATCCATTTGAATTTGAGTGTAGTCTTAGTTTAGCTGCAGGTTCCTGATACAGTATGTTATGTTTAAATGAACCTGGGTTGAGAGTGTGTTCTTCTGGTGTTCTGAAGGGTCTGCTACAGAGAGACAGACTAAAGCCCCTTCATCTCTCTGCATCAATGCTCTAAAATAAGTGTCCCCTGGTTACTGTTAAATGTAAATCAAACATGGGCTGTGGCATTCTTTCTGTTCTGGCAGGATTAATCAAGTCTTCTTTTAAATTCACTTTACATTTGTTTTGAGTAAAACCTGTGAGTGCTTGTCCCAGAGTAAGCATAGTCAACAGCTCATTGTTAAACAGATCCAAGGTCCAAGAACCAGTTTATTTCGCAACATAACCAGGATATCAAAGATGCAAATGATGTCACCTCAGTTTTGCCTGTGTCTGTAGCTCACTATTAGGACAATGATGTGTTCACTCCATAGAAAGCACACTGCCAGTTTGATTAGCTTGATCTGTTTGAAATGATCTGAATGAGACTAAGGTCTCGGAAAAGGAGAGTGAATTTTAGAGGACATTTTCTACTCAATCTATATTTAGAGCACCATGCATAGATGAACATTTATTGTATGTGACGTCAGACATTTTTGACGCATGTGACGCCAAATATAAACGTCAGCCTATTTTATCTCGCTGATGTTGCTTCTCTCAATTTGCACCATTCAAATGAGACATTCTGTAATTTCTGGTCCGTTTCTATTTACAATTATTTGACAAAATCCGAAATTTGTACTCCACACCTACAATAATAAGTATAAACACACAATGCCATTATTATTATATTTTCTATTATGTCACACAAGCAGGGGTTAACGTAAGACTTCAGTTGGAGGAGAGGGGCTCCTAAAAGTCTCTGTCCTCCATTTGAGTGAACACTGTCACAGAACAGCCATATTATTCTTCTACAAGGAATTGACATTACACAGGTTGTCACGACAACCAGCCATGATTCAGAGTGCATTGGATAGGTCTCCACCTCAGGCAAGAAGCACTAGCCTTGAGATCTGAGCAGATGCTGAGCCAGCCAGCCAATCATAGGTGAGCTGAGGGAAAAAGATGACATCATAGGCAAATTAGGGCAAATGGAGTGAGCATTTTGTTTGTCATCCCCGCCTGCCCAAGAAGCCTGAGAGGCATAGCATCCATTACAGACTGGTTAGGCTGGTGAGGCTGCAATCTACCATCTCTACCTATCTATGTCTGGGGGACAGTCCACCAAGGGTACAGTCTAAAACGGTCAGGGTTCTACTCCACAGGAAAACATGTTCTGTAAATCAATGGAAGACAAAACAAACAACACATCCATTCAGTAATTAATGTTTTATTGGGGTGATATCAAATCATCAAAGGAGTGTTCATTGATGCAGGTATTATTCTTGTTGTTTGTAGAAACACAGAACTACATTAAGAGAAGAAAGGTGCATGCAAGTATATTCAAGGTAAGGTCCTTGCCATTTAAATGTTGACCTGAAATGGACAAATTAAATCAAAAATCTGAAAAATAACAATATCTTAAGTGATGAGATTCAGATTTTAAAGAGTGGTAGTGATAAACAGAAAGAAATATGAAAATATTACCCACCCTCCCTGCCTCTTGCTCAGCAGATTTGGCCTGTCAAACAAAAGACCAATTCTGTCTGCCTCTCTCCCTCCTCCCCCCAAGAGCTGCTAGCTTCATTAGAATGCATCCCATCAGCCAATGGGCTGAGCTGGGCGGATGACATCATGGGCTAGGGAACAGTGAGCAGCCAGTGAAGCATCCAGCCTGCCGAACAAGCCTGAGTTTGGGGTCAGGAACCGGTCTGACAAGAGAATGGCAATCCTGCCCGTAAACTGTCAATAGGACTGTACATTTGAGGATGAACCTACCAGTACACTGGATCCAAAGGCGACACACCGAGCAAGAGAATGTCAAGACATATTTCAGGTAATGCCTTCTCTCTGTATGCAATAGGGGATGTGGATGGGGAGGGGGGGGGGGGGTGGGTGCTGTGTATGTGGGGGGTGCTTTGTAGCCTTTTTTTCTTCCTCCCCGCATTCTGCCTTGCTGAGGAGGAGGGGGAAAGGCAGCTGTTTTGATCTGCGTTCTGTCTGTCACAGAGAAAGAAGGGAAATGGATGCCTGCATCAGTGGATGGGCTGTAGCTGCCGTTGCTGGCTAACTCAGTCTTATCAAATCCCTGCCGCCCCCCCCTTTCCCCTCCCTGTATTTTATGGACCCCCCCTGTGTTACACAAAAAGCATCTTTGTTGATGTGAGAGGATGGAATCGTGGCGTTTGTCAGGGCTATGTCGATGAGTGTGTGTGTGTGTGTGTGTGTGTGTGTGTGTGTGTGTGTGTCTGTGTGTGTGTGTGTGTGTGTGTGTGTGTGTGTGTGTGTGTGTGTGTGTGTGTGTGTGTGTGCCAGCCATGTAGAAAAGCAGCAGCTGCAGTAGCAACACAGTAACAAAAAGAGGCAATGCTATTTTGGGTTGGGAGAGCCGAGGTTGGCGGATGGATCTGAGCTGTAGATGCTATGGATGGGGAGTGATGGATGGTTGTTATGTGCAGAGGGACGGCCCTTTGTTATCTCTGCGCTGGCTCTGTAGGCTACAGGCTTTTTTTAGGGGGGGATTTTATGAGACGATTGATTTTTTTCTCTCTCAATGCACATAGACAGACACACACACATACACAGAGATACACACACATATACACACACACACACCCACACACACACACACACACACACACACACACACACACACACACACACACACACACACACACACACAGACAGCAGCAATGAGGGTCTGTCTGCTGGCTTTAACATGGATCTCTCTGTAGCTCTTTCATGGCGGCCCTGTTGGCTGTGACAGGGAGATATACAGCGTCTGGTCACCTGACTGTGTTGGGGGTAGGGGGGGTAGGGGTGGGGGCTGGTCCTGTGGGAGCTGAGCGATTCTATCTCAGCCTCAGTGTGGGAGGGGAGGGGAGGGGGGGTGGGGGGGGTCAGTCACCATCCCATCACATCACCGGTCACTGTTCATTTACACACTGGTGTTAGGGCAGGATAGAGCAGGGCTGGAGAGGTGAGAGATGCCTCTTCTTCCTGGAAGCAGTCATCTGCATGTTTGTGCGAAGCAGGGCCTTCTGGGAAGCCTGTTGTCTGGTCAAGTGTGGACGAGGAGGATGCTGGGAAGTAATCTCAGCGACGGCAGAGGGAGGATGTAGGGGTAGAGGGCTAGAGATGGGGGATGGGGAAGGTGCTACTCCCTGTGGGCTGTTGTGTTGATGCAGACGTGCAGGAGTGATACATGCCCGTCTATTCAATATCCATCCATCATTATGTTCAACAATTAGGCTTTGGACCTCACATACTCTCATTTTACAGTAGTTATTCCCTCTCTGCTATCTGTATAGCCCAACACTTCTACCATAAAGAGGAGCTCTTATCTGTGTGTGTGTGTGTGTGAGAGAGAGAGAGAGAGAGAGAGAGAGAGAGAGAGCTGTCATTGTGGAGGGGTGGGATGCTCGTGAGGCTTATCCCCACAGGAGGCTGTTGGAGGGGGGCAGGAGATGGATGGATGACCAAACTGAGGAACACATTGACAGTCTCTGCTTTGTGCTCTGGACCAGGATTCACTGAGCAGCCAGCACCACCATCTTCACCCCAAATAAATATCACTTTTCTTGACACCAGAATAACAAGACCCAGTGTTGCAGCTGTACACAAAGGCCCTCTCTCTTGCCACGATGCACCACCTGTGGTTGGGTAAGGAGGTGCCAGGACAGGAATGGTGTTCATCCTATAAGAGACTGGCTTTGCACTTCACTTTCCTCAGCACCATGTGTCTCCCTAATTTAAATCTCAGACCTCCAAACTTGAGTGTCCAAATCTGTTATATACAGTGCTGCTTGAAAGTTTGTGAACCCTACAGGGATGGTCATTCTTTTTGTATAAAATATTAAAATGAACTTATAAAATCTTTATTTAAACCCCAATTCGTAATAAAGACAAATCTTCTTTCTCCTGAGCCATTTTTGGTAGATTTGCTTGAATGCTTTGGGTCGTTGTCTTGTTGGAAGACCCATTTTCAGCCCAGCTTTAGCTCCTTGACTGATGGCTTGACGTTCTGTTCAAGAATCTCCTGGTATACCTCGGAATTCATGGTTCCCTTAATGATGTGGAGTCGTCCT